>NC_138057.1:69212462-69769962 GCF_964194185.1 Rhinolophus hipposideros | reverse complement strand
AAATCGAACGTGACTTGTATTCATCTTTTGTTATCAGTATACATTGAGTATTACAATTTTAATAGTTTTTTCCTTTCTTAAAATGTGTAATACACTTTTTTGCCACTCTCTGTATATATAGCAACATGTATAAAATTAGTTACATATTAAATCAATACAACATACATATTTGTATACAGATCATATACATAGATTATACATAGATATACATACACAGCATAGATTCTGAGAACAAATACACAGAGGAAATATACAAAGAGATGCTTTATCTTGGCTAAATGTTACAATTTAAGCCTTAAAGTACTTATTTCATGCTTATATAAGAAATGATTTGTAATTAGTACACACACGCATACATACATACACGTGTGCCGTAATGCTACTGAGTTAAAATTAATGGACACCCTCCATTCGTTTTAAGTACCGCTACCTGTAAGTTTGTCCCTATCTTTTTGCCCCCTAACTTAGTGAGCCAACACACATCCTCCCCACAGGTGACAGAGGAGGGGAGCACACAGACGTGTGTTCGAGTCAGTTTGAAACAGCTCACAAGCAGAATTGTACATCTTCAGGAATTTTGCAAGCCAGTTGTTAAACAGAACTATTAGTAAAAATTAAATTATATAAACTTACAATTAAATAAATTTTATTAAAAACAAAGCTAATAAATCCTCAAAACTCAACACTTACTACTTATTTTTCCTACATGTTGCTATCATCTATGCTCTTGATGTTATGTCTTTCTTTTAGGGTATGATGCAAGCTGTCCTGATGGCCTACTCTGTGCATGTCTTCCCATTTTTGTGAAGTGTTGTTGGTAGTTTGTAACAAGAGTATTTATACCATAGAACCTGGCCAATGCTTGGGTCAGTGCCTTTTATTCTTCCTGTACAGTCAGATGTTACACATTTGCCATCACACCCTAGATGGGCCTTTTCTCCTGTGTGTGACATATTTCTGGAGACTTGAGGACTAGTAGCTAAATAATCTAGTTGTAAAAGAAAAGCAGCATTGGTGTATATATATTTAGATAGATACATATAAAAAAATCCACATAAACCTAGTTAAATTACATCCAATAAAGAAAGTACAGAAAGTGGAAGGGGGGAAGATTTCCCTGGAAACTGTCACAGAACACACACACATGCTTTTGAATAATGAATTTAATATCCAAGCTTCACAGAAAGCTCTTTCCTGCCTTTGCTCTCCTTAACCTTCTCCTATTGCTTTTCTCTAGTGCTTCTACCTGAATTTCTTAAAGAGCCACAATTCTAACCTCTTCCCTCCCTCTCTATTATTCCACTAATCTGTCTCCACCCACATAATTAAGGCAATCACTGCCTTCTGCCTCCCGCAGAGCTGTGCTAAGCGCCCCTTATGTACTCTGGTATAGCGACCTTCAGCCTACACCATCTGGGTAGCAATCTTGGAGGCCCTTCTCACCCTTTCCTTGAGCCTGCCCACCTCTCTCTTCCCTCCTGTGTCATGGCCAGGCCATTTCTGCTGCTTAGAAACCATTCTCCAACCTCTTTGCTGTTCTCTACCCACTAAGGTGTTAATTACCTTTGGTCAGAAAATCAAATTTCTTCCCACCTATATTTTTCTCTAATTATTTTCTCCAGTCCTCTTACAGGCTCCCAGGAGACTGAATTAATCGCATCAGAAATCATTTGAGGGACAGTCAAAGGAATTGTGGGTGTTAGCATATGCTAAACCAATCCCAATTCTTCAATGCCCCCCCAAAAGGGAGCAACCATGCTCTGTGAGGTCAGCGGAGGATGAACCAGGAACCATAGATAAAAAAGGAAGGAACACGGTTTCAGGTCAGAGACCTGACATCCCATCCTGATTAACTACCACTGAGCTAACCCATCCTGATGTCAGGATAGCAACCCCCAAGACTAGGGAGTATGTAAGCGCCGTCACAAAAATAACGCCTGGGTGAGGCAGGAAGTAGGATTAAAGGTTATATAAAGTCTCTTTCATTCTAAAATCATCTTGTTGCATGAATCTCTGAGCTGTACCCTGAAACACCAGCTGTGGGACCAATATTTTTGACTTGCATTCGTCTCTCTCTTCTCACCCCCCATGCCTTGTATAATTTATAGCACAATTTTGTATCCCTGCTTGAAAACAAAGGGGCTTCTTCATTACCAGATCCCCATTGGGTTTTGGTCGGTTCTTCTTTGAAGTAACCCTGCATTGCTTTCTTTCTTCAAATGGAAAAGGGTAAATCATCCCCAGTGATATAGTGATATATTTCTCAAAGTAGAAAAAAAAAATAAGACAAAGTAAAATAAACTATAAAAGGGCCTTCATCAAGCATTGCAGAGACAGAGGATAAAACAGAAGAGGAAGGATGGAAGCTTGAATATGCAGAGATAATAGATCTTACCATGAATTTCATCCCCGGCTCCTAAACATCATGTGAAGCAATATTATTGCCCTCATTTTTCATCTTATTGTTATTTAGTATTTATATTTGCAAGGAGTTTAGAGTTCATGTTTATTAGCAATCCTTTATAATCTCGTGGTGGGGAAGGAAGAGACAGGGACCCCCTCTGGCTCTGATAAGATGAATGGACTCAGACAAATTAAAGACTTTGGCTCAGTTTCTGTTGGTGGACTAGGGGCCAAGGTGAGATTCAAGCACTTGACCACAGAGTGTGCATTTTCAGCAGGGGACATGTAGCCAGACACAAGGGAGAAAACACTGTGTGGTGGAAAGAACATTGCTTTTGGAGTCTAATGCCTTGTAGGACCTCAGAAACTTGTTTTTGTGTGGATGTGTGTGTGTGTTGTTTTTTCTCACTGAACCTTGATTGTGTATTCAGTTATAAAAAGGAGAAATAAAACCTACATCACTAATGCAGTGCATGAAATGTGGGTGCAAATTCTTTGCTTCTCGTGGAGTCTGACAGCATTAACGAAGTGCATAACCAACAGAAGATGGAGGAAGTAATGCTATGCCAGTTCCAGGACTAGCCTTTAAGAGGCCTGGCAGCTTCCACATTGCCTCTTGGAATCCTGAACCTCGGGACATCACATGCAGATACTCCAATTGACAGTGCAGCTGAGCCTACACTTCTCATTTAAATAGGAGTTGAACCATCTTGGATCTTCCATAACAGCCTGTCTGGCAACCAAATACAACCAAGTAACCTCTGCTGATACCATGTGGGACAAGTAACTCAACCAACGGAGCCCTGACCAAATTCCTGACCCACAAAAATATGTAACGCAATAAAAGTGTCAGTGATTTAAGCCATTATGCTTTGAGCAGTATGCTGCGCCACAATGAGGACCTGGGACTCCAGCTAAGTTCCAACTGCCAAACTGGAAACCGCAAGAATAGAAAACCGGAACACCAATCTTAGCCACTTTCTATGTTGCCAACTTAATTTCCCTGACTACTTTGCATACCTCATGCTTTTCCAGAAAAGGGTCCTTTGCCTGGAAAGTCCATTTGCATATTATCCTGGCCCTGTGGAAGTCCTGTTTCTTTACTGAATATTGTTTGCTAACTTCTGTCAGTCAGGATAAGTAATGTAGTCTGTTCTAAAATACGACACACAAATCTCGGTGAAAAACACAACAAAAGCTTAGTCTCTCTCATGTCACAGACTGATACAGACTCAATTTTTCTGCTCCCCTCCCAGACGTATGACAAGGTTCCAAGCTCCTTACTTCTTATAGTTCTACTCCTTCTTAGGGCCTCCTTGCTGTTCCCTACTGGGTCCTCTCTATAAGGCCAGATGAAAGGGACTACCTGAGCCAAGAATCTCCTGGGAGATTACAGATGCCATAAATGACAGCAACACATATGTTCCCCTTCTATAGCAACATTTAGAATTACGTAGTCACATGGCCTGAATCTAACAGCAATGCCAGCAAATAATACAGGCTTCCTGTGGGCTCAGAAAAATGAAAGGGACTGGTACGCATCTACTCAGGCTCTGCTCTACCACTCTTGTCAGAGGTCATCCATTCTTTCTCCTGCCGACATTGTTGAATTAGGGAGTATGAGTTTCGATTAGAGCCAAGACACTTTTCTAGCTGTATGACATGGAAAGATGACTTAACTTCTCTTGAGTTTCAGTTTCAGTTGTAATGAGAATAACAACATCCATGCCATATACTGAATAAGTAAATGCTTAAAGTAAAATAAATGCACAGATACAGTAAAATAAAGTAAAGTAAATAAATAAAGTAAAATAAAATAAATGCACAAGTAAAATAAAGGTCTCATAAAAATACTCAAGAAGACATTTCACTCTTTTTTTCAACACACCTTGGAAAACACTCTCTGTACCAAAATCTCTCTTTCTGTACCCTCGGCAGACATTGTGAATCAGTTATGACTTTATATTTTCTACTTATTCTGTCATTGACTTCAAAACTCCTTCTAGTATGTCGTTCCAGTCAACAAAAACCAACATATTAGAGTTAGTTTTTTAGAACAAAACCGTATTTATGATCTTTCATCTAACATACTCACTTGACAGAAAATCTTGCCCTTTGGTTTCCATTATCATTATGTTTTTATGTAGGCATGCATGCTTCTCTAGTGAGCCGTTAACTCTTTGGGGATAGAGATCCTGCCTTTATTTTCCGCCTGTCCTCTCCATGGTGCCCAACACAATGTTCCACACTTAATAGAATAACTGTCTCCAAATAAAATACACAGCACAGGAAATAATAGATGCCATTTATTGAGAGTGTATTATGGTTGGATGCTTTATATGCACAATTTTATTTCATACTAATAAAAACTTTATTGGGAAACAACTACTATTACGCTGATTTCATTGAAAAAAACAACACAAACAAACTGGGCCTTAGAAAGGTTAAGCCACTTTACCAAAGTTATTTGGCTAATAAATGAGAGAACCTGGATTGAGACCCATAGCCCGTGCCCCTGACCATGTGGGCCTACTTCTTCCAAGATCAGTCGTGGTTATGATTCAGGGGACAAGAAAGGAGACAAGGGACATGGAGGGCACAGACAACTCAGGGGAAATGAGTAAATCAGGGAGGGAGAGGGAGGCAGATCGCTGTGAGAGAGGGAAAGGGAGATTTGCTTGGAATGAAGATAAGACCAGAAGAGAACACTGTAAAAATAAAGGTATTTTTATTAAAGTTTGGGACCTGCACAATTTGCCTTTAGACTAATAAAAATTCATTCCTTAAAAAAAAAGAAGAGGAAAAAATATTAAAAATAGATGTTTAATAACAAACTCAAACTCAGGTACTCTATTTGGAAAATATTTGCTGTCACCCCAATTTCTTTACTTGGTGTTTCTTCTTTGTACTTGGCAAACAAAGACAAGAATCTAAAGTGATACCATGAGTGCTAAGGGTCAGACACAGAGCTAGATGCTTTTAGTGTCTTCATTTATTTAATTTTCAATAAAACCCTGAAGGGTTGTTGGCAGCACCCAGCTCCACATATGCTAAAACTGAATCTTAAAGAAAGGATTCACTCATGAAACACTCCAAACAAGTAAGGGGGAGATCCAGGTTCCGTCTGAGACTAATTGCTGCTTGTTTGTTTTGCCCCACATGACGGTTTTCTCCAATATCTATATCTATAGCCATTATATGATTCTATTCTACTTATTCACTTATTGACTTTGTATTCACAGAACGAGGGCTCCATCCAGAATGCTTTCTGCCTGTGGAACAGTTCCTGGCACACAATAGGTTCTTCATGTTGAATCGAGTGAGTACAACAATTGGTAATAAATGGTTAAATATTCTTTATGCACAGAGGAAGGGATACCTGCAAATTACCACCTGCTGTTGGATCTGAAGATGATGGTGGGGGTAGCATGGGTAGTTGGAAGTGGAGTGAAATTTCCTGGAGGTGACTGTTTCTAACCGTTCTTTAGTGAACGCTGTCCTGTACTAGCTGGTTTGCAGTGTAAGTGCTTGCTATTTCCACATATAACGGTAGAATTTTGGGGGTACTGTGCCTCTGTACTGTTCTGAAATGGAAGGGCAGTGCAATGATTAAAGGACTGGAAAAGGTCGTCTGGGATGAGAAATTAAAGGAGTTCAGCCTGACAAAGAGAAAGGTGAGGCATTGGCTTAACAGTCTTCAAGCATCTAAGAGGATAGTACAGTGAAGGTGACCAACCCCATATCAGAAAAGAAAAACTGGCCTTAGATTATAGCTTCGAAGACTTAGAGGGGGAGTAATGAAGAACTGCCTGGCTATAGGTCCTCAGGCACAAAAGCAACCTATATGGAGGAGGCTGTCTTTTTTTTCCCCCTCTCGACAGAATTATGAAGTGAATAGATCTTCTTGTGCCTGGTATTAGGAGTAGTGTTGTGTTGTAATAAATGTCATTAATTACTTGCACATGTACCATGTGCCAGTCACTGCGACATGTTGTGATAGGTGTTTTTCTTGCTATTCACTCAGAAAGGAAAAGTTTTCTCCATTTGTACAAATGAGAAAGCTGAGACTCAGAAATAGAAAGTGATTTTCCCCAAGTCAGGCTGCTAATAAGTGACAGGGTCAGGATTGAAAACCTGGTCTGTTTGGCTCCAAATGACAATGCCAGCGATGAGAATGGTGGTAACAATCAACACAGATCACTTCTTATGTCGCAGGTGCATTGTGTTAAGGACCTTTGTACATTATGCCATTTTTAACTTCCTGACAAACTAATTTAGAAAGGTTTTCAATTCATCACTTTCAAGGGAGAAAGCAGCACCAAGTGGCAATGTTACTGGCCCAAGGTGATATGTCTAGTCAGTGAGAAGCCTGGATCCAAACTCATATCTGCCTTGTTCTCAAGACCCTCTTCTTCCTTCTACAATGTGACACATATCCCCAAGCTTGTATATGAATAGAGTTAAGAGTCTCCAATGAATACTAATCAATATTTGATATATAATAGAGAGATAAATCATGTAAAGAAAGAAGATTGCTTTCTGGAACAGACATGAAAGGGTGGCCAGAGAAAGCATAATGAAAGAAATAACACAATGGTACATTTTAGGATGGGTGGTGTTTCCTCTCAGGCACAGGAAAGGAAAAAAGAAAAAGGAGATGGATTAAGGAAGAGGTGAAAATTACACAAAATGAACAATACTGAAATGCAAGAAACCAAGAGGTTGACAGAACATACTATGTGTTGAGTTGGGATATGTCAGTTCATTTTGGGGACAAAGAGCAGAGATTTTCAAAGTGACTACTATGCATGAGACAGTGGTATATGTTTTGTTTCCTTCTAGGCATAGACAGAAACCACATTTCCCACATTTTGTGTTTGGAGAGGACGATATGACTGAGTTCTATCAGTGCACTTTGGAAAAAAGTGATGTTTGCCCCTTTTAGATCTGCCCATGAGGTGGCTTGGGTAATTTTCCAGCCATGGTCTTTCTCTTCCAGCCATGAGGCTAGGAGTGAAGGTTTTTGAGAAAGCAGTGCCATAGACTACAAGGAGCTTAATTCCCTAACCTCACAGACTATCAGTTAGCTCCCCGGGAGGTCCACCAACCCAAAACTTTCATGAACGAGAAATCAGCCCTTGAGATATTGGAGTGGGTAGTGAAGGGGGTACACCTAGCTTGGGACTTCTTATTTTAGTCTGGCATTTCCAAAGTGCATTTGCCATAACATTCATCATAGAAATGCTAAACCCTAAATGACTGTTTTTGTTGTTGTTGCTAAATATGTCTGAATACTCTGTACCTTGCTACCCTTTTACACACTTGTAATGCATACCAGTACATCAAGGGCTCTGTGAAGTAAAGAAATCTGGTAAACTATTTATCTCAGTGCTTTATAAACACATTTTCCCCCACAGAATCCTTTTTCAGCAACAACTATGATAAGTTGTAAAATGTATGTTTTCTGAAACACAGCACAAGGAATATCGTTCTGGTCGATGTGGACCCATTGAAAATGTTTAGCCAGGTATGGAAATAGTCATGATCCTGCACAGAGTAGGCATTTTACTCCTCCTCCCTAAGCCATGTCATTTCAGTGACCACTTTCTCTTAACTTGCCAACTTCCCTCTAAGGAAGGAAAAGTTGCTAATCTGATTCAAAGTTGAAAAACTTGTTTGAGCCATGCCACTGTAGGAAGGGTCACTGCATTCAAGTCCACGTGAACAGACTTTTCCAGTATAATTCTTGCTTCCTGCATTAACGTTGTAAGATGCTCTAGAAGAGCTTGACTTCTGGGGCAAGTGACCAATCCCTAACATTGTAAGACGCTCTAGAAGAGCTTGACTTCTGGGGCAAGTGACCAATCCCTAACATTGTAAGACGCTCTAGAAAAGCTTGACTTCTTGGGCAAGTGACCGATCTCTCTCTCTCTCATATTCTGGATAATAATTCCAAGAATTCCTGAGCATTTCAATTTCAAGATTTGTATTCTGAAGGGGGATGGGGAGTAGAAATCACTTCCTAGTTGAGGTCTAGAGAGGTAAAATGAGTTCCCTAAATGCATTGGGTAAGTTGGTAAACTCCATCATCCCAACCCTCATCCCCGGAAGTTTTCTCCTAGGTAACGACAATCATTGTGCACATGATCACAGTGACACAGCTTTCCCCTCAAGAGCTGCACAAGCTGTCAGTTTCCTCCTTTAATCAATACTGATGTCCATGCGATGATAGTAAGAATCAAAGATCACTTTATTATCTTCATCATTAACATTTTCAGGTATTAAACTCACTGTGCTTTTGCCTGCTTTGAAACAAAGCAATTTTCCCTCCTGAGTATTTGTCCAATGATAATTAAAGCCAATTAGAGGAGCCATAGCTTACACATCTGTCCTGTTAGTTATACTTTTACATGAGGTGATATAACATTGTCAGTTTCATTCCTTTGAAATATAAATGATTATGAGACAAATTAAGCCCAATTGTGGAGAAGGTGCATGTATTAGTAGAGGTTGGGCTATATAATAATAATAGCTTACATTTGCAAATCATTTTTGCATACATTGTGTCCTCCAAGCCTCAGATTAACCTGTGAAACAGACAGGGCAGGGGATGATCCCTTTCTCTGCGGATGACAAAATCAATACATTGGAAGACACAGTGATTTTCCCAAGGTCACAGAGCCAGCGAGAGGTTCAGCAAACCTACAATCAAGGCTCTTCGTAGATTCATGATCTTACTTCAGCTTCACAGCTTTGATGTGGTGAGGGCAGTGGACAAAAACCCACCCTTGGGTGTATGATGGGTCGGAGTGCGGGTTCTCTGGCTGCAGCTGCACTGGCTCTGTGTCCTAAGGGAAATCACTTCACCTCTCTGACCCTTTACTCACACATCTATAAAATGAGAAAAAGAATACTTACTTTCTTTGTTTCTAGTACAAAATGAGATATCGTGTGTCAAATGTCTGGCATACAGGAAGTTCTCAGCACATGCTGCTTCTCATGAAATGGTATGAATCTAGAACTCTTTCTGGGAGAATTCTGATTTTAAGGGGCAATGAGCCTCATTCTCTCTGGTTGGCTCTACAGGGACAGTGGCATCGTGGTGCTTAGAATTTTTCCTCCATGGTCTGGTACTGAGCATAGAAGGTGTTCAGCATATATGATTTTTGAAGACTGAATGTGTAATTCGTGCTTAATGTCTTCTTCAATATTTGCTTAGTGTCGTTTGCATTAGGCTGTACTGTCTGAAGAGCAATGCGGAGACAAAAAGGTCCAAAACAAGGCCCTTGGCCTCAGAGCCCTCCCAGCGGGCCCGTGAGAAATTGCAGGTACAAGGACATCAGCACTTAAAGGCGTGTACCGAAGGGACTGGCCCAACAGTAACCCAGAGCATGCCAATTCAGCCATCTCTGTTCTTGGAAGCACCTGCAGAATCTAGAGGTCCCTGTCAAGAGGACTTATCTGTTAAGCTCCCTGGCCTGTCCCTCCAATGGCTATCTTGCTGGAACCTTAGTCCAAAGGATCTCAGCATTCCAGTCCTTGATAAATAAGCCCCACTCTCGGAAAGCCTCAGTGACAGATAAATCTGTCCACCCAAGGACATTTCCCAAGCGGGACGGGCTGTTTAAACTCCTTACCAGATTGCAGCTGGCACCCGCCACGTTGATTTTTCCCTCTCCTTATAATCATAATGGGATCTCAGCAATAAAGATGGATTTGTTAATTTCCATCCCCTTCTCACTTTCTCTTTTAATCACTGTCGAGCATAAATTAATTTCAGCTTAAAGAGCTTTCAACAAGATTTTGTCATTGTCTAGGGCTGCAAAGGTCAGAAACCAGGAGCCTCTGAAATATGCTCATCAGCTGTTTGCCAGGAATCAACTTTAGTTATTGACAATTATTTCTGTTTTGTCCATGGCAAGCTGGAGAGAGAGAGAGAGAGAGAGAGAGAGAGAGAGAGAGAGAGAGAGAGAGAGAGAGAGAGAGAGAAAGGAAGGAGAGAGAATGAGAGGGGTAGAGATACACATTACTCAATTTGATCACCCATCAGCTAGTATGTTGAGTGTTACATATTCTCCTGAATCTTTGAAGTGGATAAAGTTTCAGTATCGGACTTGATATCATTTGTCCATATCTTCAAGGGTAAGATACAGAGTCAAGTGATAGGTCACTAGGCCTGCTTAAATCCCGATTCTGCTGCATATCAGCTGGGATGCCTGGGGGAAAATATTTAACTTGTGAATTTTTACCTGATAAAAGACAATAATTGCACCACCTTGCAGAACCATCCTGTAGAATGGATGACAGGAAGACTGTAAACGTCTAAGTGTTGAGTCTGAATGTCACAGGTATCCCACAAAGTGTAAGCAATTAGTGGTATTTTCTTCATAGGTCTGTCACTTCAGAGTGTCTGCGAGCCAGGGACTGTGAGAAAGGCAAAAAGGTATGGAAACATATGGGACCATTAAGGAATGCTTTTTATTTTTTCCCCACCATGGGTGGAGGAGGGTCAGGAAGATGGTGTAAAAAAGGCCTTCTCAAGTGACCCGTAAATATAGACAATCTTCCATACTCTTTGTTGGGATACTGGAGTGAAATTCGGAGTCACTCAGATCAGCTTAATCCTCATTTGTACCACTTATTAATTATGTGGGAGCTTGACAAATGAATTGTATCTATGAGCCTCAACTGTAAATAGAAAACACATATTTGATTGTTGATGAGAATGAAATGGCATGATATATGTAATCAATGAACTTAAGACATATTTAGGAATACTGATAGTGGGTATGTTTTATAATCCATATGTTACTAAACAATAAAATGATAAAGAGTTAACAGTAATATCTAATATATACAGCACGTTCTATGTGCTAGGGACTTCTCTGGTACTTATAATATATAATAACTCATTTAACCCTCACTAAAAATCCTATGATGAAGTTATCAATATTTTATATATTGTTCTGATTTTACACATGAGTAAAAAGAGGAGGTCAGAGAGATTCTTTTCGTTTGCTCAACTTGATACGCACAATAAGAAGCAGAGTCAGGACTGAAAACCCATGCAATCCAGATCCACGCTCTGGTCTCTTAATCATTTTGCTAGCTTGTTTTGATGAGGGTGGAGGAAAGAGATGGTAGGTAACTTGTCCAGCTACTAATACAGTGTTATGCAATTCCCACATAGCACATATACACTGGTATGCACTTCAAGGCCAGGAAGTGCAGGGGTGAGAGTATAATTAAAAAAAAACGAAAAGGAAAAAAAAAACACACTTTGGGAAATTCTGGGGCCTGGCCATATAGAAATGCAATACTTTCAAAATTCTCTGCTAGCCTCTACAAACTGATGAAGAGGAACTGTGTAATTTAATTCTTGTGACCGAGATCCTGGGAGCGGCCATCAATATTACCTGCATTTTGCCTATAAGGAACCTACTACTTAGAGGGTTGAGCTACTCGTATAAGAACAGACACAGGAAGTGCTGAAGCTAGACTGGGACTCAGGTCTGTCTGACAGAGGACCTGGGAGTTTTAAAGCTCTGGCTATACAGCCCCTCGTTTAATTGCAGCATTTACTCAAACAAAAGCAGCAAAAAGAGAGGCTACTTTTACAATAGTCATTCTTAAGCCTTTAAAAATAAATTTGGTCTAATGTTTTGTCTTTCTCTCCTTAATCTTAGCATCATTCCAACCACAGCCTACACCAACAATTTGGAGATTCCAGAACAAGCAGTTTCAAACTATTTCTAAATGTGTTCCCATCTCAAAAGTGTCAGGCACATGCATCATTCCTTTCCAGGACTTGTAAATAAGGATACAAGGGGTGAGATATGTTACTCTGGAGCTGGTGGGGCTGGGGAGACATATAGGAAGTGGAGATGAGGGCTTCAAAAAGAGAAATGCATCTAGTATTTGGTAATTTAGGGGTGATTTGTTTTGGATCTACCTGGGCTTGGCTGGAGTAATTGAACCAGAGTCCACAGGAGAGGCCATTATTGTTTTTACTGCAGATTATAGCAATTACATTTGGCTCAGGCCAGTACATCCAGGATTCGAATCCAGCTTTTTAAGGTGAGTTTGGGTGATGGTCATGTTCTACATTTCTATACATGGCAAGGACAGATAACAATTTTCAGAGTTTATCGTATGTTCATAGAACATAGTTTTCCTGTGTTCACACGCATTATCTGATCTCTGTCATTCTTACAACATTCTTACAACAACTTTGATGGTTGCTCATTATGGTCTCCATTTGAAGTGGGAACACTGCAAATGAGGAATGAAGAAATTGAGACCATGAGCCTTGCTTTTGTTTTGTTTTGTTTTTTTTTCCCCTCCAAAATATACGCTGTTGAACATTAGACATTGTGCTAAGACACCTAAGGAGACACTGAGGAAAGAGAATAGGGGTGATTGGCTGAAGTCTACTCTAGTCTCAATCAGAGTAACACTGCTTTAAGCTTCAGGCAATATTTATCAAGTGTCTCCTACATGCGAAATGCTGAGGCAAGAGTCCTGAGCAAGGCTGAATTGTAAGATTTTACCTCTTAGAGGTTCTTTGTAGTGAGGACTCAGCTAAACGTCCTAGGCATTATTTAAGTATATTTCTAAAAAGTGCTATGACAAAAAAAAAACACGATATGAGTTGTATCGGAGCTAATCTGCCTAGAACAGGGAAGGACATGGCTCTTCAACAAGACTTGAGTTTCACAAAGGGCCTCAAGTCTTCAAATATTTTAAAAGCCACTAGATTAAGAAAGTAACTCCACATCCCATTTAATGAGGCGTCTGTATCCTTATCAAATCACCGCCAAGTTAATTGGTCAAGTCACTGTCAATCAGAACCCCCACTTCTGACCACACAGTATCCATTGTCTGCAGTTCTCTTTCCATCTCTTAACTACATGTGACCATTTTTTCATAACCCGTTCTTAGAAAAAGTCCATTACTGCATCCACCCATGCCATTTCTCACTTATCTGAATTCCTATTGTAGTTACTGTCCATACTACTCATTTACATATTTTATATACTTCATTGAATTGCTGATTATTATTATTACTATTACTATTATTACTATTCATAGATGCCCACCTCCCAAACTTAAGAGTGGTGTCTTAACATTTGACGACTTTCAAAGCTCCTGATGTTGGATTGGTCAATAGTTCTTTCATCTCATCTTATCAAATCCCATCTCATCTCAACTCATCTCATTCCCTTCCATTCCTACTGACTTATTGGTGCTGGTTGCTGCCCCTTCACTTTAAGGAACTTAAATTCTGAAGTGAAAGTAGAGAGTTGGTACAGAGGTAGGGACAGAGTAAAGAGAGAGGGCTATATGCAAAAAACAAAAGTCATTTCAGTGGATATAAAAATAAATCATAGAAATATGGTGAGATGAGTGATGAATCTGTTTAGAGTGTTTGCATAGAGGTTGATACTCTTCCAGGTCTTTGGGAGACTGAACAGGGATGTAGGATGTGAGACAGAATATTCCAGACAGAGCAACCAGCATGAGCAGAGATTTGGAGGCATAGGAGATAAGAGTGTGGATTGGTTAAAGATCTGGGACTTTACTGGGAAATTCAATTTCATTGGTTCATGAAGTTATGTGAGTAATCTATGAGAATTCATTTTAGAAATACTTGTGTGCATTTCAATGATAAATGTATTTTGGATCATTTATGTAATTACCTTATAAACACACACAACCACCCCGCTTCAATTCCTATACTTCATCATCCTGTTTGTGTAAAGTTGGGGGTGAATAATGATGTGCCATGTTGTTGCAAACAGGAATTTTTGATATTTTAAAAAGAAAAGCAATACAAGGTAACACTGAGTTATCCCATTGTGAGAGGCAGTATTGTCCTATTGAACAAAAAAGGTTTAGTCAGAATGATGGTCACATTTTAAATGGATATATAATTGAAACCTCTCTTTATGTGTATCAGCATTTCACTAGAAGGAAGTGAAATAATAAAAGGAAATAAGATATTTTTTCCTTAAGTAGGATTACCTTTTTTTAATGTTGTGAGGATTCTATTACATTGATTTGGTCCTTCAATATGACTGCATATTAAAAAATATTAACATTTAAAAGGAGGGAAAACAAACTAACAATAATGATAAGGGCTCAACTCATGATCTTTCATATCAACATCTAAAACATAAAATCTGTATGACAAATTAGGACTTACCACACAAACACATCTTTCTCTTGGTGAATCCTATATTGATAACATGATTTCAAAAGAAACAATGATCATAGTGACATTTGTTTTTCCTTTTGGTTTCAATATGTTTGCATTTCACATATAAATTTCATTTGGTGGTGAAAATGAAAAAGCACTATTATTTTAAGAAGTATATGCCTAAGCTTATGGTTGAGTAGCATTATATTGAGAACAGCTGAAACCTTCATGGGTGGCCCACAGCAAATATTCTTTACTCTTTAAATGAGAGAGGGACATTAATTTACAGTTACTAAAGAAAACCATTGAACATTTTAGTTTTAGTTTTTTTGTGGAGAAGAGGGCAAAATACCTATGCTTAAATACTTGAGCCACCCTTGGGGAGGTTGGATTGAAGGGGAGCTAAGGGAAGCTGGGAGAAGAGATAGAAGTAATTGCATTATCTGGGCCAGATAATATAAGGCCTGGATCTAGCTAGTAGCAGTTAGAATGGAGAAGTGGACAGATTCTGGAGACATTCTGGTACAGTAATAAACTCTTTTTACTGGTAATGATGACGATCATTTAGCAGCAGAGAAGTGGCACGCCTGTGCCAAATGCTTCTAGGGTCTGTCGAATTCAGACCAGAAATTAGTAAAGGGGTATTTTGTCAAGCTCGTTGCCTTGTACTAGATGTCTTCAATGGGTATTTGTTGGTTTGATGTGATTACTTTCTGTGGAGTACAACCCAATTAAACCCAAGCTATGTCTTCAGAGAGGCAGCTCTACGTAGATAACACAACAAGGAAATGTTCCAAAATATCTCTGCTTCATCCTCATCATTCGGAGCAACAGGCCTGATTCAGAAGATTGTGAGTAAAAAGGCAGTAGGACGGATTGGTGAATGATGGGAATGTGACCAGCCAAAATTTTATTTCTCCTAATACTGTCAGGTCTGAGAGCTACAAAGGGAGAGAAATCACCAAAGGGAGAGGTTGTTCCCTCTTCACAAATATGAATGAGTCCATGGCAATTCCTGTTCATTAAAATTCTATGGAGATAAAGCATGAAAATTTGTAGATAATTAGCCAATTTCTCTATTTGCAGAACTCGGCTGAGCATAAATAAAGAATGGCCTTGCTATCAATGCATGTGGTCATCATCTACAAATGGAAAAATCTGCTCATCACCATTAAAGAGGGTTTTTTCATGTCATTTGCTTTGAAGCATTAACAACAACAAAAAAATATATTATTAGATGGAAGGATCCTGCTTCTCTGTTCACTGTCCCTGACTCTTGCCTCCGACACAGCAAATCAGAAATGATGCTATTGTCTTCAATTTTGAAAACAGAGTGGAGAGCACAGAGAACCCCATCCTGATAACTTCTAAACACCCTGTCCTTATTAATAGGTCTCAGGGCCACGATGACCCCAGAATGAAAAGGTGGTACCACATTCATTTCAATCTAATCTCAAGTTGGTAAAATGTCATGCACTTTTCCACTCACACCACAATTATGCCATGTATCATAATCAAATCTTCACAGGCAAAGGGGAGCCCCTGCTCACTCTGTGCAAGCCCACACTCCTCATGTCTTGCTTTTATTCTTCCTCTAGCCGTGATCGACTCACAAATCTACACTGGGCTCCTCCTTAGTCTTCAACCTTGGCTGTATCAGAATGATATATTTTATCTGAAGCCACTTCTGATATACCTTTTAGCATTAATCACTGCTTTCTCTGCACTCTCAAAATCCACAAGTTATTACAGACTCCTTCTAATTTATTGTTATTAATCCTGGCTGCTAAAAAAAAAATGAAGGCTGTGACTGTACCTTTTCCTTTTGCAGTCTTTTCTTAGACTCTTTCAGGGCAATTGAATAAAGCCAGGCTCCATAAACTCACTATGTTTTCCTGCAAAAAGAGAACTTTTATATGTCTTTTGTTGCATTTGATTCTTTCAGAAACGCGGTTAAACACCAGGCCAGTTATGATTTATTCTAATTTAATACTTAAGGTAGGAGTCTCACAGTGGTGTTACAAAGGTCCCGAATGACATGGTTTATGGATGATATGGCAAAATAACAATTACGTTTATTTGATGCCAAGTACTTTCTCCTATAAAGCATCTATGCAAAGTTGGAAATATGAATATCAATGACACCACAGATTTGGGCCTCAGTTGATCTTTTGTTCAAGAGGCCTTGTTATGTAACAGGACATGGTTTGTCTTTGTATGCCTGCAACACTTCCATTTTCTTGCAGTAAGAGGTGGCATTTGTTTTTATTTGAGAACACAAGATATTTTTATTGAAAAAATTAAGATGGATCACTCAAGATAAGTGAAGACCTCTCAAGTGATTATAGAAGCAGTTCTGAGAACCACAGTCCTAATATATCGTGTATCATTTGTATTAAGATAATACAAAAGTAAAGCCATTCCTAAATACAATGGATTAAATGCCTTATCATGTCTTTCTCATAGAAAGTTCAGAGGTTAACAGATTAAAGCTGCCATCTCAGCCTTTCAATGTTCAACTTACAATTCCAAATGTTGTGGCAGTCATTGTCATTGAGACTGTACTCGACACGTGATAAATAGTTTTGTTCCATGGACTCCATATGCCAAATGAGGACATGTTCCTGATTAACTTTCATCTCTCTTAACCTAGAGCAAAACAGTTGATAGTGTCTAACAAAAGTCTCACAATGAAAGTATTCATACATTGTAGATAAAGAAATTCAATGAAAATGTCGGCCCCCATGGATCTCCTGCAGTGGCATGGATAATCCCAAAACCTAATGATCTCCTATAAGGAAATAGTCAAAGTAAGATTAGAGAACCATTTCCCAGCAAGTCCATATAACCCCATTATATCCCCAATTCTCAAATTATGGTACACAACTCATATATCGGCTACGAAAGTACTTGGGCTGTGAACTGAAATAAAAAAAAAAGAATCATGTCCATTCAGTATCTCAAGGTAATGATGAACTATTCTATATTTTCCCAAGGATTGTTTATGAATCATATTCTAAAAAAAAAAAAAAAGACAATGATGGTCACCAACATTTGATCTCAATACATTAAAAATTAGTACCCAATTACTGATCATCTACCTATTTTCTCTATGCCTAACCTTTCAGTTGGTTTTCCTAAGAAAAGGGATGAAGAGATTTGACCAAACATAAGTAAACTATAATCACGTATCTTTGAGATATTTTCTCCACCATTACGTATACATTCAGCTTCTTAGGAACAGTCAGGCTGTTTCTTGCTGTTTCTCCCTTAATGATTAAAATAGTGTTCAGCACATAGTAAATATTTAATATATATTTATTAAATAAATTAATGCATACACATATAGAGTTGTGAAAGGAGATACAGGTACATAATTAAGTCTATGTTTTAAATCTGGATATTATTACATAATTTTCAGTCAAAAATTCTTCTAATGGTCACAACAAACTCACATAGTTTGCAATGCAGCTACTGTTATGACTGTGTGCATTTTCAGTGATGAAATTGAAAGCTGAAAGTACTTCACCAAGGTTCAAAATCTATTTAGTAACGGACTGAGACTCAACCTCAGATTTCCCCAGGCTTCTCCTGGTGGCGCTTTTCACCAGCTTCCTCCCTGCCTCTAAGATTTGATGATTCCCAGTGGAACCCGGGATGGCTTCTTGGATCCCTGTGGCCACACTACTCTCGCTCTGGTTCCCTCCAGAGACATCCTGGGTCACCCCTGAGGTTCCTCCAAACAGAACATCCTTAAGTGCTGAAAAACGCAGCTCTGCTGAGCCTACTCATGAGCCAGTTGGCACTTTTTCAAATGAGCCACTGAATGGCAAATGCACAGATAACAGTGGGATAAAATGAGCTCCTCTTATTGATTTTCCAAACCAATATGGCACGAGTGCTTCCTCTTTGTGCCATCTCCTCCCTCTGCCTGGAGGCATTCTCTGCCCGTCCATCATTTTAATTAGACATTACACCTGGCACAAATGCTGAGTTGATTAACCTTAAAGGAGCTGAATAGGTTTTCTGATCGTTAACACGGGGCCCCTGACATATTATAACTCATGTTAACATGTGCTGTTGCACAAACTCCCAGCTTCTTCAGCCCACTTTCCAAAGCCGCCGTGCGGGGTAATAGCATCTACAGAGAGCTCTTCATGGAGTGTGATCCCATAATAATGCCATGAAAAGCAAGATTTAAAGGATGGATTAGTGTGGACTCCATAGATACCACTTTTTAATGTTTACATAAAGGCACTTTCTGTGTCAAGGGGGGTTCTAAAGGACGGACCTTTGGTGGGAGTACTGTAAAGGAAGGAACACAGCTTTTGGAGATGGACACATACATTTTCATCCTGTGCTGTGATCTTTGAACAGTCTCCATTGCTCTGGGTCTCAAACTCCTTACATGGAAAATGGAGATTGAAAAGAACTTGAAGGTTTCCCTGAATTGTCTGTAACTGGGGCCTATCAGCATGCCTGTCACCTCCGGTGGGGGTCCTAGAGACAAGGCAGAGAGAACACTAGCAAATCCTTAATCTTTAGTCCTGTTTCAGGAGTTCCTGCTTCAAATAATTTGGGTTTTGCTGGTGCGATAGTTAGTGTGCCATAAAGATATTAAGGAGCTCTCTTTCTTCTCCCTCTGCTTCTCTCAAATAAACCATACACATCAGTTCTTATATATCCTTCCCACTGGTCCTGATTTAATATTCTCACCTCTCCAGAATAAACCATCTCCCTATTGGAAGCCACAACTGGACCTAACATCCTGTTAGATCAGGATGGAAAAAGAGAAAAGAAATAAGCCCAGAAGGAGGAATAAGGGCATTTTGAAAGATTCTTTCCCCCTCTTATCAAGCTCCCACTTTTTAGTCTAAGAAAAGAATTATGTTTCTATGGCAGGTCTGGGATTTGAGTCATGGATTTCTCCCTCTGCTTTCTGTGAGGATCAGGATAACAGGGGCTAATTTTTTGGTATCTCTGTTATGAAGAACAAGACCACATATGCAAGAGACACAAAGTATGCGTCAACTGAATTACTTAAAATAGTCACGATTTCAAGCACAAGCAAAGATTGATGGAAAACATTTGTGTCTGAATATTTTTATTTCTCAAATACCATTATTTTGGTGGCAAATTTTTCCAATTTATCTCTAGCCAACTATTCCACTTGCAATTACTCTGGGGTAGGAGAAGGAATTCCTATCTGTAAGAGGTAGTCTATCCCACCAGTTAGGCCTGGGTACTGGTATTAGATCTGGGTTTTCTTAGCTGTGTGACTTCGGTGAAGTCACCTGTCTTCTCTTAGTCTTACTGTCTTCCTTACTAAGTTGTGAGAATTGAATGTGCTGATACGTAGACAACTCTTGGCATGGAGTCTTATACCGTCAGTGGAACTTTAACACACTAAAGTATGAAAGAGAAAAAAAAAAAAAGCAAGGCAGAGAGAATGCAGGGAGTTGCCATCAATGAATTCTATAAATAAGCAGAGGATAGGAAAAGGTTAAGCCCCCTTGCGTTGCCCTGAAATGTAGGGAGAAATCAGTTTCTTTGGAAGTTCCTAGCCATGAGAATTTGTGTTCTGACACATGATCTTACTTCTTATATTCTTGTCTGAGAATCAAAGGCAGGGCCCAGAAGATAAGCCCATGAGCACCTGCTTTTATCTCTTGAAACATAAGGACTTCAAAGGTGGCCCACTTAAAACAAAATCCCTGACCTCTCATCCTTGTCCCTTTCTGGAGAAAGGTCAGCCTCGCTCTGGCTTGTGCCTCGTGGCAAGCAGAGAAACACCCAGCCTTGCAGGGAAGTTTCCTTGACTGGTGCCTGTCGTGGGCTGAGTTAATAGGCTTCATCTTTGAGGGGTACAGGACTGCTTAAAGAGGTGTCATCATGCTACCACCTTTGACAAAGAAATGTCCATGTTTTTCTTAGTTGCCACAGTACACAGCTAGGACCACAGCTCCAGTATCACCAACTAAGATGCTCTCCTTGGCATCCATCTTGACCCTCCCAGGCAAATGCTCCAGTGTCTGCCAGAACATACATTCTACCTCTGTTTTCGCACTTGCGACTTGGCTGTGATCATCTGGCTACTTCCTGCATCTCTGATTTGACTGTAAAATGGAATTCTTCTGTATGTTATTAGCCTTTACTTTACTAGTACAAGTACAGTGTTTGACACTGGGGAGACTTTCAGGAATTATTATTTTTTTTGAATAACTATAGAAATGAACAGATTGGCCAATAAAGCAAGATGGTGCATTGGGGAAGACATGCTTTCCATTGAAGAAGAACTGAGTTCACACCTGGGCTCTTCCACCAACTGGTGGTGTGACCTATGAAGCCATCCAGTCTCTCCCAATCATAGTTCTATCATTTATAAAATGAGGAGAAATATACGGAATATACGAACCGCACTGGCTATTCGGCTATTGTCTCGCAGCTCCAAACCTACCATCCTGTACTGTGCAAAGCACTGATTTTCCCCAGCCACCTGGGGGTGGGGTTGCTGGAGGCATGCCTCAAGACAAGATATGGAGGAAAAAGAAACAATCCATCGTATTTTGTTCTCACTCCTGTGAGTGTCACTCAGCAACACTTACTCAGGCTGCCACAGTTTGTTCCTATAGCAGCCGTTGATTCCACTTCGCAGTTTTTCCATCACTCTCAGAAACAGCCTCACACACATTTTTAGAAGACACCAGCCACTGCTCGTCAGGGGTCCCCTCTCAGATGTCTGAGCCCTGGCTCTGTGGAACCCCAATCCCAGTCTTCTCAGTTTCAATAATTCTCACCTCTTTCCTTTTGCCCCTGTTCTAAGAAGAGATACCTCAACTCTATTTTAATTTCCCATTCCCTTTTCCCATTTTCAGTTCTCCATGATACGATTAACAGGGTTTTTTTTTTTTTTTTTTTTTTTTTTTTTGCATTAAATTCTCTCTGTTTAAGTAACTGGTATGGTTTCCCATTGGTTTCCTGATTGAAGCATGACTGATATACCTGCCTTGTAGGATTGTGGTATGTATAAGATGTCATAGCCACAAGGCATTAAATACAATGCTTACCTTGTAGGAGTGACGTATTAAACAGGTTTATTATTGTTATTTTGCTTTGCTTTTTTTCTTATGGTAACATAGGTATAACATGTACCATGTTAAACACTTTTCAGTGTACCATTCAGGGATACTGAGTGCTTTGATATTATTGTATAACCCTCATCACTATCAATCTCAAGAACTTCTCATCTTCCCAAACTGACACTCTGTACCCATTCCACACTAACTCCCCATCCTCCCCTCAGCCTTCGGTAACCACTGCTTCACATTCTTTCTCCATGAATTTGACTACTCTATGTACACTGTATAAATTGAGTCACATAATATCTGTCCTTCTTGGTCTGGCTTCCTTAAATTAGCACATTTTCAAGGTCCCTCCATACTGCAACACGTATCAGAACTGAATTAATTTTTATGGCCAAATAATATTCCACTGTATGTATATACCATGTTTTGTTTATTTATTCATACACCAGTGGATATTTGAGTTGTTTCCACCTTTTGGCTATTATGAATAATGCTGCTATGAACATGAGTGTACAAGTTAGGAAAAAAAGTGTACTTGGCATCTTCATGAGGCGATATAGAGAGTCTAATTTGAAAGACACATGGGTACAGGCAAAGGAACGACTACAGCCATCTTTGCCAATTACCTACCACAGGGTCCAACTAGTAAAGTTCTCTTCACCCTACAAAACACTGCTCAGGTGGGAGTCTGTCTTCAATACCTTTCCTGATCCCATATATGAGCAAACTCATTATTTTATTTGACATATAGTTAGCACTCATGAAATTTTGGCGAATGAATGGATTTCTTCTCTGTGAAAACTTATTCATACTATCATTATTGCATGTATTACCTTCTTTTGCAATCACCTGTCTTTCCTTTGGAATGGAGAGCTTTTTGATGAAAAGGCCATCATATCTTTCTCCTCTTTCTTTCCTCAGTACCTAGTACTCCTGTGTGTACAGTAGGCATGCGATTGTGTCAGTGAAGCCATCTCTGCCCAGAGTGGACTTTAGTGTACCATCTTTTGTACCAAAAATTACCTGCTAAGGTGGCCAGAGATTCTGTTCACTGAGAAAGCGGATTACATTAGTGTTTCAGAACCACAAATAGTACAAAACCCATAGTAGATAGTTAATCATAACAAAATTATCTCAGTGAGTCTCCATCTAAAGCAAATCAAATATCCGTTTTATAGGCTTATGAACAGATACAATCATTCCTGCGACTGAAAGAGAGCTAAGAGCAAGCGCTAGAGAGGTTGTGAAAGGGCTGATGGATCTTTATGTGTCACCAGGGAGTGAGAGGTAAAAATAAACAAATAAAGGCCCACGTAAATGAATTGCAGTGGTTTGGTATAACCTAATCAATTTGTGACCGGGTGGATGATGGAATTCAACAGGCTGTGCCAGAGAGTGACAGAAATAAATAAATTCTATCCTTTCAGATGGAGACATTATCAGAGATACATGAAATCTGATGAGACTCCGTCAATAATTTGAAGCATTGAATTTTCTGTTAGCATATTCTTTGTTTTATATATATATATATATATATATATATATATATAAACTATATATATATATATATATATATATATGGAGAGAGAGAGAGAGAGAGAGAGACAGAGAGAGAGAGAGAGAATTTAAAAAATATATATTTACAAGTTTTTCAGTTAAGTCCCTATGTTGGCATATATCCAAAATGAAAGAGATGGTTACAAGAATTTCTACATCTTTGTTTGTTTCTGTGGAAAACTGGCAGGATGGAAATTGGGAGTGGGGAAAAGTGCATGAATAATGAAAGGTGGAGAATACTTTAGAGGTGATTTTAGATATCAATGACCTCAGTAAAGATAATTTATTTAGTACTCACTATGTGCTGCACACTGTTTAGCATCAAAGATACACGGTATCTCCTAATTCATTTCTTTCAGACTTGAAAATTATGCTACCATGACCTCCATTTTGTAGCAGACTGCCAACACAGAAATCAGGGGTAACAGTACTAATGTTTGTGGTACCTCAACTTTACCCTCACTGGCATTTGTACTAATTATAGCAATCATAATAATTAGAATCATCACTTCATGGCTTGCCAAATCTTTTCATAAGTGTTGCTGTACTTTAAATGCTTATTACTGTGCCCTGCTGAAATAAATATACCCATGGTAGAGATGAGAAAAAATGAGGCTAAGTGAAATGGACAACATCACAGAGCTACATTTATGGACATAACTGATCCATACCACAGGCTGCTTTAATAACTCTAGATGGCCTATGTTAAACACACAGAATATTAGGATATATGTCCTCCAAAATAGTGTTTTTCTGTAATTTGTATCCTATCAAGTCAATTCAGTGATATGCAATTAAACTAAAATTCTATACATACAGATTATTTCCTTCCTATCATCTCTTAACCTTCCCTTTAATCCTTTCTCTGTTATCATAGTGGTCTCTCTAAAATACCTATCTGATCATTTACCTTCACTGGGTGAAAACATGCAATGGCTTTCAATTCATTTTTTGGAGTATTACCATTTTATTTTTCTAGCAGGGTGTTTAGATTTGCCATTTCCAAACTAGCCATGCTGTTTTTCAGGTCTTTGATTTTGGCGTCTTTCTCTTGTCCACTGGGTAAACGTCTAAGTTTCGTTCAGGTCTCTATTGAAAATTATATTCATGCATTCATTCACAAATCAGTCTCATGCTCATTCCTTCATGTATCCCTTCATTCAGTAATCTAATCTTTACTGAACACCAACTAGATTCCAGGCACCAATGTCTAAACAGTCGTTCCCTGGTATCTCTGGGGGATTGGTTCTAGGACTCCTGTGGATACCCAAATCCACAGATGCTCACGTCCCTTAAAGAAAATGGTGCAGCACTTGCAAAAGACTATGTACCTCCTCCCATGCACTGACATCTTCTCTAGATTACTTACAATGCTTAATAGAATGCAAATGCTATGTGCATAGTGCTTATACGGCATAGTGCTTATACTGCACTGTTTATGGAATAATGACACGGAAAACGAGTCTGTACATGTTCAGTACACATGCAACCATCATATGCCTCACTACATACCGTGTTTCCCTGAAAATAAGACCTAGCTGGACCATTAGCTCTAATGCTCCTTTTGGAGCAAAAATTATTATATTATATTATATTATATTATATTATATTATATTATATTATATTATATTATATTATATATTATAGACCTGGTCTTATATTATAGTAAAGTAAGACCTGGTGTTATATTAATTTTTGCTCCAAAAGACTAATTAGAGCTGATTGTCTGGCTAGGTCTTATTTTCGGGAAAACACAGTAGTACATGACAGCAAAAACATGACTTTTAGTTTTTGAATATTTTTAATCCCTGGATGGTTGAATCCGTGGAATCCACAGCTATGGACGGCCTACTGTAGAGTACAGGCTCTAGGGACACTGTTTTATGC
This sequence comes from Rhinolophus hipposideros, assembly GCF_964194185.1. NCBI lineage: Eukaryota > Metazoa > Chordata > Mammalia > Chiroptera > Rhinolophidae > Rhinolophus > Rhinolophus hipposideros. The sequence goes on along the minus strand of NC_138057.1, from coordinate 69,744,831 downwards.
AGATTAGGAAAGCTAGTCAATATGTGATTCTTTACCAGCATACCTGATATGTACCACGTTTCCTCCAAAATAAGACCTCACCGGAACATAAGCCCTAGTATGATTTTTCACGATGACATCCCCTGAACATGAGCCCTAATGTGTCTTTTGGAGCAAACCTTAATATAAGACTCGGTCTTATTTTGGGGGAAACACAATAATATACATTAAGTAAACAGTATCTAGTATTACCTAAGAAAAGAGATTGTTCATGCATTGTCACAAGACGTCTTTTAAAACAGTAGTTACTAAATATCAAGCATGTAAGGAGGGAGTAGAAAAAGCCAGATTTATATTTTTCCTACAAGCAAGACTTTTGTTTTTTTTCTCCTCACATATGTGTTCTGGCTTCCTTAGCTACTTCTTAAGACTGAGAAATCAGTATAGGTGGGAGTCGGCCACATAGCCCTCCTCCTGCCCCACCCTCATTCCCTAATCCATCTTTAAAAGGTCCATCTTAAATGCCATGAGACAGTGGAGTGATGGAAGTAGGTCTCATTAGCAGAATGGTCCAATTATATCTGACCTACCCCACACCATAAAAGCAGCAGTGCCTGTTTCACAGGCTATACAGAGATGTAGGGGTTTTCAGGATTACAATGAAGATATTTATGTTCAGGGTTATAGGAAGAGGCTTTAAATGGGAAATATCAAAAGAAGGGAGATTGTGAAAGCTACTCCTTAGCAGTATCCTTGGGCTCCTGCTAAATGATGACTTTGTGTAATTAAAATGAACAAAGTATGTGACCATGTTCCATCTTCACAGTCACTGCACTTTCTCTCTCCTTTGTTTAACTGCTTTGTTCATCTGAAACTCGTGTTAAAAAAATAACAGAAATAGAAGTTGAATGTATTCCTGCAGGGTTGTATTTTTAGTAGCTCATCACTTTGCTGAAGGGGCCTGAAGGTTGAGATTCTAATTATGAACCAAAGTCGATGACGTTGGGGAGAAAAGGGATCTGAGTGAGAATGGGAAGGAAGGGTGCAAGGTAGGTTTTAGTGAGTGGGCTGCTTCCCATTTAACTCCAACCAGAACTAACCACAAGCTCCCTGGTGAGGGGAGGATTAACTGATATCCGGAAACTGGAGGACACACTGGGATTGAGTGTCATTAGCATAAGTGTTTCATGGACAAGTTTTCCAATGGGTTGAAGGAGGAAAAATAACCTCTTCTTTATATCATCCCCAAAACTAATATTTCATAACAAAATGCCTCCAGAATGAGAAGAATCACACTGAAGCAGACCATCACTGAGACAGTAAATAGAATGACTAATAGTACAGGCAACTACATGAAGGTGCTGAGAGGGGAACCACAGAGGGCGTGCTAGGGATGAACTTTTTGTATTTTTATTGATGATCACAAAGAATGAAATAGCATTCGAATACGATTTATCATTGGTATTGATTTATGAGTTAGCATGTATATTTATAGCTCTTTTATATCTGCCAAGTAATTGCCCATCATCGTTTTTAGTGTTTCATGCCACAAAGAGGCTACAAGGGAGATATGGTGGTGGGTGGTGAGAGGTGGATGCCATGTACCATTAGAACTTTGTCGAATGGTAAACCGAGGCATCTGGATAGTGATACGATAGGGCAGAGGGAGATTCTGAATTAAGAAATTGGGCAGAAATAAAGTAGGTCAAATGGAAAAGAAGTGAAAAGAAAAAGTTGCTGTATTGATCTAAGAGGACAGAAATAGGCACTGAAAAATGTGCAAGATATGCAGCAAAACGAACCACATTAGAGCTGGACCAAAGATGAAGAAACGCAGGTATTGAATTGGTGAGCAGGGTTTTGGTAAGAACAGCCAGCTCTTGATAAATTCAGTAAGTGTTTTTAAATGCCCGATCACAAAGGTGCTTCATTCTAAGGAAAGCACCACTGCAGCCTGCGCTCTGTAGCTGATTCTAAAGTAAACAGATGCCTCATTATAATAAAACCATATTTAAAGCCCCAGATTAAAACTTCTTTCTTGATCTATCTCAAATATAGACTCAGAGTAGGCATTTAGGAGATGATTATCGACTGAATACATGATGCAAAAAACTCAATAGGCAGTACAGAAGAAAATACGTGGTTTTGCTATGGCTGTCTTGGAGTCTAACTTACCTATTATGGCATCACAAGCCACTCTAAGAAAAGGAATGACTTCAAACAACCAACCACTGTTCAATACTGCTCATGAGTCTATGGTTCTGTTGATCTAGGTAAGCTCGGCGGATCTCAGGTGGGCTTGCCTGCGTGTCCGTGGTCAGCTCGCATCTTGGCTAGACACAGGTCTAAGGCCTCGTGCATGCGTGCCAGTGGCTGACTGGTGGCTGGTGCTACAAAGTTAACTGGGCCACATGGCTGTTATGCTGCAGACTAGCCCAGGTCATTCACAGATGCAGAGGACTAAGAAGGTGGATGTGTGCAAGGGCAATTGAGGCAAAGGCTTAGAGCTGGAGCAGTATTATTCTTACGACTTGAATGGCCCACAGAAAGTAACAAAGCTAGGTCAAATTCAAGAGGAGTGTAAATAGAGTCCACTTCATGATAAAAATGGCTGCAAAAGCACCTGGCAAAGGGGTGGGGAGATAAATGATTACTGTCTTGTTAACAATCTGGCACACTTGGATTGAGTAAGGGCTCATAAAGATCATTCTGGCAAAATATCTCTATGTGGCATGAACAGAAAGTTAGACTAAGCCAAATTATGTATCAACAGAATTATAAAATAACTCATATACATTTCTGTACCCATTCTAATGTGGACTATATGAATAAAGACAATCGACGCAGAATATGCAAGGTTCATGCACAATACTTGCACCGCCAGCTTAAATTGGTGTTCTTACTTTACCACTCACTAGCTCTTACTTCTCTCTAATTCTCCATTTCCTAGTCTAAAAATGGTAATCACATCAGGACCTATCATATGAGGCTCTGATGGAGCATTACATAAGATAATGCCACTATGCTTTTACAACCAGTGAACTGGCCAAGGTGGTCAGTGTACATTGACTACTGTTATTATCCTTGAATATCATACCTTCATGGAAATATACGAGTGATGTACTTATGAGCACTGATACAAGGTAGATCTTTTTCTCCTTCCTGTAATTTTATTCGCTTTAATGGTTTACACACTGAGCAAGACAAAATTTCTCTAGATATTTCTAAAGTAAACATCATCACCCTCCAAGATCACATGTTTCTCATATATTGAACCCAAACGGATAAGGCCTGTGAGCTCTCTTTATCAATCCAACCAAATTGTTAAGGTTCTGGAGAGAGCAAAGTTGTCCCTTTTATAGACTGTGATGCTTTTCCCTTCCAGACTGTTGATTGATCTGATTACAGGGAAGAATGAGAATGTGTAGATTTCACAGACCTTAAATGGGATCCCTTTGTGCTTCTGGACTATTTACCTGCTTTCTATGATGTGACTTCCTGGCTCCCTAGGTAAGAGCACACCCACTGCAGAGGCTTGGATCCCATCTGCCTGCAAGGCCAGTGACAGCAAAAACAGAAGGAATGGAGGGAAGGAGAGGGGATCAAGGCTTTGACCCATTATGAGAGTTATTTTCTACTTGTTCCCATATCATCCATTATTTCAAGATAAACAAGCACTCAGGGTGAAAAAAAAGAAAAAGCTCTAAATTTTCTGTTGCAATAAGTAAAACTCAATTATTTAACAACAGTATGTGAGGCTCTGTGATGTTTAGCAATTTGTCAATGAAAATATACCAAAATCTGTGACAGAACCAGGTTCCTACAAATCCACAGTCTTAACTTCATCAGTGTAAATGAAATAATAGAAAAAAATCAGTGTTAAATAATTTTATCCCTTTATTTCCCTACCCTTACAAAGCTTTTATCAGTGCTTTGGATGATTGCCTCTATCTTACTGTGTATATGTATACAGAGGGTGCCAAAAACATGTATACACATTTTAAGAAAGGAAAAAGCTGTATTAAAATTGTAATTTTCAAGATATACCAATAACAAAAGATAAACAGAAGTCACATTTGATTTTTGCAATTACAAGAGGTGCTCAAACTGTTTACCCTCAGCATGATTTTAATACAGTTTGTTTCCTTTCCTTAAAAGTGTATACATTTTTTTGGCATCCTGCATATATATGTGAGACAGGTCAGTTAGTATGATTGCTAGGTAGATAGGTAGGTCCCCGGTAAAATAAAGAAAAGACAGCTATATCCCAAAACTTCAGGTTTTGAAATCACTCCTCTGCTCCAGGACGTAACGTAACAAGGCCTTGAGGTTAATCATAAAATTCATTTTGGCCTGACAAACGGAGCAGATCTGATAGATAAGAGCAGGTTACTTTGCTAATTCCTTTAGGATGGGCAAGCAGAACAAACCTGGTAGATGAATTTCATTAGAAGGCGCCCGTTCCCTTCTTCAAACACTTCTCTTTTCCAAACAGCTCCACTTCCCCAAACAGGCAAAGGAAAGGTATAAAAGTAAGAGCTTTTGCCGCAGTCATGGGGCACCCCCCCCATTCGGGACCCCCTCCCGCTCGGGAGCTGCAACCTCTTCTCCTGCCTCTAATAAACGAACTTCTTTTTAAAACTTTTTGCCTCTCCCTGGTCCATGTTTCTGTTCTTCAGCTTCATGAGACATGATCCTGGCCCACACTCAGAAACTGCTAGCAGATCCAACATCACCTACATCATATGTGTGTGTGTGTGTGTGTGTGTGTGAGTGTGTGTGTGTGTGAGTGTGTGTGTGTGTGAGTGTGTGTGTGTGTGTGAGTGTGTTTGAGAGAGAGAAAGAGCGAGGGACTTCTAATCACATCACTGCGTAGTATTATTGAAAGTGCATGACTTAAGAGCCTGAAGCTCTGTGTCTACAACTTAATAGAGTTACCATTCCAGGTAATTAATTATCCCGACCACTCTTATCTCCTTTTCCTTTTCAGATGGAGATGAGGTGGGTAGGTGAACTTAATTTTTAAAAATGTATAAACACGTCATCTTCTTACCTTACAGGGTTGGGGGTAACAATTATTAATTCTTCATTTGTTTGAGGGAGAGTGAATGTACATGAAGACTTTGTGTAAATTACAGAGGCCAAACCAAAGACAAATGGTGATGTTGGTATGTACGTTGACAACTCCAAGTATAGCCTATGGGCTTTGGCATCATCTGGGGTTAGGGATGTACAGACTCAGCCCCACCTCAGGGCTGCTGAATTGGAATATGTTCATTTAAACAAGACTCTCAAAAAATCACTATGCATGAGAAAGGAGGGACTGGTGTAGACTGCATGGATGAGATTTATGGGGCTCGTAACGAACCCCTAAACGTGTATTTTGTGTGCATGTACCAACAGGGCTCTGTTGGTACATGCACACAGCAACGCTTCCTGGCTGGAGGGCCCATTGCATTCGTAAGATCTCAGAGAGATCTGGGAATCAGAAATTACTTAGGAACCTATACTCCACTGCTTTTCAATTGCATGGAGATTTCCTTAGCACCATGGAAATATTAAATTTGCTCAATATTTAATGGGGAGTTTGGTCATATAAAAGCAACAGAAGGAGATGGAGAAGAAGGGGGGAAGAGGCGGGAGAAGGAGGAGGGAGAAAAGGAGAGAGGATGAGAAGGAGGAGGAGGAGGGGAAGAGTGGAGGAGAGGAAAACGGGGGAGTGGGAGAGGGAAGAGGAGAAAGAGAAAAGGGAAGTGAAAAAGGAAGAGGACAAGCCCAAATAATCCACCCTCAGACCTTGAACAAATGGTGAATGGGATGGAATTTAGTTAAAATGACACAGGAATGGGAAACTGAAGGCCAGCCTTTGAATCTCGCCTCTAAGCAAAAATGGTGTGCATTGGAAAAGCGACTTGTGTATCCTGGACTGCAATCTCGGCTTCTGCAAGATAAGGGTGCTTAGGTCGTTTCTTTCACCACTAAGATTCTGTACATGATTTCTACTCTCACTAAGGTGTGAGCCAAATCTCAAGTCCAGAAGCTAAAGGTTTGTTCCCTTGCCATTGCTAGAACAAAGAAAGACTGTTTCTCAGAATTTGATTATGGAGTTGGAGTCACTATATTTTAAATATAGCTTAGATAGATACCATGTTTTTTATAGAATAGAAAGTAAAATGTGGGATATATATATATATATATATATATATACACATATTTATTTATTTATTTATTTATCACACCTGGTGTATATATATATGTATATATGTATATATGTACATATATATGTATGCATATATATGTATACCTGGTATGTATGTATGTATGTGTATATATATATATATATATATATATATATATATATATATATATACCAGGTATGATAAAATGATACGGTGAATATTTAAATTTAAAAAATTATTACAGTAAAAGACTCTGCTATTGATCCCCCTCAAAAATACTTCTTGCTTCGAACACACTCATCCCATCATTCTTGCCACTTTCTGAGGCAGTTCTGGAAGTCCTCTTTCGTGAGTGCCTTAACTTCATCCTCCATCATGACAACACTCTGTGTCACACATCACTTCTGGTACAGCAATTTCTGTCAAATAAAAACATTAGAGTGTATCCTCATCCACCTTATTCACCGAATCTGGCACCATGCGACTTCTGGCTCTTCCCCAAAGTCAAAATGACCAGAAAGGTAAATGGTTTGAATCGACTCAGGACATTGAGGCAGCCAAATAGCGCGACTAAAGACACTCACGAAACAGGACTTCCAGAAAGGCTTCAGAAAGTGTCAAGAACGATGGGATAAGTGTGTTGAAAGCAAGAGGGAGTATTTTGAGGGGGATTGATGGAAATGTATCTTTTACTGTAACAATTTTTTAATTTAAATATTCACCATATTTTAGATCACACCTTGTACATGATATATAATACATAATATACAATATAATATATATATCACACATATTTTGAATGGAATATTATTCAGCCATTAAAAAGAAGGAAATTTTGCCATTTGTAGCAACATGGATAGAACTGGAGAGTATTATGCTAAGTGAAATAAGTCGGAGAAAGAAAAATATCATATGATCTAACTTGTATGTGGAATCTAAAATAACAAAACAAAAACGAACTCACAGACACAAGTTGGTGGTTGCCAGAGGCAGGGGTGGGGGTGCAAAATGGGTGAAGGTGGTTTATAACAGTGACCATCTATCTTCTACTTTGAGATTTAAACCTCTAGTGTAATTCAGTTTAACAGTGTAGTTTAGCGTGGGATTTTTTGAAAGTTGTTCTTTTCTTTGACTCCCTCCCCTCCTGCCAAACTTTAATGACTGTTTATCATACATTTACTAAGCATACCAGTTTCATTGATTCTGTTTACTGCATACCAGTTTCAATGGTTCAGTATGCATACCAGGCTCAAGGACCCTGCTTACTCAAGGAAACCTCCAGGACACCCACTTGAAAGAAATTTTACCTTTGTGTAAGATCTACTCCTTTCCCTGAAACACACCAGCCTCTGGGAAGCACTTTTTTCCAGGAACTTCCTGACCAACTTTCCCTTTCCTTTGTTCTGCCTCTTCCTAGGTGCCTATAAAACATTTTGCCATGCTGGGAGTGTGTGTGGAGTGGGGGTTGGGGAGGGGTAGGGGTGGAAGTAGGGGAAGGGGTGTCCTTTGGACAGGAATCTGCCATTCTCCCACAGTGCTGGCATTTTGAATAAACCTACTTTTCTTTCCACCAACCTCCGCTCTCAAGTTTTGGCATTCCTGTGGCAAGCAGCCAGACCTTTAGCACAGTAACAGTTCCAAGGTACAAACTTCCAGTTATAAAATAAATAAATCCTGAGGGTGTAATATTGTACTGTGTACTTGAAAGTTGCTAAGAGAGTAGATCTTAAAAGTTCTCATCATAAGAAAAAAGTCATAACTGTATGTGGTGATGGATATTAACTAGACGTATTGCAGTGATTATTTTATAACATATACATGTATTAAATCATGTTGTACACCTGAAACTAATATAATGTCATATGTCAATTATATTTCAGTAAAAAGAAAGTTATAGGCATGAAGCAGAAATAGTTAAAATCTAAATTAAGAAAAATAATGGAGAAAGGTTGTAGTCTTATCATCCAAGTATGGCAGAAAAAAATGTTACAATTTCTCCTTGAGATGTTAGGTTTGGGACAAGGCTACAAAGATGATGGAAAGAGGTTATCAAAGAAGATCCCAAGGAACACCAGTCAACTGCTAATTGATAGGTGTGTAGTGAAACAAGATTTCTATATTTACATTTCCAGAAAATGGGGTGAAACCATTTAACCAGCTTTTCTTTTTCTGCAGGATTTCTCAGAAATGGTGCTTATGTGCAAAATCACTTGTTAGAAGATGTAGCTGATGGACCTCTTTTTAACTGGTTTCACCACGAGCACCTTCCTATTTGTTGATATTTTTGTGCCCCAGCGGAAAATAGTGTCATCTTCTCTTGTACAAATGAACAGGTTGGATTCCAAATCTCTCATGTTCTTTCCAGGTATGATATGGTACAGTTAAATCATGGCTTAAAAATATCATTACTTGAATTGGAGACAATAATGAGTCAATGCAAGATACAGAACAGGATAATAAGTCTGCCAATTTGTGTGGTACAGATGATCAATGCTAGGAAAGATCAGGAAGTCTAGATTTCAGTGTAGGCTCAAGCTGTTAGAACAGACTGAGCCACTAAGCAAGGGAGAAGGAAAAGGAGGGATATTTTAAGGGGCTACCACTTTGAATTGAGGTATGAGGAAAGGGAAGATTTTCATGTTAGGATATTCTTGGTCTCCAGAGACTGAACCCAACCTGAATGAGCTATGACAGAAAGGGGAATTTATCAGAATGACAGAAGTTGTACACGTGACTAGGGAAAGTGTAGAGTGCAGATGACTTCTGGGACAATTAGAATCAGGAAGCGAACCACTGCCAGAATGTTTACTCGGTTCTTTCTGTACATCTGCTTTACACTTTCTTTTGCATATCTAGCCCCTTCCTCTACTCAGCAAGAAACAGGGCCAGCAGCAGCTCCCAAGCCTCACATTCTTTCTCTCACTACTACTGAAGAACTGGCTCTCTTCCTTTATTTCCAGGTCACAGTCTCCTAGGGAATACCTCTGATTGGCCTACTTGGCTTAGGTAACTGGACTGATTATCTGTGGCCAGAGGAACTGGATCACCTAACACACACATGACAGCCAATGCCTCTGATTCTCAGATGAAAAATCATTGTGAGCTGGGAAGTGATCCTAATGATCAACATTAATACATTGAAGATGCGGCCAGGATTTGCCTAAGATACTTCCTGGCAGCTAGTGTGGATAAAGTACAATAGGTTCAGATTAGTGCAGAGCTCCAAGGCCTTTTAATGTTCAGATAAAGGGATCTCATTTGATCCAGTTATTATAATTATTATTATTACTTTGTTATTATTCTTTTGTCCAGTGGTTAGGAAAGTTAGGATAGTGTCAGGCTGCACACACAAGAATTACTCGGAAAAGTGGGAGTATACTTACTAAAACACTGATTCCTGGGCCCATCCCTAGTTATTATGGTTTAGTAGACCAGGTTGAAACATGGAAATCTGTATTTCTTAAAAATTCCTTAGGTGATGCTGATAATTAGCCAGTTGTAGAAGTCACTGTGATTGATCTGGTAAAACTTTATTGTGAACATATTACGTATAATAGTTTTTGCTAGCTTCTGAGAGACAGAATTTGCTAGTTTCTGAGAGACACATTCACAAGACATTTATATCTTTCCTTGAGAACTTTTGATTGTATTATAGAACACACAGTTTGTACATAGATACCCTCAAATGAACAAAAATCAAGTGAGAGTTCGGATGGATGGTTAGATTTGGAGGTGGTGTGGATTCAACAAAGATTTAAATGAAGAGGTAATATCTGAGTCAAGCTTGTAAATGATGGACTAATTTATAACGTTCAGAGGAGGACATTTATTCTAGGAGGAAAGAAGAACATTAAAAAAAGTCCTGATGGAGAAATATCTAGAGCAAGGTTTCTTAATCTGGCATGCAAAGGTAATTTAAGGGTTCAGCAAGTCTGTGTGGAAAAATATTTCTCTCTTTTTACTAACATCTAATGGAAATTTAGTTAAGTCCTTCAATTGAACAACAAACAACAATGGATTATTAATACCTGCAAATTTATCACCATTAGAAATTAGGTATTTTTATATTTGATAAAGACTGTAGCAAGAATTCTGTGCTATCATTTTTTGTTCATCACTATTTCAAAATTATAGTCGCTAGAGATCCATTGCTGGCTCTTATTATTTTATGACTTAGCAATAAGTGAATTCAGCTAGATTTGTTTTAAAAGTATTTAATAACCATTTTAATATAATTAGCTTCCTTTGAAATTTTATGTTTTCTGTTGTGCATTTAAAAAGGTTATTCTAAGGAGGTATTCTGGTTAGCTACTGCTAGGTAACAAGTTACATGGACATTTAGCAACTTACAATAACTGTTTTATTTTCTCGTGATTTTGTGGATCAGGAATTTAAGAAAGGATCCATGTAAGTAAGAGTCATATGTCACCCCTCAGGTGGTTTCAGTCATTGTTATCCATGGTTGCAGTCATCAGGCTTGATTGCAAACCCAGTCTGTATCCAAGATGGTTGGGAGTTCCGATGGGGCTGTCGACCCATCCATCTCACCTATAACATCTACCTCACCTGTAATATGGGCTTCTCACATCATGGGCTTCTCACAATGGCTGAGTTCTGAGAACAGCCTCTCAAGAGGTAGTATTCAAGAAGAGAGTGCTCCAAGAGATCAAGACAGAAGAAACAAGACTTCTTCGGACGCATTTATATGTCATGCAGTATCACCTCCATTCTTTTCTCTTGGTTACCTATGAACCACTAAGGCCAACCTAATTTTGAGGGAAGGCAAACTGTTCCCCTAGTTTTGTTGGAACAAGTGTTAAAAATTGTGCTCATGTTTAATCTGCTACAGAAGGATTCTGTAGGATTCGCTAGAAAGTCAAAGATGTTCATGGCATCAAAAACATTAAGAACACCTGCTCTAGAATATGCACTTAAGTAAAGAGTGTACTCAATAAAAGATGAGTGTTCCTAATTAATATTAACTTCAGAGGGTGGCCCAGGTAGCCGGTGGCCAGCTACTGAGGCATTATGTATAGATTATCCAAGTTGTATTGCTCTACTGTCTGTTAGAAAGAAAAAAAGGGGGCGGAGGGAGGGGGCAAATATTCTATTTAACCTTGATGGGTCAAAAATGACAGAACTGAGCTCTGCCCCCAAACCAGAAGAACAAGCAAACATTCTCAGAATGGTGAAAGCATCTTGCTTATGGGGAGATAAGTCTTGTCTTTCTCTGTTGAATATAATTAAAAGAGATGGGAAAGAAACATGAAGAGGCCCCATATCTCCTCTCAAACATGCTGCAGTGATGGATCAAAGAGATGGGAACTGACACCTTCCATCTCCAGGACACCCAGAGAAGAAACACAGTCAATAAAACGGCATGTTCAGTGATGTGCAAGGTGTCTTCCCCATCAGAGGGAGAAAGATGAAACCTGACAGCACTCCCCTCACCAATTGCTCACTTCTTTCCATCACTGGCTAGAGGTAGAAGAAGGCTTTGGGTATGAAAGTTGCTCTTTGGGTTCTTTGGGTGGGATTTTTATCTAGATCTTTAGCCAAAGGCTTTAGCATACTCATTTACAGTCTCTAGCTAAAAGATAGCTAGGGGAGTTATTAGTCTGTGAAAGAAGTAGAATTTCTTAGGTTACAAGACTTGCGGGCATAAGAATCTAACGTATCTTAACTGTTTCATTTAGGAGATATCTCCTGAATGGACCAGTCTACTGTGGGTTGGGAGAACACATGGCTCAGAATTCTTACATGAGATCTAGGGATATTGAGCATTTTAAGTTTTCAATTATAACTGCAAGCCCCAGGAAGGCAAAGACAATTTTGCATCCCAAGTATCTATCAATGTCTAGTAGGCAGTAGGCCTTAAATAACTGATTGATAAATGAATAAATGATGGTTGAATGAAGCTATACAGAGCTCTGAAAAATCCAAACCAGACTCCTAAAGAATAAAAAAAACAAGGTGTCACCCTATATTATCAAGCCCTATACTATAGGGCTATAATATAGGGCTTGATAATGCCCTATATTATCTGGCCTCCAACTAGCTGTCCAGTCCAATCTCACATTACTGCTCTCTCCTCCCTTGCTCACCAAACTAAGAATCCACCAAGAAACTTGTATGTCTTAACAGGTCTGTCTATGCTACTCCAGCTCCCAGGAGGTAGAAAAGGCTACCCTGTTTCCCTAAAATAAAGACCTAGCTGGACAATCAGTTCTAATGAGTATTTTGCAGCAAAAAATTAGTATAAGACCTGGTATTTTTTATTTATTTATTTTAAATTTATTGGGGTGACAATTGTTAGTGAAATTACATAGATTTCAGGTGTATAATTCTGTATTACATCATCTATAAATCCCATTGTGTGTTCACCACCCAGAGTCAGTTCTCCTTCCATCACCATATATTTGATCCCCTTTACCCTCATCTCCCACCCCCCTTACCCTCTGGTAACCACTAAACTATTGTCTGTAAGACCTGGTATTTTATATTATATATTATATTATATTATATTATATTATATTATATTATATTATATTATATTATATTATATTATTATTATATTATGCCTGGTCTTATAGGAAGTAAGACCTGGTCTTATATTGATTTTTGTTCCAAAAGACACATTAGAGCTGATTGTCCAGCTAGGTCTTATTTTTGGGGAAACATGGTAATTTGAATTCAGTGGTTGGAGAAATTTCTCTGTGAGAAAACAATACTTGAGCAGAGATTCCAAAGGACAAGACAGAGCCAGCCACACAGAGATCCGGAAGTGGGTGTGGAAAGCAGAGTCCAGATCGTGAGGAAAACAAGAATAAAGGCACTGAAGCAGGAGTGAGCATGATTTTTTTTTCTTTTTTAAGACAACTGGTGTGGCAGAAGGACACCGAATGAAGGGATAGAGCAATACAAGACAAGGTCAGAGGCGAGAGCGTTAGGGGCAGATCACCTAGACCTTGGAAGGCTACAGGATTGTCCTATAAGCGGAATGGGAAGTCACTCAGTTGTGTTAGCAGGAGCCAGCATTACCGATTTGTCTTTTAAGAAGAGAATCCCTGGAAGGAAGACAAGAGTTGATGCCGGTACTCCAGCTAGAAGGTGGCTTCAGCTGTTCATGTGCAACAGTGGTTCAGATTCGGGTGAGAGTGAAACAGGAGAGAAGTGGAGAGATTTAGTACATACTTTGGAATCAGAGCCAACAAAATTGTCTGATAGGATGAAGAAATTAAATTTAAATGCTCAATTAATGAGAAGAGTGTTTACATTTACTGGTAAACCAAAAGAAAGACGTATAAATAAAATAACATTAAAATTGATTTTTTTTCCTCCTATCAAATTGGCAAGTGCTTTTAAAAGATGGTAAAATCCTGAAACTGCATGAGTTTTGAAAACCAACCTAATTGTCCAATAATCGAGAATCACTTAAATAAATTATAGGGCATGCATATGTTTAAATGCTCCATGGCCATTAAAAATGATGTTGTGGAAGAACATTTAATGACACGGAAAATGCTCACGGAAAGTTTTATCTGTTCAACAACCAGCTGTCAGGGTCTATGCTTCTTGTTAAGTACCAAATGGATTCGTAGTGAAGGGAAATCTTTAAAACTTGCTGCAGAATGTTCCTTAGGGAGGGGACTCTTTTTTTTAAGATATATGCCTGGCAAATTCTTGGGGTGAAACTGAGGCCCTGAAGACATGTACTTTCAAGATGCAAGGTTAACAGAAGAGGTGACTAAACTGTCCTGCAGTAGAAACCAAAATATTGGGACAGGTAAATACCTTGAGCCAGTGGCCTTTGGTGGGGAGTTTCAAATAAGCTACTGTGTTCTTTTCCATCCGCAGCAATGCAGGAAGAACCAAAGTCCCCAAACACACAATGGCAGGGCTAGCCTTAAACTGAAATCAGGGTATCCTATAGGCCATGAGAATAAAGATCTTCCCTCTCTCACCCACCATGCTTCTTAGGAATTTACAGAAAACCTGGCAAGAGATTTCAACTCTGTCGTTAAAAAGTAGTACCCTGGGTTACAAAATGTAATTGTATGCTAAGAATAAAGACTTAGAATGCAAGGAGGAAGTGTCTTTAAAGAACATGTAATCCAATAAGGTTGGTCAGGGAGAAACTGAGGTCCCCATAAAGATATACTGCAAAAAGTCCCTATAGGTAGATATGTGTCCACAGGTTAACTCTAAACATGAAAAGTACAAAAAGTGACTATAAATTCAAATTAAAGTTGATTTCAAATGAAATGCAGTGTCTGCCACTCAGTGCTCAGGCTCGTCATTGCTGAGAGCAGAAAACAAATGATTTAAGTCCCATGTGTAGATAGATGGCTTTTGCAAACTCATGGAAAGAGCCATGGCCTTTGTTTTCAATTTGCTGTTTTCAGTCTCTGCATTGCCTTTGGTTCCAGGCAGCCCTTAAACTTAAAGCCCATGGCTCATTTTGGAGATACCATCATGTGCTGGTATCCTGCCATCGCTGGAAGATTAATGTCAATGCTGGCTGTCATTTCTAGTTAGCGTACCTGAGGAAGGCAGCCAGTGCAAGGAAACACACTGGACCAGCCCTGCACAGGAAGGCAAAAGCATGGCTCGGTTACTTTTGAGTCTGGTGAACTTGAGCAAAGCCTTCAAAGCCACAGGTCTTAGTTTCTTCATCGGAAAATGTGGGCAATGAATGTATTCAACTTGTATTTGATAAGCAAGGAAAGAGCAAAAGATCCTCGTGAACTTTATTTGTTCATATGTGTACGAGTGTGTGTATACTGGTCTATAGTGTTCTTAAGCCTACACGGCTCTGTCCTTTATACTAGTTCCCTTCATTCTGTATCTTTAAATATAATACCTATTCCCTATGTTTTCCTCCACTGGGCCTATCATATTCCACTCACCTACCCCCTTAATCCTTTAAGTGGGAAGTTATTGTTTGTTCTCTGATTTCCCAAGCGACATCATTTAAATGTCTTCTTGAAATCAACATTTTTCAACATGCGCCATAGCAACATATCATAGGAATAGCTGTCAGCCACTATGTCGAGTTTCACATGCATTGGCTCATTTAATCCTCAACCACCTCAGAAGGCAGGAATCCTGTGCTGGATCTCCCTAAGTAGACTATAGTTCTATGACTACAAGATGGAGGTACAATCCATGTTTATATCTTCAACATGACCAAAATAGGACTCAATAAATAGTTCATGATTACTAGAATTATTACTACTATTGTTACTAGTCATTATTGAGTACTAATTATTAATATATAATTAGATACCATTGATAATTACTACTATTAGGTTCTTATAACATATAGGACACCACGCTAAGCATTTCCATGCATTATCTCAGGCATGATTATCCTCTTTTGTACGTATGAAGAAACTGGGACTCAAAGACGGAAAGCTGCTTTTATAAAGTCACTAAGAGACAGAATCAGGATTTAGATCCATGTGTATCTGACTTCAAAATCAGAGTTTTCAATCACCACCCTTTCTACCTCCTTTGGGAGGCTCTGGGGAGAGTCTTGGACCATCTTTATCTAATGGAATGATCTTGGTTCAAATTTACCCATCAGGGAGTATTAAAACATTCCACTCTCCACTATACGGTGATGTCTTCCCTGTGACACCCCCAAACCATGTTTGATCTTTGCACTCCACCAGGCGATTCTCAGATGGCACCGCCTGCCCTATGCCCTGTCTGAAGGTTTACTATTAGGGAAGGAACGCAGAAAGTAAATGCATCTCTCCTGCTACAGAGAAGACCACAGCAAATCAAAATTCTTATTCACCTGCCAGTAGACCACCTCTGGCACAATTTCAGGTAAACTAAAATTAAAGCACCCCATGGCAATCTTGGTTGTTTCAGAGAAATGGCACTGCTCCTGCTCACTGGCTTTGATGAGGACAGTCGGGCAAAGGAGCTCATGGCAGTGACTGGCTGCAGCTTCCTGGGTCTGACACTGATTCTGAAGGAGAGGGCACATGCCCAGCACATGCTCACGGCCATTACCACCCTTAGGGAGGAAAAAGAATGTGACGGACCCTTCACATGAGCCCAGGCACCCTGGTGAGGAAGACAGCTCTCACTGCAGCAGAAACCAGGAAAATGTTTAACCAGGAACACTGGGTAAGCAATGAAAAAGAAAACTAAGACAGAAGTATTAAACTAGCTGGGAGAAATGGTTGCTAAGCCTCAGACTGGCATATGTGGCATTAAATAAAGCTCATTTAGAATAGTGATTGTTTATTCACCCATGAGGATCTGTTGAATATCCTGGCCAGAATTCTTTATTTTGCACAGATAAGGGTGATAACTTTTTTGTTGAACCTAAAGAGATAGAAAAATCATAGGCTTACTCACTTAATCATCAATTCATTGACTAACGAAATCATTCATTCATCTATTCCTTCATTATAACACCCATTTCTAAAGAGAATTGGGGCAGCTTGCAATAGAAACCTACACTTAATAAAATCAGATTTCAAAATGAAACAAATACAAGAGCCAGTCAGTACAGTATATAGACCCAGAAAATTTATGCAAGACTTGCCAAGTTCTTGACCAGGAGCCAGGAAGGAAATGGAGATGACATGCGAGAATCACCTGGGAAGTAACTTTCTAAAGAGGCACGTTCCTCTGTCAAGAAAAGAACATTCCTTTGTTGAGAGTTATAACAGTATCATTGGAGGAGAGAATCATTTAGAAAATCCAGAGGAATTCCAATATTTGTCTTCAAGTAGACCAGTGGGCTAAAGTCAGGGCACTGAACTGATGCATGATGCCTAACTTTGATCTTCCGGGAGGGAAGAGTAAAGAAGGAAAATACAATATGATATTTAATAATGGGAATATAAACTTTTTTGTTTATGCTGCTTTGAATTTTGAAAGAAACTGATTACCCAAGCCTTCATCTATACATTGAAAGGACATTCATAATTGGTGGAACAGAATCCTAGAGAAAAAAATACCTTTTTAAAAAATTGTTTTAAATTTTATGTGTGTATTTTACTTTACCTATACAAAATCAGAGAGGAAAGTACAACCAGCATCCACATAACCAGCATCCAGATGTGATAAGTAATATTTTTTCATATTTAATTGGTCTGATTTTTGCTTAAATGTTAAAGTATAATAAATACAACATTATGCCATTTTACCCCTAGTAATTTAGACTACGTCTCTTTAAAAAAGAACATTTTTCTATGAAACCTAAATACCATTATGATATCCAATAAAATTAAATAAAAAGTCTTAATTATCATCAAACATCACACCTATATTCAGATTCAATCATTGTTCCCCAAAATGATATAGCTGGTATATTTAAATTATATCCGAGTCATACCAAGTATAATACCTAAGGCTGAGTTCATAATATTTGGGGTTAGTGAAACACCAGGGCTTTGGGGAACAGGAGTGAATCTTCTGGGTGGTAGTCTCTCACCTGCTAAGCATGGCCAGATTTATTAGACCGTTCCAAAAGGAGGCTATAGGAAGGCTTATGGGAAATATAATCTTGGTTCTTTTTTTTTCTTGAAAAACATAAGTGATAAAATTTGTATCCTTTTTATAATTGATGTAAATTTTACATAAAATGAACAAATGTACAATTCAGTGGTTTTGGCAAAAACATGCTCTCTTCTTACCACCACCGCAAAAGTTCTCCATACTCCTCTGGAGTCATCCCCCACCCAATACACACAACTGATTTCTATCATCATAGAAAAGTTGGCCAATTGTTTAACTTTATACCACATACACATCACACAGCATGCATTCTTCAGTGTCTTGCTTTTTAAAAAATTCAACATAATGCTTTTGAGATTTTCCCCTTTTTTTACTACTGCATACTGTTCCGTTATATGAATATATCACAGTTTGTGATTATTATTGATAGATATCTGGGTTACTATGAGTCTTTTGCTCTTATGAATAAAACTTTTATGAATATTGTTATGTAAACAGTTTTGTAGATGTACATGTTCAATGATCTTGGTTAAAGAAATGGAACCACTAGGTAAGTGTGTTTAACTTCCTAAAGAACTGCAAAATTGTTCCTCTAGATGGTTGAAACCATTTCATATTTTACCTACAATACATTAGAAGTCCAGTAATTCCACACTGCTATCTACATTTGATTGTTCTTGTCATTTTGCTTTTATCCACTTTAGTATCTTAGGGGTGTAGCTGAGCATATTTTCGCTTCTTTTTTTTAAATGATAAAATCCTGTGCACGTTTTATTAGGTTATTTATATTTTATTATTGAGCTAAAGGAGTTCTTCACGTATTCTGGATTTAAAACCTTTAAACTTTTTATCCCAGTTTGTGGCATGAACTTTCATTTTTAAAAATGATTTCTTTTAAGACCAAAGAGGTTTTAATTTAATAAAATATAATCTATCTTTTACAATGATTTCTGCTTTTGATGTTCAGGAACTATTTTCCTACCCAAGATCATGAAGATTCTCTCCATTTATTCTTCTAGAAGTTTCATAGTCTTAGTTTTTATATTTATGACTCGTCTCAAAAAAATTGTTGTGTGTTCTATGAGGTAGGAGTAAAGGCTCATTTTATTTCCAAATTGATATGATTATTTCAGTACCATTTTGAAGAAATCATGTTTTCTCACTGAATTACTGACGTGATCTTCATGCCAAGTCTTCCCCCCAAAAAATCTATTGACCAACTAAGTGCAGATTTATGTCTAGACTCTTCCCCATATTCTATCAATTTATTTATCTATTCCCAAATAAAGCAGCATCTAGATTACTGTAGACCTACAGTAAATCTTAAAATCAGTCACAATGAGACCTGCAAAGCTGTTCTTTAAGATTCTGTTGGCTATTCTAGGTTGTCTTTCTAAATTTTAGAGTGATTTTGTCAATTTCTACAATGAACAGTTACTGGAAATGTGACTGATGTGGCATTGAATTTATAGATCTGTTTAAGGAGAATGGCTATCTCAACAACATTAAATCTTTAAATTTATGGTCAGGGTTTATCTCTTCATTTATTAGGTTGTTCATAATTTCTCTCTGCAGTGTGTGTTGATTTTTAATGTAGAGGTCTTCCACAGTTTCATTACATTCATTCCTAATTATTTCATATTTTGATGCTAATTACAAGCAATATTTTAAAAGTCACTTGCCCAATTCTTAATTGCTAGGATTTAGAAATCTATTCTTTTGTATATTGAACCTGTATCCTGCAAAATTCCCTAACTCCCATAATAGTTCTGGCAGCTTATTCACAAGTTCCTTAAAATTGGCTATGTTAATATCACATTCTCAGTGAACAAAAATACTTTTATTATTCAAACACTTTTCCCCTTTAAGTGGTATTTAAAAGTACAAATGTTCCTTTAAGGACTGCATTAGTTATATCCCGCAATTTTTGATATGTTGTATTTTTGTTAACATCTAGCTGAAAGTAATTTCTATTTGCCTTGTGATTTGTTTTTTGACATACAGATAGTATTTAGAAACGAGTTGCCTACTTTGAAAATACTTGTAAATTTTCCAGCTATTTTATTGTTTGTTTGTTTTTTTAAACTTAAGATTTAATTCTATTATGGTCAGGAAACATAGTCTGTATTGCTTGTATCCTTTGAAACCCACAGAATTTTTTCTTTTTTATGATTTGGCATTGAGTCTATTCACAGCGACTCTCCCAAGGGCGCTTGAGAAAAATTTACGTCCTGCAGTTATTGGATTAGTGTTTTTTGCAGTCATGTCAGATTCATTTGTAATGTTGTCCAAATCACCTGGAGTTTTTATTGAAATATGTCTATTTTCCTATCAATTACAAAAAGAAACATATTTAAGTCTTCATCAATGATCAAGTTTTATGTATTTTTCCCATATTTTTCATCATGCATTTTGAATCTCTCTTACTACTGCATACACATTTTGAATTTATAATTTAAGGTTAATTAATACCTAACATTGTAGAGTGATCTACTTTATCTCTGGAAAGACTTTTTGTCTTAAACTTTGTTTTGCTCTGACACTAACATAGCCACCCCAGCTTCCATGTGGATATTTCTGAATCATTTCAATCCATTTTCTTTCGACCTTTCTATGTCTTCGTGTGTCGAATGTGTCTGGTAACAGCACAGAGCCATCGCCGGTCTAACAATTGCTGCCTTGTTTGTTTAGTTTCCTTATATTTAATACACAATTAAATTACGATGTTCATGTTTAAATCTACTCACTTTCTGTTTATATTCTATTTTGCCCTGTTTCTGTTTTTCCTTTATTCCTATAGAGCCTATAAAGTTGTTTGTTTTGTTTAGGTTTTTTATTTTTATTTATTTATTTATTTATTTATTGTTGTTGCCAAATGATCTTTACTTGAAATATCTTCCTTTGTAGTCCTTAACTAGCTGGACATCCCACTGCACCATTGTGGATGTCATCTGTGATGTCACATGAGGGTGGCAGCTATCAACACTGCAGCCCACAGACTGAGGAGTCCCCAAGATCTCTTTAATGGTTCCAGAGAGTTCTCTAGCCAAAGATCGATGCCACAGCTGTCAATCTCATCAAAAGTGATCTTTCCACGATGCTTAATATTTTTTTGCTTTTTTCTGTCTCTTGGCGGTTCTTTGAGGGCTTTGATGATCATCACACAGGCAGAAGCTACCACCTCAATCTGGGCCTGTCTCTTCTGAATGGTCAATTTCACTGTTATCCTCAGACCCTTCCAATCACCAGTTGCTTTAGCTGTCTCCAACCTTTTTTGGAGACAGACCCAGGGAGCCAATCCTGGAGACTAGGGTAGACATGGCGTCGACTTTCATGCTGCTGTACCTCAGGTATATGACTTTGATTTCATTGGGGTTGAACTTCAGCGGCCTGGTAGAGGTGGCTGGTGTGGATGAACCTGTATTTGGGACTATTGAAGAAGTTGCATCTTGGCCTCCTCCGAGCCGAAACCCGAAAGCTAGATCCTATAATGTTTAAGTGCACAGTTCAGTGTCTTTAAGTATATTCACACTACCGTGCAATCATCACCACCATCTATTTCTTTCCATCCATCCATCCATCCTTCCATCATCTATCAGAGAGAGATAGAGTTGAATCTTGAACAATGAAGAGATGAGGTGGCACAGAGCTTGAATTAGGAGCACAGTCAACTCTTGAACAATACGGTTTACACTGTACGGGTCCACTTATACACTGATCTGTATATAAAATAACAGAAATTTAGTTTGCTATTAGAAAATGCATTTTCACTTTTCACAGTTTAACTTGATTAATTATATGTGATTTCACATATAATAACCTTACAGCGGTATAATTTCATTTACGATTTCTTCCATTCGTTACTACTATCACACATTATTTTCACTTTACTCAATTGATTTTAAAAGAAGTTAAGAAACATTTTTATATTGACTTACATATTGATTATTTCTAGTGCTCTTCATTTTGTCCAATAGATCCAAATTAACATATTGCATTGTATTCCTCAAGTCTGAAGAATTTTAGCACTTCTTGTAGCATGTTATCTGCTACAAGAGTGTTTTTTGTGGTTTATCTGAAAATGTATTTTGTTTTAATTTTTGAAACCTACTCTTCTATGTATGTTTTATTTTATTTTTTTCTCTTTTGGAATTTTTCAGATGTCATTCCCTTATCTTTTACCCTCCTTTTGTATAAGATGCCAGCCTTCATGGTCATTATTGTTCTCCTGTATACATAATGTCTCATTTTTCCTCTGGCTTTTAAGATTTGTTTTTTCCTTTTTTGAGAGACACATCCTGTCTAGTTTCTTCCTGTTTTTGACTGCTTTCTGATGTCTTGAAATAGTTATTTGTTTCTAGTTTTTGGCACTATTATCTTCTGTACGTTTAATCTTATACAAGGCACTCTGTCATTATGAGAAAACATAACCCAGGTTTGTTTTTAATATTTACCCATTTTTTCTGGTAAGTTTCACTCTTTTGTGTAGACTCATGCTTTTGTTAAATAATTTCCTTTTGCCTAAAAAACATCTTTAATATTTCTTTTAGAGCAGATGAGCTAATGACAAAATGCTCTCAGTTTTCCTTGTCTAAAAAAGTATTTCAACTTCATTTTCAAAGATGTCTTCACTGGGTGTTGAATTCTTAGTTGACATATACAGAGGGTGCCAAAAACAAGTATACACATTTTAACAAAGGAAAAACTGTACTAATATATAATATTAGTACAATAACAAAAGATGAATGCAAGTCACGTTTGACTTCTGCAATTACAAGAGATGCTCAACGTGGTTACCATCAGGGTCACATACTTCTGATTATGGCGAACTACTGCTTGAGCAACGCTGACCGAAGTATTAACATCTCTTAAAATGTATATACATTTTTTTGGCACCCCCATATATTTTTTTTCAGCACTTCAAATACATTGTTATATTATGGTCTGGATTGAAAACATTTAGAAAAGAAGTTTGGGGACATTCTATGTTTGTTCCTGTCTATGTATCTTTATCTCTGGTTGATTTTAATAATTTTCTCTTCATCATTGGCTTTCTGGAATTTGATTATGATATCTGTTGGTGTACTTTTCTTTATGTTTCATCTTCTTAAGTTTTTTGAGCATCTGGGTTGTGTCAGTTTATAGTTTTCCTAAAATGTTGAAAACACTCATTTCTTCAAATATTTTTTCTGCACCTTTCTTTCTTCTCATTTTAAGACTTGTATATTAGACTAGACTGCATGATGTAGTCCAACAGGTCACTTTGGCACTGTGCATTTTTTCTTGTTTTTCCCCCCTCTCTGTGCTTATGTTTGGATGGTTTCTATTCCATGAATTCAAGTTATTTGATCTTTTCTGTCTGCCCCCACTCTCTGCCATGATATTTTAGCTGTGATTAACCCCATTAGGTAAGTTTTTTGTTTTAACATTAATGATGTTTTCATTTTCATCTCGAGATTTCCTATTTGTTGTTTGTTTGTTTGTTTGTTTGTTTGTTTGTTTGTTTTTTAATGTCTTCCATGTCCCTCCATTTTGTGTCCATATTGTCCGGGAAGTCATTGAGCACACTGAATGAATCTGAAATAGCTGTTGTAAAATCCTCGTCTTGTAATTCAATTATTTCACTCATTTCTGGATTTCTTTCAATTTACTGATCTTCTTCCAGCTTTTGTATCACATTTTCTTGCTTCTTGACATGACATTAATCTTTCAATGGATGCTGGATTTCCTAGCGTTGTTTTTGGAAGAGCATTGGACTTCGTTCTTCTAGGCAATTAAGTTTCTCATGGAATACACTGATATTTATAAGTGAGGCAGTTTTTTAAAAAGAATTTTGAATGGGGGATAGAGTAACTTTCTACTCTAGGGCTAGTTTTGCCCCACCACTAATGTGTTTTCTGGCTGGATGATCCACTAAAGGCCCATACGTCCAAAACATATTCTTCATCCTGGCTGATTCAATGTCTCCCATTGTCTTGTCAGCTCCAGGAACTTTTCAACTTACTGCACCCATTCATTCTTTGCCTAGACATTTGGAGTTTCACCATTTGCCCGTATACCGTACTATTCAGCAAAAACTTAATGATGCCCCTATGCAGATACTTTTTTCTCCCAAATAGGAAACATGGCTACACCACATATATTGAATAACACCTTCTTTTTTATCTCTTTCTCTCTCTCTGTCTCTGTGTCTCTCTCTCTTTCTCTCTTTCTCTCTTTCCCTCCATCCCTCCCTCTCTCTTCTTTTCTTTTTTCTTTCTGTTCCTTTTTCTACTGATTCAAATACTTTTTTTGTATTTCCTAAATCACAGTACACCTTCAAATTTGGTTTTGTGATTTTAAAATTCCTTTCTCTTTTTATATTCTGATACTAAAAATATTATTTTACTTATTGGAGCTCTGAAATATTTTTAATATTCATGTGACGTAAATCCTTTCCAGTTTTTCTTTTAAGAATAACAGAATCAGTATTGCATAATTAATCTCCCAAATGAATTTTAAAATAATTTTATTAAAGTCTTCCATAATTTCCTTTACAATCTATACTAGAAATGCCTGTTTCTAAAATTTAAGCAAGACTTGACAGCTGTAAAAAAAATTTAAGCAAGACTTGAAGGATGTAAAATAGTATTTTTTCTATTCAAGAAAAAAGAAAAAGAAAATCGAGTTCTTCTTTGGTATTATTTTAGAGTTTCTGCTTCCTTTTGTTGTTGTTACATCAATTCTTCTATTTTTCAATGCTTATATCACAATTATAAATGCTATTCTTTCTTCAACTATATTTTCTCTTTATTACTTTTATGTATGAGAGTTGTTTGTATCTATTAATTTTAATTTCTATAGTTTATTAGTTGATTAATATTTTTGAACAAATTAATGGATGAATGTAAATTAGACGATAAAAAAATAATCAAAAACCCTATTTAAGAAATTAAGAAAAAAAACCTATTTAAGAGATTAAGAAATCTACGCAAATACTAACAGTGTATTTTGTCACCTCTCATCACTACAATTTCCGGTTGGCATGATTTTTTGAAATAGAATACTCTCACATCATTTACCCCATTCACTCTTTGATTTCATTTTAGAGATATAGAATCTGAGCCTCCGAGAGGTGACCGAACTTACCCAGGATCCCGCAGTGACAGAAAGGCTGAACTTGGATTCATATCAAGGTCTCCTAACTTCAGACTCAGTGCCCTTCCTAACATACTCCACTATTCCTCATCAGATGTCTGCCCCTTTTGAAGATTAGTCCAGCATTATCCAACTAGAAATTGTAATAATGCATTTGAGTTCTCTTTGTGATTATGCCAATGATTTTTTTTCAGAGGTGGGGCAAAGACGGTCCTGAAAGTGCTGGCTGAGTTGATATTCAGCCCCTAGAGAGAAAAAAGAAGGATTTAGGATTATAGTGAGATGAAGGATGACAGACCCACATAAACTGGTGGAGATGAGATGCATCTCATGTGTCCAGGTATATTGAAGGACCTGTCACTCACACATTGGTTTATGAGATAGAGTAAGTTAATTCAAGTTAATATGCAGAAATGTTTCTAATAACAACCTGTCAAGAGTGTAGAGGGACATATCAGGAGAGAGAAATGAGAAGAGAAAAGGAATACTGGAAAAGAACTGTGAAATTAGCCAAGGGAACAGAACAATTCTCCATTATAATTGTAAGAGAGGTGACTAGAATTACTTTATCTCTTATAGTTTATCTTGAAGTTAATAATGTTCTGTATTTAAGAAGTTAAATTATATAATCATGTATATAATCATGGCTTCAGACCTTAAACTAAGAATTTCAGTATCACTTCCTTTTTTTTTAAGGTAGAAATAATGATATCTGATATAATTGAGGGCTGTGATGATTACTTAAGAGAATATATGCATTTAA
The DNA here is from genome assembly GCF_964194185.1 of Rhinolophus hipposideros. Lineage (NCBI taxonomy): Eukaryota > Metazoa > Chordata > Mammalia > Chiroptera > Rhinolophidae > Rhinolophus > Rhinolophus hipposideros. The sequence continues at coordinate 69,719,289 of NC_138057.1, read as the reverse complement.
AACATGTGAAAAATAGTACATGATCTTTAAGGGAGTGAGTAGTGGATGTTATCTCTATAATCTATAATGATGAAAGATTCAATGATTCTATAAGGAAGATATGTTGTCCTTAAAGTTAAATGGAGTAATAATAAATGATAATGACAGAGAGAATATGGGAACTTCATTCATTCATTCAACAAACATTCTTTGGTTGCCTATCTTGTACTATTCACCTTTCGGGTATTCTAGAAAAAAAAAACAAAAACAAAACCAAAAAAAAACAAAAAACATTCAATATTTGATAGAAGTAACAAATAATCTTAAAAGTATAACACTTGAAGTAAAGTTGAAAGAAGTGGAAGTTAAGCCTAGGTACAAGAAATCTCAAAGGGAGTAAGTGGCTGGCTTTAAATAATTAAAGGAAAGACAGTGCTGTGTTCTGAATGTCCCACAGGCATAGAAACCTATGAATTTTAATTCACATATTTTTTTAAAGTTAACGCTGTCCAAAGATGAAATAACAATAATACTAGTATGTGCTAGAATTTACTGTATGCGGAGATTTCCACTAGGTAAGAGGTTGGCATTATCTCATTTGATCCTCAAAATAACCCTGTGAGATAGGTATTATTTTTCTCACTGAAACTAGTAAGGAAACTGATATTCAGAGATGCTACATAGCTCAGTCAATGACTCAGAGCTAATTTAACAGAGCCAATATTCATACCTATCTTAAACCAGAGATCACCGTCTTAATTTCCAATTTATGCATTCTCATTTGGGAAGATGAATAACATGTCACTCAGGTTTTCAAGCATAGCTTTGAAAGACCTCTTGACCACTAGAATGGTGTGGATGACTGAAAGTGAGTTTAAAAAAAAAAAATAGACATTAAGTACCTTCCACCTAAAATCATAAGATGCTATGCCTAAAATATATAACTTACTATCATTTAATGATCTATGATCTTAGGAAAGGATCTTTATCTTCCTGAGATTGACCATTCATCAGTAAAATGTGTGTAATTTTGGTAACTGACTTAGGACGATTTAAACAAGTAAATAGGACAATGATTATTATATATCCATCTGTATTTATAAGTTGTGCTGGAGGAAGCCCTGGATTGCTATGAACACCATAGTTTAAACACCACACTCAGCACATGTTATTTTTGTAACTTTTTATTATTAGGAAATTCATATCATAAGACATCTAGATAAGTACAAGATACATCCATTAAAATGTATAGGAAAAGATTGACAGTTGGGAACGCAAGGTCATGTTTCCATCTCCTTAAATATAAAATGATTGTGTTTGAATGCATACCATTAATGGGAGAAAAATCTTAGTAGAATTATTAATCATACCAGGATTAGAACCAGGCCCCTAACACAAGAGAAAGACTAATATAATTGGTGCTATAAATTAATCAATTATGTTTTTCGGGACGTATACATTAAACAACCAATTCACCTGTAAGTATATGGTCATTTGATTTTTAAAAAAATATGGCACACTGCAATTCGATTTGGAGAATGTCATCTTTTCAAAAAGTGGCATGTGAACAACTGGATGTCAACAGAGAAATAAATGAAACTTGACCTCTACCTCACATAATGTATAAAAACTAATTTAAGATATATCATAGGCCTAATGTGTGAGGGGCATAAACTTCTAGAAGGGGATGTAGGATACACTTTTATTTAAATCAATGTTGAGTAAACAAAAATGTCTTAATAGTATTCAAAAAGTTCTGACCATACAAAGAAAAATAAAGAAAAAAGGTCTTTTTCAAAATTAAAGACTTTTGTTATCAAACAACATTATTAAGAAAGAAAAAAGACAAACCACATACAAGAAGTAAATATTTGCAATGCATATATCTGTTAAAGGAGTCATATCTAGGTTATGCAACAAACTTCTACAAATCAAAAATGAAACTATAAATCCAATTTAAAAAAATGAACAAACAATTCAAACAAGCATTATGTTATATGAAGTTATATGAAAAGGCACTTAAAATTATTATTTTTTAGGAAAATGCAAGTTAAACCATAATGAGATGCTCCTTTACAATCAGAAAGATACCTTTTATCAGGTGTAATGACTACCTGGAAAAAGACAGGTAATATGAAGTATAGACTAGGATGGTGAGGAATAACTGAAACTTTCTTATGTTGCTGGTGGGAGGGTAACATGATAAAACCATTTTGGAAAATTGGATGGAAGTTTCTTAAAGTTAAATAGAAATGTCTACCTTATACCTAAGGAATGCTAGTCTACAGTATACCCTGTAGAAATGAGTGCCTCTGTCCACACAACCTTGTGCAGAAATGTTTGTAGATTTAGTCATAATAGACAAGATCTCTAAACAACCTAAACGCTCTTTGACAGAAGAGTGGATAAACGAAGTACGATATACAAATAAATATTATAGAGCAATAAAATAAACTTGATAATAGAAATAAAACCCCAAAAAACATGTTGAGTGAAAGAAGACAAAGGAATAACACATGATGTAGATTTCATATGCCTTAAAGAAAAACAAATCAAAGTGAAGACAGAACTAAGTTATGTACCCAGAAGTAGAAATAGTGGCTACTTCCTGTGGTAGGCAGGATAATCATTCCCCAATGATATTCTCATACTAATCCCAGAATCTATGAATATGCCAGGTAATGGGGCAAAGGGGAATTAAATTTGCAGGTGGAATTAACTGGCTGACCTTAAAATAGGGAGATTACTCTGGATTATCTGGGTAGGTCTAATGTAACTACAGGGGTTTTTATAAATGGAAGAGGGAGGCAGAAAAGAATCAGAGAGAGAGAGAAGTGACAATGGAAACAGTCAAGGAGATGAGATGTCGTTGGCTTTAAGGATAGAAGAAAGAGGCCACATGACCACAGGAACATGGCAGCCTCAAGAATCTGGAAAAAGCCAAGAAACAGATTATCTGCTAAGGCTTCCAAAAAGCAATGAAGTTCTGTCAACACCTTGATCTTAGTCTAGTGAGATGACTAGATCTTCTGACTGGAGATCTGACTTCTGGCTGGAAAGTAATAAATTTGTTTGTATCAGTCACTATGTTTGAGTTAATTTGTTGTGGCAGCAATAGAATACCCAATAGACTAGCAAGAGTCACCTAAGGAACCTTGTGGGGGGTCTTAAAAATGCTATTTTGATCTCTGGTGGTTATTCAGGTATCAATGCAAAGAATCCTAAAGCTGTACAAGTATGGTCAGTAATCTTTATGTCTATAATTTTGTGTGTCAGCCTTCAATTTAAAAAAAAATCAGTCATCAGTCAGGCAATTTTTATTTAAATTCACATTAAGTTATGTTGCCAAAGATTTGGGGAAATGGTCATTTTAATTCACTACTGAATGGAGTATGGATTTATTCAGTCACTTTAGTGGGAACCTGCATAGTCAAGTTGAAGATGTCTAGCAGGTCTATTTCTAGGTACCATCCCTTAGAGAAGTGACTCTGTTTATATCAGAAAATCATATACAAGAATATTCACTGCCACATTGTTTGTAAAGGTGAAATAAGAAAAACAAATTAAATGCTTATCTAGAGGGGAATAAATTCATAGATTTTGGTGTGTTCAAATGAATAAAATAGATCTGCAGGCATCGTGATAAAAAAGGGAACTCAGTATATAATGTTGAATGTAAAACAAGCATTTTTCAGTGTGATATACCTATCTGTGTGTGTAATTTAATAGCATTTATTAAATATTTATAGCACACTATTGTCTTCTTTACATACACATCTATATGTATAATATAAAAATTTGTACAAGAGAAAAAAACCAGACACATTCACGATAAGATTGAACTCTGAAGAAGAAAGTAAGATGGAGAAAGATAACTGAAGGGGACTTTAAGTGGATGTAGGACATTTTCTTAAAAACGTATTCTTAAATATGATCTTTAAAATACATGGAGAAAACAGGTAGCAGGAGGCAGTGACGGTGGCACAGAATAGACGGGAAAGCTTTGGAAAAAGAGGCAGAGGTCTTTCTTTGCCATAGGAAACGTTAAGTCTGACGATCTCTGTAGGAGTGATTCTCAAACAGGGGTCCCTTTGCCCAGTCCGGTACATTTAGTAACATCTGGAGACATTTTGTATTGTCACGACTGGAGGGTGGTGTTATTGACAGAAGCCAGAGATGCTTATAAACGTCCTATAATGCAAAGACCAGCTGCACACAGAAAATAATGATCTAGCCCAAAATAATGCCATGGTTTAAAAAAAAAAAAATCTGCTCTAAACTTTTTCTAGTGTGAACCATGGTGGAAGAGACAACTTCTGGAAGAGAATTCTGACCTTTTTGAGTGAGGCTGATTTTTATTGGTTACATTTGGACTGAGGTTGCTGAAAAGGATAAGGTAAGAGGGTTTGGCGGTTGTGAAGTGGAGAAAGTTTTTGGAGTACCGTGTTTCCCCAAAAATAGGACCTAGCGCGACAATCAGCTCTACTGCGTCTTTTGGAGCAAAAATTAATATACTTTACTATAATATAAGACTGGGTCTTATATAAGACTGGGGAAACTGGGTAGCTGCTACCAGAAAATGAACCACAGAGTCAATAAGAGGCAAGGCGATAAAGTGACAAGCATTGGGCAGAGGGCCCAGTCAGCTCAGTCTTGTCATCTGGGTCCACCTAATTGTGGAAAGTTGTGATTAATTAACCATGCTAAGTGTACAATCAGACTCAGCACGCATGAAAAGGATTAGTGCTGATGTCAAGTCATCCATAGAGTGAAGTTAGGAAGAGTGGGTAGATGGGGGGTAAGCGCTGATTTGGGAGCATGAAGACTTGGATTCTAGTCCTAGTATACCAAGAACTCTGGACTGATAGGTCCATTGATAGCCGAGCCTTTATACTTCAAAAAACAGGAGACATAATTGGATGATTTGATGGGTACTGAAAAGAACTATCCAGATCCCTCCCAGCTTCTGGAGGACAGAAGACAGACTGCAGCTCCCAGCCAGCTGAAGAAAACTTCCTCCCTCAAGGCTGTACTCCTTTCCTGGATTGGCCTTTGTCCAATGGGAGCATAAAGGCCTGGCTCTCTGGCTCCAACTCAGGACAGTTCTGAGCTTCATGGTATTTTCAGAACATCCCATAAGGATGGCTAAGGGGTTCCACGGAGACTGAACTACAGGATGACCTTTCCCTCTGCTCAATCCCAGTCCTATTTCCTTTTCTTCTCTTCCACAGTTGCTGATACCCTCAGCGCTTTCTAAATAACACTCTCCACAAAATTTTCCTTCTTTCTTTTTTTCTTTCTTTCTTTCTTTCTTTCTTTCTTTCTTTCTTTCTTTCTTTCTTTCTTTCTTTCTTTCTTTCTTTCTTTCCTTCCTTCCTTCCTTCCTTCCTTCCTTCCTTCCTTCCTTCCTTCCTTCCTTCCTTCCTTCTTTCCTTCCTTCCTTCCTTCCTTCCTTCCTTCCTTCCTTCCTTCCTTCCTTCCTTCCTTCCTTCCTTTTTTTTTTTCCCCCACCCTGTTTTTTAGGCCATTGTTTTCTCAGTCTAGTTGTAGGGCGCAGCTCCCTGGCTCATGCTGGTATTATGAGGCTTGCTGCTCCCCCGGGCTGAGGCAGTCGGTCGCTGGTTGTTGTTTGGCCATTTATAGCAGCTCATGGCAGCTCTCCTCGGCTGCCGGCCACTCATGCTGGCTGCCAGCCAGCATGGCCACCAGCCGCTCCCGGTAGCACACATCAGCATACAGCAGCCCACGTCAGTCCAGGGCAGCACACAACAGCTCACACTGCCTCCGGCTGTTCACAGCAGTCCAGCTCCAGGGAGAGCCGTTGTTCACAATTTTAGCTGTACAGGGTGCAGCTCACTGACCCATGTGGGAATTGGACCGGCAACCTCAGCCTTAGGAGCTCGGTGCTCCAACCACTTGAACTCCAGTCCGCCCCACAACAATTTTCATCTTATCATCTACTTCCTGGTTCTCTTCCACTTATCGCATTTCATAGTCCCATGCCAATATGTCTTCATGTAAAATGTACAACAGCAAGGACGTGTTTGAGTATATATGCATGCATAAACAATCATCAGGAATAACCCTTCTTTTCCTACTGCCTTTTGCAAATAAAACACTCATAATCCAAATAAACGTTTGTTGTAGTCTTTGGGAAAGGGCATCTATACTACTTAAAAATACTAACCAGCCATATTTCAGCTCCCAGCATATTAATAATATTTTTCTTTAGTTAAGTACTTTGCTGCCATTGACTCACTACAGGTGAAATTGATACAGTAGATCATTTAATTCTCCATATTTTACAGATGGAGAAACGGAGGCTTAAATACCGTGAATGGCTACTGATTTTGCACAGCAAACAATTTAAAGTACTCAGTTGTTCTGATTTTAAGTCCAAAGCTCCTCTACCACATGGTGCACAAACAGGTTCAAAACTATTTAAGTAAACTCACAGATGATAGATTCATAATCATTTTCAGCTCTATTTCCAGAAGCACCATATCCTTTTTGCATAAGATTCTATTCCTCTAAGATGCAAAAAAAAATTAGACTCAACCAAATAATTTGGAATTTTAGGAGACTGTAGAGGCTATTTAGCATAGAACATGCACATAAGTTCTTTCTCACACTCCAGCTGCACTCTATTGGGAAGTACTCCCTAGTACTTCATGTGGAGGAGGGTATTAATGCCACATCTGGCTCAGTGGAAAGAAGTGTGGTGATTGATTAGTGATGTCTGCCATGAGCACAGGAATCAGCACTGGTGGCTTCAATGCCGTTGGTTTGTGGTCCTGGACCTTGTGAAACTTGTCCTGGACCTTGTGAAACTCTTTGATTCTATGAATAGGGGTTCTTAGCCCCACACAGAGCAGGCACTGCTGGAAGAGTGTTTTGTATTGATAGTCATATACGCAGTGGTAGGGCAAAGACTAGAACCCAAGTCACCTAACAGAACAATGCCCTCTCCTTGCTACCTGTGCTGTTCAATACAATGTCCATTTGCCACTTATAGTTATTTAAATTTATCTTAAAATGAAGTACAACTTTAAAATTTAGTTGCTCAGTCATGCAGACTATATTCAGTATGGGAGAGCACACAGAACGTTTCAATCATCAGTGAAAGTTCTACCGAACAGCACGACCCGTGGACCTCTGCAGTTATCCTCACGTTCACATATTCCCCTACCTTAGTGAATACTAAATAAAATAAATTGAGGGTGATAACTGATGTTACGAGAAATCTAGCTTATGCATAGGTTGCATCAAAAGTATATGCCCCCTGGGACAATTTATGTCCAAGGTTAACATTTTGCCTATTGAAATAGAAGCTAGTTTTCAACTTTATGTATACTACCTGCCTTGGCAACCTGTGCCTTTCTAGTTTAGACTCATGTTGAGAAAGTCCGAGGGGATATTTACATGGGAACTTCACCACAGCATAAGGAAAATGCCAACTAGTACGTTACTTGGGTAGACAAACAACATGTATTTATTGAAGTGATTTGTATTTATTGATTATATTGATCACAACCATCAGGACCGAAAACATTTCTGTATAGATATCATGTTTCCCCGAAAATAAGACCTAGCTGGTCTTATGCTATATTATGTTAGATAAGACCCGGTCTTATTTTACTACATTAATTTTTGCTCCAAAAGATGCATTAGAGCTGATGGTCCGGCTAGGTCTTATTTTGGGGGAAACACGGTATAAGGACATACAAATAGGGATTTCTGAGTGAGTTCAGATCCACAATGCAAAGAACACTTTCCTTCGTTACAGCTACCATTTAGTGAGTAAACACGGATACCTCCACTTACGTGATCAATCTTCACAATGACCCTGAGAGGTGCTATTGTGCTTCTTTCACATTTAAGAACATTGAAATTTAAAAGATATTTTTTTCCAAGACACATAGTGGTAAAGGTCATGAAATATCATCTCAGGTCTGCGTATCTGTCTTCAAAGCTCATGATACATGCCAGGGACATAGGCTGCCTTGTCTGATAGGATACCCTATATGCTAACTAGTTTAACCAATTCTTTGGTCTTTAAATAATTTTGGAGAAAACTACCTTTGAGAATCGCTGCTGGAGGTACTACCTATGTGATTTGCATGCATTATTCAAACTAGAAGGGGCTCATCGTCTAATGTATCCTTTAAATTTGCCCATATTGTCACCAAATACCATGTAAGAGACTAATTATATGATTAGGGGATCACTCAGAATAAGATATGGAAAAAAAAACAACTGGACAACTGGACTTAGTGTCCCAGGATATGATTTACATCCTGGTTCTTTCCCTGCTAGCTGTGCACTATTAGGTAAGTCACTCTCTCTCCCTACGCCTCAATTATCTTCATACAAGCAAGACTGTATCACATGAGGGTTAAGTGTCTAAACTAAAGCACAAAACAGACTGCACGGCACACGCTGCTGTTCAGCATATGTGGACTCATTTGCTGACCTGTGAGACAATCCTGTGCTCTTGTCCCATCTTCAGAACTTATCCGACTCCAAATACCACTAAACAGTGGTTTCCTCATGCACAGCATGGCGATAATTCCTACCCTACACTGGAGAGTTTCGTGAGGATTAAGTCAGATGATGTAAGTGAAACCTGTAAATAATGTAGAATAAAAGTGTGTGTGTGTGTGGGGTGGGGAGGCGATAACAACTAACTTTACAAAGGCTTCATATTATTAGGCCCTATGTTAATCACTTTACGAGCGTTCTCTGGTTAAATCATCCCAATGATCTTACGGAATAGGCACTATTATCATCTCCGATGAAGAAAAATGAGTTATACAGCTAAAGAGTAGTAAAGACAAGATTCCACACCAGACTGAGTGCACAGCCAGCATTCTTAGCCATTATGCTGTACAGTGTCCATCGCATGGAGGTAAGTAGAACACACAGGAGCCTCCATTTTCTACTGAACGTGTTTAAAGAACTCTCCAGAGACAATGGGTCAAGCTGTGCTCCAACTTCCATACCAGCCCATCCCTGTCTCAGCACACAGGAGCTTGATTTCCTCATCCATCATTTCCTTTTTAATCACACCCTCCCGTTCATCGGCCCTTCCTTCTTCACACCCGCTGGCATGTTGACAGTGTCTGGAGTTTCCCATTAAAGTAGTCATTCTTGTAGAAACGGGAGCTGACATGATTAATGTCAGTCAGTCACTAACGGCAGCATCACGCATTTCTGCACTCAGGTAATTGGGAGAATGGAATGTCCCAAATCCTTGTATATCTGGGACACTTTCCAAAAGTTTGCTGCAAACTGAGAGATAGAGCTCTACCATTTCAGGGTTTCTTTCACATTATCTTAAAGAGCAGGGAATCTAGAATCAGGGAGTGTTAAAACTGACCGTGGTGTTTGAAAGAGACTGTCATTTCATATGCAGAGAAAAATGACAGAGAGAGAGTCACTTGCCCAAGGTGTCTCAGACATTTCAGTGCAACAGGCAGGGTAACATCCTGTTTCTCATGACTTCACCCATTGCCTCCGAGATTGTTCATTAGAAACCTTATCCATCTGCCTGCACCAGGACTGGTAATGAAGTTGAATTGACTTCCATAAGTGAATTCTCCCTCTTCCACTAGAGTGAAGCTCCTTAGGTATGTAGTGAATAGAAATTTTTTTGGAAGTGTCTCTTCTTTTAGAAAGACCCACTCTTTCCTGGCCCAACATCTTCCTGCTGGTCCCCAATGGAGAGACCATTCAATACTGGCTCCAGAGTCTCTTTCTGCCTCACTGCTGCACTATGCTGTTTAACTTTATCCTTCCAAAGGCACAAGGCAGCATTGTGCCCTGGATACAGGATGGAAAGGGAGAACTATCTGGACAAAGCAACGAGAAAGGAAAAAGAGGCACTTCCGCCACGCGTGCCTTTTCAGACACAAAACAAAAAATCATCCTTTATTCCCTGGGAGTGGAATTCACAAAGTAGACAGAGTTCTTTAGGGCCACTCCTGTCTTGTCACACATACATACATATAAACTATGTATAATTTTAAATGTAGTCCCATTACAGAAAATCAAAATTAAAAACAAACAAATAAACAAACAGACAAACAGGGCTCCCAATTTATGATGTTTGCATCTACACCTAGTAGGTTGCATGACTTCTCTAGTTTCACAGCTATCCAGAAATTGGAAGCCCCAAGAGACAAGGCATTCCTGGGTCAAGGAAATAGGTATTCAAGTGGAAAAAAGGAGGCCTTTTACCAGATACACTAAGCAGGAACTTGGTGATTTCAAGAGTTGATTCTTAGTGCTATTGAGTGAAAGTGTAACTTAATGTTTTATGAGTCTGCGAATCTTCGATTCCAAAATATATATTATTCTCTAAGTCCATGATACTCTGATTCAATAACTAGGTTCTATGTGCTAGAATCCCTTGGAGTATGTACCCATACCAATTCCACTTTCATTGCACCATGTTTTGTTTTTCCCAACCCTTGACTAAGGAACACTGAAGTGGACTTTCTTGTTAACTGCTTAAATCCTGTATGCTTAGTTATAATTTCATCTTAGAAAAAAGAATAATGAAAGTTAATCTTTATTAAATGTTTAATATATACTCATATACAACAATGATTTATATATTATGCAATTGATTAAAATAACCCCTTGAATTTAATGCTACTTTATTATTATCCCTATTTTGATAAGATCTCCAAACATTATGTAGGTCAGAGTTCAGCAGAGATAAAGAAAGTGATACAAGAAAACTCTATAATATTAACTTCTTTATCATAATCTTGTCAAATTATATTCACAATATCACTCATGAGAAGCATTTTGGCACTGATAAAAATAAGCCATGGATTTCAGTCTTGGTTCTCCCCTTAAATATCAATATTGATAGTTACTTTACCTGTCTTCATCTGTTTACCCATCTTTGAAATGGAAATAATCATGAGTTCTTATTTATAATTGTAATAATTCATCAAGACAACAAAAGTGAAATTCAATGGAAAGCTTTAGACCAGGGGTATCAAAACGTTTTTCAACATTTTTCACCAAGGGCCATATGCAGTAAAATACACAAACAGCGGGCCACTCACTTGAGGTGAAGTACGTGTTGCCTCACCTGATTTATTTAAGTAAACAATATATTTTTGGAATTTGCTGCGGGCCAATTGACAATGGATTGCGGACTACAGTTGGCCCGTGGGCCGCAGTTTTGGCACCCCTGCTTTAGACTATTATATAAAACTAATTTGTAGCTGTTATATTACTGCCATAGAATATATTTGTGACTTAAAAATGCCTTACTCCATTTAATTTGACTCAAGTGTCATCTGACTGCTCACACTGCAACATCTCTTCTCTAAAAATCTTAGATATTTTTGAATTGTGTGGTCAACATGATATTTTTGAATACATGTTTGAGGGCACTGTCCAGGTTCAAATGTCTACTCCACACTTTTGTACTCTATTTTGGTCAAATGACTGAAAAAGAACTAAAGCCATAATTTTTTTAATTACTAAAGAAAGGATAATAGTGAAATCTATATATAGAGTTCAAATGAAAGTAAAATTAAATTATATAAACAAAATGTAAATCATACTATATAGGATAGAGTCAATGTTCAATCACGATCGTCATCTTCATTATAATCAACAGCATTTTTCATGCATGTATTATAAAAGTGGTTTTAGCCCAATAATACACAATCTATATTTTTATGTCTATCTCACACAAAGCACGACTCACAGGTGTGATCAATAAAATTTTGCTTAAACATAGCCATGAATTCTGCATCTTAGAATCATAGTCTTAGAATTTGAAAGAATTTTGGTCACTACTGTTGTCTGACCTTCCAATCTGGCACTTGAATTTCTTATCAGAAATATTACCTACAATTTTCTCCATTAAGGATGACTTTTGAGGATCTTAAAACAAATTATTTGTTTAACCTGTACACTCTTAAGCTGAATAAATGAAGAATTTTCATTACTGTTGTGTTCTTGTGTATGTGTGTGTGTGTGTGCTTTCATGTTGGAAACAGCTCCAGAAACTCCAATAATATTTTATAGGACATTGCAGTTTCAATGAGTTCAGAATGGTGAATTTCTTCTCTACAGTATCCTTACCAATTAGTTGTTACCTTATGTCATTGAGGTTTATCACCCTTCAAAGGAAGGACATATTCTCCGTTAAGTCAAAAGTTCTTAATCTGAGTACCATAGTCCCCTCCCCCAACCTTTTAAGAAAATATTATATGCTGCAACATATACCTATATTCATCTATATGAATGAAAGCATATTTGTGTGTGTGTATGTGTGTATAAAACAAAAGGGAAGATATATGTAGTTAGATACATAAAGCTGTAGAATGTGTGTGTAATCCAGAACGAGAAGTGATATATCTACTCTATTCTGACTCCTCAGACAATACCAAGACACTTCAATTTATTTCTGTACATCATAATTAAGACATAAATAGTCTAGAATCTTACTATAGAACACTGACCAAAATATTTTCCCCTCTGTTAATGTGATGTATTACACTGATTTATTTTCTTACATTGAATCCCTTTTGCATTGCTGGAATAAATCCAACTTGGTCATGGTGGATAATCCTTTTAATAAGCTGTTAGATTCAGTTTGTTAGTATTTAGTTGGGAAATTTTGCATCTGTATTAATAATGTATATTGCTCTACACTTTCTTGTTCTCGTGTTATCTTTATTTAGCTTTGCTATCAGAGTAATTCTGGACTTCGAGTTAGGAAGTGTTCCCTCTCCTTTTTTCCCCCCACTTTTGGAAGAGTTTGTAAAGAATAGGTATTAATTATTTAAATATTTGGTAGAATTCACCATTGACGCCATCGGGTCTTGAACTTCTTTGTTATGAGGTTTTGATGTAATCACTTTAGTTTTCATAAATCTGTTGAAATTTTCTGTTTCTTCTTGAGTACATTTAGATTATCTGCATATTCTAGACATTTGTTCATTTCATCCATATAGCTGATTTGTTGGCGTACAATTGCTCACAGCATTTTATTATAATCCTTTTCATTTATGTAAGGTTGGTAATCAAATTCCACTTTCATTTCTGATTTTAGTTATTTGCCTTTCCTTTTTAAAAAATTTGTTTGCCTAGCTAAAAATTGGCCAATTTTGTTAATCTTTTCAAAAAACCAAATTTGGGTTGTAACGATTCTCTCTAATGTTTTTTATTCTCTATTTTGTTTATCTTTGTTTTAATATTTATTATTCCTTCTGCTAGCTTTGGGTTTAGTTTGCTCTTCTTTTCCCCGCAGGTGTAAACTTAAATCATTGATTTTGAGATCTTTACTCTTTTTTAGTACAAGTATTTCTAGCTACACATTTTCCTCTGAACACTGCTTTTACTGAATCCTATAGATTGGAACTCTTTATTGATATTTTTATTTATACATAATTTTCCTGATTTTTTTTAGTTCTTTGCGTATAGTTTCCTTCAGCTCTTTCAGCATATGACAGTTGTTTCTTTGTCTAGTAAGTCCTATGTCTGTGCTTCTTTAGCAATGATTTCAGTCAGTTTATTTTGCTCCTTTCACTAGGTCTACTTTACTTTTTTTAATGCTTTGTAATTTGTTTTGAAAACTGAGCATTTGAATATTATAATGTGGTTACTCTGGAAATCAAATACCCTTTCCCTGAGTTTTCCGTTTTTCTTTTTCATTTTGATTGTGAAAAGCTATAGCAATCCATTATTTAGTAAGTTTCCAAACTATTTTTGCAAAGACTGTATTCTTTGTCATGTATGGTGATTGAAACTTCTGTTCCTTTAGTTCATGTTCAGCTAGTAATTTGAAGAAATTTCCTTGAAAGCCAGGCGCTTAAAAATCAAAAAACAAAAAACACCAACACGCACATAAAAACTAAAACCAAATATTTCTCTCAGTCTTTGCTGACTGGCTCTGCTGAGGCACTGTAACTCTTAGCATCGGGCTTGCCCTTACCCTAAGGATCCATCTGAGGTGAAATATTAGCTTTCTATATATAGATATAGATGAGTGTTATTAAATGTCCTAATTTCCCAAAGAATCTCCTGAACTCTTATTTCTGGACCTTAGCAGTCCACTGTATACCTTTACCATAATCTTTTGCCCTAGACACCTGTGGGTTGTTAGTTCACCTTGTGGCATTTTCTGGCAGTTCCTACAACATTTCTGCATTGAGTTCCAAGTTAGACAAAACATAGATGAGCACCTTAGTGTCAGTTAGTAGACCCCAGGCATTTCATAGTCACCCAGTTATCAATTCTATCCACAGTTTTAGCTTTCTGAATGTCCAATACAGATGCTTTTAGTGTTTTACTTTGAGATGTTTCACCAGAGCATGGGGGAGGGAGGAATTGAATAAAACTCTGCCATTAAAAGCAGTATCGAGAGCTTGTCAGTTGGTCGCATAACCATTTTGTACTCTGAGCTCATTATGTGCAATACAAGAAGATTCTAGCAGTCAATATTTACAAAGAACATTCTTGAGAAATTATTTCCTTTGATAACATGACCAACTAATGTTGAGAGCAATGCATACTTTTATCCCACTTGCAAGAAGGGAATATATTATAAATTATAAGAATCCCTGTAGTAGATATATAATTAAACGTAGCATTTTACAAATGCATCTACTTACCAAATGTATCTCTTCCTTCTCACACCTTACGGAAGGAATAACTATTTAGACCTTCGTGGAACAAAATATGGCTAATTCAGTAATAATGCAATTCAAAATGTCTTATACAGAGATTCAAGGGAAGGAGTTAGGATGATGATCTTCTAGAGTAAGTGAGCTCCTACTTAACCTCCTCCCATCCCCCCCTAACCCCCCCAAAAAATTCTCAATCACTCTACTTTCTCACTGCTTGTCTAGGTCTTTCTCAAAGCTTGGTTTTATACGATTTGGCCAAGAAGGAAGTTTAATTACAGCTACTGTGCACCAATACTGACATCTGGTGGTTTCATACACTAAATAGCAGGTCTGACCCAGCTAAGCTCCCAATGGGAAGTGTTGGGCATGAAGATAGGCTGGTGATAAATTGTGGTTCCCTAAAAGCTGGGTTTATCAAATACATTCTCCTTACATCTTCCACATGCAAACTATGGCTGTAATAGCAGAAGAATCATTCTTTATGTTCTCCATTCTCTACTGGTGGTTCACTCTGTGATCTCACCCTTGTCACCCACGGGATGAATTATCCAGATTAACTAATTTCACAGACAGTAAATTACAGACATAGTCAACGAATCTCCGTCTCATTAGGAAAGGTTAATTTAAGTAGACAATCAACAAAAATACAGGAGAAAAACATCAGCTTGAATAGAAGATTTCTCTACATATAGGGCACACAATGAATGCACAACCTTAACATCTGCCAGCAGAGAAAACACTTAGAAAAAAAAAAAAGGGAAATTGACTCATTGTTATTTTCTCTGATGTACATTGAATTTACAATTAGCATTTTAATTACTCAAGCCAGACTCTCAGCTGTCTCCAATATAACAACAAAACTCAACAGCAAGTTTTCATATTAATTCTGAGAAAGAAAATTGGCCCCTGACTTTGAAGCACTTCTTCCCTCCATATAAGCTACTTGAGCAGTGAAAGCTTTCATAGTTATAAGAGTAATAACTTGCATATGTGTTCAATCTTCCATCTTCCTTACCATATGCCATTGGGCAAGATTCTGCAAACATTTGGGGCTACAGCTAATCATGTGAAATAATAAAAATTGTTGGGTGAGGTGGTATTGAATGCCTCTGCTCCAATTCCATGGAGGTTTCCATAGTATCTTTAGTTTTTCTTTTACCACACAGCATTGATTTTTCAATAAGTGAGAACATTCAAATGTCCTTTGTTCCACCTTACTGCCTTTACATATTTGAACCATTTACAAAAAAAAAAATGAGTTTTCATTAATTCTCTGAAAGCCTCATGAAACAAAAGTTCCATGCACATCCATAGCAGTGATTTCAGTTCTGCTGAACTCCCATCCATTTATTCATCTCTCTAAAGCATTCAGTAATAGACTGTATTGGGAGAAGAAGGTGTTCAAATCACCTGACTGGAAAACATCACTGTATTCTGTGATGGTCATGCCACAAATGAAGAACTGTGCTCAGTTCATTAACTCATTAAAGTTACCTGGGGAGGGTATCCAGTTTGGTAACGGTTTAGAAATTCTGACTCATAAGAAGTAAAGATAGAGTTAGGGATATTTAGCTTGGGGAAGACTTGATTGAGACGGAAAAAGCAGGAATGATAGCTGGATTTAATAATACAGACACATATTTTAGCATGTGAAAGATAAAGGGAAAGGAAGTTTGGCTTAATGCCCTCACAATTAAAACCATCCTATTTGAATGAAAAGATGCTGCAAAATCTTCCTGATTTTCAGCCAGGAAGGTTATATAGAGTATTTCTACACTGGACAGGAGGTTGGCGTAGACAGCCTATGACATTTTTTCCTTTCTAAAATATTGTGACTTCTAATTATGCCGCAATTAAAAATGATGATTAAAATCTATATTTATTGACGTGGAAAGATGCCCATGACATATTGCTGAGTGAAAAATAAAACAGATTTTAGAACAGAATGTTCGATATTATTCCATTTATATAAAATCTTGTGCATATTTCTGTATATATCCAAAGAGGAATGTTTAATGGAATGCTCACACAAACATTAACTGGTTATCTCTGGATGGTGGATTTCAGATGAGGCTAATTTCTTTCTCTTTACATTTAAGTGGTTTGACTCTTTATAAAAACCGTATATTAATTTTTTAAAACAATGAAGCTAATCTAAAATTAAAATGTATTTGATAACTGCACAACTTCTTGACAATATATCTGGATTAGCACAAGCTGTCAATAACTGAAATTGACTTGGAATCTGGGTAATCCGGTTGCCCATTGTTTTTCCCACTGTATAGCTTTTAGTAAATAATTTTGCCTGAGTTTTAGTTTTCTTCTCTGCAACAAGAGGATTAAACATTACCACTTAGCCTTATGGTGAGGATTGACTAAGGTAAGATATAAAATGAACTTAATTAGAGCTCATCCAAGTACTTAAATCTGAAGAACGTGGCACTGACTGAGTGCTCGATTACTTCATAAATGTTAGCTATTTTTTGTAAGGGTGAAATTCAGGAATCACTAACACAGTTAGACTGAGCTAGTTTGCAGTTTAACTCACTGCAAACCTTGCTATCTAGCCACCTGTAATTAGACTTTGTTTGTATCCATCCAGATACTTATCTCTTTTCTCTTTGTTCCTCCTCTCACTGATTGACTGAAGAACTCTGTTCCCTTTCTCAAGGCTACCTATACCTCGTAATTAACAACATTCTAACCTGGGAAACAGCAATTCCTTAATCCTCAGACGCCCAGACACTGGAATCCGATTTACAACTTTTTGCAGTATTTACTGGTGATGCATTCAATTCTCAGGCCTCGATGGCCAAATCCGAGTCCAGAGTCCGGAGATAACATCATCTTCAAACAGACCAGACCTCAAAAGGATGTCAGCCTTCAAACCTGCCCAACCGACTCCCCCTTTCCTATATAAGAAAGAGCTAACCTGAAGTTAGACAGATGTCCACTCTCAGTCTCTGGATTCTGCCCTAGCAACACCGCCACCCCCTCTCCGCCGGTGTTTCTCTCCTTACTACCTGAGGCAGCTGTGTCTTTGGACACTGCTATGGGCATTCTCTCTTTACCCTAACTTGAATAAAAACTTCCTTTGTAGAGTCTGTGAATACCTTCCCCTTTTGTGAATGATCAGGGGTTAATTCCACGCCACGGCATTTTTTGTTAAAGTAATGATTATATTTTCTAATTAATTCAAAAATATTTATTAAGCATCTGAAATGGTTTGGTGTTTGCAGTGATAAAGAAATATGCTTTTGAAATAGGGGGGATTTTTTTTTTTCAGGTGCTAAGAGCCTTCCTTTAACATATGCTTGCAAATAAGTCCTTGGTTTGTCAGCTCACAGATAAATTTACCCAATATTAATTTTCTTTCCTAAAAACCCCAAGCTAGGCGAATCCTTTTCTCCATTTTCAACATGCAAGTTTTCAATGGGGATGTAGAGGCAGAGTCAGAGGCATAATTATGTCCCTTGCCGTTCCTTCAGACCTCAGACTAGGGCCTCTGTCCCCAGCAGGTTTGCATGTGCATGTGCGTGTGACAAAGGAAACATAAGCCATGATAAAGTGACATCCTGAGGGCATAAATTGTAGCTAGAGAAATATGGGGCCTGCCCGGTCTCTGCATCACGTCTCAGGAGTAGCTTCACTCATCTCTCACCACCCTGGACTTGGTGTCTTTTCTTCCACACTGCTCTTTTAAATTTCATCATCGCTTCTGCGCATGGTAAGAATTTGGTAGTATTAATCAACAGCCAGAAAGAAGAGCCTTTTACTTCTATTTTCCTAACAGGACTGGGGCATTACTAGGTTTTATTACACCATACATTAGAGCAGGAAAAGCTAATATACTCCATTCATTTGTCAAAAAAAAAAAAAAAAAAAAAAAAAAGCAGTAGCTCTTTACAGTGAAGTTCCCTGTAGCAAATCTGTCACCTCGGTGAGTTTGAAATATCCAAAGTATTTACTGTCAGTTGCAATCCTGGGATGGAAAAGAGCAAAGTCCCATGCCTGTGGGAGGGCTGCCTCAGCACAGCAAGCGTTCTCAAAACATAGCCCTGGGCTTCTGAGGCTGCCTGCCCAAATGCAGAGGGAAAACCTCCAAGGGACTGAGTGTGTGTGTTGGGGGGCGGGGGGCAGGCTCATTTCCCTTAACGTGTCCCAACCTTTTCTAGTCCCTGGAAGAGAGCAATGTCCCATTCAAGGAAGCCCAGACTCAATTATTTTAGAGTGACTCTACTTGGAAGAAACAGGAAACATCAGGCCCCCATTTTTTTCTTCCCCTGCCCAGCCTAAGGTTCAAGGCAAGCTTCTGTGATGTAGTTTCATGGAAACCATGTGAATTTTGGGGAGTTGTTCCATTTGTACATCAATATGCCCTTCCTGAGAGTCTGTGTGCTTAGAAGGACGCAGCCCTGGAATTTCAGAGACAAATAAGACAAAATTCCTGTCCTTCAGTCAGTTCATTTCCTTGTCGGAGAGACGGACACTCCCTTGTAGTGCAAAATGGCAATTACTGCTCTTGCTCCTGTGTAGGCTGCACAGGAAACGAGGTGGACATGATCTTAATTCCACTAGGGGGAAACCAGACAAACTAACAGAAAAACATATTACTTAAGCTGCAGTTTGAAGGAGCACAGAAATGTTCCTGGAGCGTAAAAAGAGGCATTCCATAGAGAAGACACAGGATGTGCAAAAGACCAGAGACGGCCTAAAATCTGGAAAACCACATAGTTGGTTCAGCATTGTTATGATATCAAAATGGCAAAGAAGGAACTTAGATGGTACTGTAGAACAACAGTGTCTTCTCACACCAACTGATCTGTGTTTCTTAAAATGGGCTATGAGAAACGAACAGATCTGGATGAAGATTTAGTTTCCACAGACAGGTGGTGGCATAAAGCACTACTTAGTTTAAATCACAGTTCTGCTTTTCTGTGACATTGGATAAGCCATGTAACCTCTTTAAATCTCTGTTTCCTTAACCAGAAGTGGGGATTATTACACCAACCTCAAAGGGACTTTTGTGAGGATTACATGAGATAACATGGGACATGCCCAGCACAATTCCTGAGTCAAGTAGGCACTCAGCATAAATCTGTATCTTGAACTCAAGTTCTTTCCTCAACTTTAGCTCTCATCAAACTCTAGCTACCCAGCATCCCAGCCTTTTTTTTTCTTTCTTTGACAAAGCGTAAGCATAAATCAAAACTAGTGGTGAAATCTTGTAAATTTCTCTACATAGTCAAAACGCAGCACCAGTCATCCACACATCTTAAGGGTTTTGGAATAAGGGCAAAAAAGTCAATCAAGCCCTTTATCTTCATCTTCTCACTGAATCACCATATCTCTGGACAATAGGTGTTACTAGTTTTGTCCTTTGATTCGTTCAGATCAAAGACTTGGAGTTATCCTTGGCTCTTCTCTTTCTCTCTCACATTAAGTTGAATAGTGAATCTTTTTAGTGCTGTCTTCAGAATTACCCAGAATCCACCCCCTTCTCAACCACCTACACTCTTTCCAATAAGACCCAACTCACCATCCTTTCTCTTTAAGGTAACAAATGGTCTCTGTTCCATGCATGCCTTTCTTCAGTCTGTTTTTAACAAAATGGCTGGAATGATCCTATGAAAATATGTCAGATCACATCACTTCTGTATTCTTTGTTCATACAGTTTTTGGCTCTTCCAGACCACTTTTTTTTCTTTTGAACATATACTTAATTTATACTGTTTCATATATCATATATATAGATAGATATATATATGTGTGTGTATGTATATATATATATATATATATATATATATACTCTGTTTCATATATAGTTTATATGTGATACAGTAGAAAATATACATGTGTAGTACAACAAATGTAATAAATTAGCACCTTATGCTCATAACAGTTTACGAAATAAACTATTACTATTGGCTTTGAAGCCTTCTATGTTTTCCCCCCTACTTGAAATTTCTGTTTTATGCCCAGCACAAGTAACCACTATACAGTACTAAATTTCTTGTTAACAGGCCACTTGCTTTTTTTCATAGTTTTAGCAGAATTGCTAGATATTAGGCTGTACATATGTTTGATTTTACTGGGTAAAGCTAAACTGTCTTCCGAAACAGAGTGCCAATTTACACACCCACTGACGGTGAACAAGAACACTTTTGGTTCTGCATCCTTGCTAATATTTGGTATTGATAGACTTCTTAGATTTTGCTAATGTTGTATGCAAAAAAGCCATTCATTGTACAAGTAACTTATTCCTTATATGGTACTTTTTCAAAGGTCATGGGCCAGCCACATTCCCTTTGCAGTGAAAAGCAGGATCATGTCTTTCCCCATGTTTTTCCCCTTTTTAATTTGTGGTGAGTCTTTTTCTTATTGATTTGTTAAATATATTTATACATTCTGCAAGGTAATCCTTTGTCATTTATGTGGTCACCAGTGTGTCCTTACTGTTTGTGGTTTGTCTTTTCAATCTCTTTATGGGGTCTTAAGAGGGAAGAGATGTCCCTAATATTAAAGAAGTCAAATTTATGATTTTCTTTACGCTTTGTTCTTCTGGGTTTTGTTTAAGAAACATTTCCCTGCTCTGAAGACAAAAAATATTGTCCAGTTTTCAGGGAAATTGTTTTATTGATTTTTAGTATCATAGTTAAATCTTTAAATTTTCTGGAAATGATTTTGTTTATGATGCGGGATGAGTTGGGCATCCTGTACAATGTTTTGCCTTGTGGAGAACTGCTTTTCACAGCAGCACCACTTATTAAACAGACTATAATTTTCCTATTAATCTGTTTTTCCACTTTATTTATGTAGTAGGTTTCCTTATATGTGTAGGTCTCTTTCTATGGTTTCTCTGGTAGATTTTTTTAAGCTCTCCTTTATCAAGGAAGTTGTCTTTTATTCATAGGTCACTAAGGTTTTCATTATGAACGATTGCCGAGTTTTACTGAAAGCTTTTATTGCAGCCAGTAAGATTTATTTTTCTTATTTGGTCAGTTAAAATGATTGAATAAGTTTATAGATTTTCTAGTATTAATCATTTCTAGAACAATCTCGTACTAAGCATGATGTATTTTTTCTTCATTGTTGAATGCAGTCGGCTAATATTTTATTTAAAAGTTTTGCATGCGGTCTGTTACATTCCTATCGTATAATTGTTATGTGTGGTTTAGGTTATGAGATTACACAATCTTCAAAAAATAAAAAAGTTGGGCAGTGACCACTCCCTTATTTTCTGAAAGACATTTTATGAGATTGGGATTATCATTCTCTTACATATTTTATAGAATTTGTCTGTAAAATCAACTGGGACAGTTGTTTTGTTTGTGAGATGGATTAAAATATTGTTTCAACATCATTAATACTTACAAAGATCATTCAGATTATTTTACCTACTTTCTACTTTTTATTCAGTCGGGTTTAGTAAAATATACTTTTGAGGATCTGATTCATATAAATGCTCTTGCATTGATTTGAATATTTGTTTATTATACATATTGCCTTTTATTTCTACGAATCATTGTTGAAACTAGTTATATTTCCTTTCTTTTCCTAACATTGTCATCTATGCCATTTTTCTCTTTCATTTTGTCTCTCATTTTCTCCATCTTCTTTCCTCTCTCCCTCTTACACACATACACACACAATTTTGTCTTTATTTTTAAATCCTCATTTCTTTAGATTTTTCATGCCATTATTTTACTGATTTCTTAAAATTGATTAACTTTTATCCTTTGGGTTTTGAATGTAAAGATTTTTGAACTATAAACTTCTTTTAGCTATCATTCTAGCTGCAATTCGAACTTTTGATAGGATTTCCATAGTTATTCAGATCTAAATATTTTCTAATGTCCACTATAATTTCCTACTTGATGTATGTGTGCATGAGTACACTCCAAGCATATTCATTTATTTATATTTACTTTTCTTATCTTTTTTTATATCGACATGTAACAATTTTGTTTGGGTCAGAAATTTAGTTATATAATATTAATTTTGTGAAACTTATTGAGAAATGTTTTTGACATAGAAAATAGTCAATTACTTAAAAATTTCCAGAAAATAATTGTTGGGGATCGTATTCCACTAATCAATCTTGTTATTTATATTGTTTGACTCATGTATATTCTTTATCAATTACTGAGAAATGTATTATAATTTCTCACTATGATGTGGGTTTGTCATATTTTCCTTGCATGTCCATAATTTTTTAAAATTACATAATTAGGAACTGTAGCATTAGGTGAGTATAAGTTCAAAATTACAACATTTTCTTAGTTGTTGGAGTATTTTCTCTACAAAATGACCATATTTACCTCTTCTGAAGATCTTTTTTGAACCTTAGTATCCAAGTTATCTGAACTTTGAACACCATGCCAGTTCTAAGGTTTTAAGTATTTTACTGTTATATTTTTTTCATTGTGGTTTTTCAATCTGTGGGTACATTTGTGTTTTAGATTTTCTCTGGTAAATAGTCAATAGGTAGATTTTTAAAATACATTTTAATCTTTTAAATGCAGAGAGTAATCTATTTGTATTATGATTACCGATATAGTTGGAATTACAGCTTTTTTATTGCTTTCTATTTATTCCAATTTTCTACATTTAACTTTTTTCTCCTTTCTTTTGAAATGAGTTAGTGTTTCTTCTTTACTCATTATGAAGTTACACACTCTATTGTTCTTTTAATGGTTAACTAAGAAATTATAACATACATATTTAATAAAATATAAAATTAACCAATATATTCACCTCTCCATTAAGAAAACAATCCCTGAAGCAGACTGATAAACTTTAATTTTGTTCACAACCCTTCTGATTTATGAACTTTAGATGAATAGGTTCAAACATCAATATGCGTCTTGTGTTTGATCTTCACCAAGACCTCTATGGGGATTTTTCCTCCTAGTTCATCCAGTGAAGGTGTTACCCTTCAGCATTTTAAATAATGTAGATAGTCTATCTGACCTCACATTATAGGCCCCAGGCTTTCTCCTTTCCTTAGGCTCAAAAACTTCCTTAAAACTTTGAGTGGTGAATACACAATGCAATATACAAATGATATATTATAAAAATGTACACTCAAAACCTACATAACTTTACTAACCAATGTCACTAAAATAAATTTGATAATAATAAAAAACAAACAAACTCTAGGTTTAGGACCCCAGTAACTCACAGATGTTCTTAGCAGAGAATTGTCTAGAATGCTTTCATTTATCCCTTCGTGTTCACACTTTCATATAGTCTCTGGCTTATTTTTCTCTAATGTTTTCTAAGATGCATTAAAAATAAAAAGAGTTTAAATTTATTTATTTTAATTCAGTATACTAAATTCTGCGTATTGACTGAAGCTTCTGTGGCCATCTAGTCTGCGGTATTACCAAAAATATGTCTTTTGGTCTTTTATACTTTTATGAAAACTATAAGATCATTGTATCCCATTCTAAAATAAAGCAAAATATAATTAAACAGAAGGAAATCAATTAACTCTTGAGCTTATAATTGATGGTTAATAAATGTACCATGAAGTTTGGATTGAATGTGACAAATTCATAATATTTTGTTTTTCCTTTTCAGTTTTCTGGCTCCTAGTCCAGAATTGAGAGGAGTTGACAACTGATTGCATATTAAGCTACTAGGATGCGTAGATTAATAAACACCATAATGAATTCATCCATATTAGATTCCTGAACTCTGAAGTTCTTTCCTTGCTGGAAAATACAGGAGCCTTCATAAACATGCACAAGCAAATGAAATTAAACTTTCAATCAGTGGGCAGATAATTATGTATTAGAGTCCTGGACTTTTCCTTCATGTTTATCAGATGTTCTTCATTAATCAGACTTGGAACTGAAGGGCTCCATCACGTACGTCAGCTGACGTGATTCCCTGGACAGACTTAGAAGGCTTTTCTCCTGCTGTGAACAATTTCACTTGGGAGACAGACCTTGGAAAGTTCTAGTTTGGGTCTCCTCAACTTAGAAACCCTGCCAAGATCTAATCTCTAAGTAATCTCTCTCTACAACAGTGGTTTCAGCCAGACTTGAGTTTTAGTCCCAGTTCTGCCATTTTAAACCATGGGATCATGGGTGATTCTTTCACCTGTATGTGTCTCATTTTTCCTCTATTTAAGGTGAGGGATTTAAATCCTAATTCTTGCCAACTTAGAGCTTCTAAGAGTCTGAAAGGTTCGAATGAGTACGGTCACTGTGTTGATATGCACCTCACTGTACTTCTTATCCAAGAGCAATAGAGTGAGAATAGCCATGGAAGTCATTCAATTCATACACATACATGATGGTTTTCCTCCTTTCTCTCCTTGGTGCTTGAGCAACATGGAACAGTGAGCTAAGAAGGTCCAGCCACATATATATGTGCCCAGAAACTTCCTGCTCAGATTTTCTAAGGGTTCACCTTGTCACAAAATCACTCTCATGAGCCTGGAAAGGAAAGTCAAATACATAATGTGTTTGCCATATTCTAGCAGAAAAAATATCGAATGACATTCTTGCCCAAATCCTGTGAGATTCTCATCCTTATTTTGCAGATGAGAAAAACCAGGACTCAGAGAAGCTAAACAGCCTAACTGTAGTGAAACGACTAGCACATAGCACTGCCGGGGCTAGAATGACACAACTGACCTCTGTAGTCACTGCGTGGCTGTCGCCTTTCCCTGCTCATGGACTTGACTTCTGGTCCTGCACCTCTCTTACAGGGTATTGGGTGTGGGGCAGGATCATAGTCCCCTCTAGTCCTCAACTCTCCCCCAACTCAAAGATGAAGAACATTATTTTCTCCCACATCATTATTTTTATAATGACTAAAACGACAGATGGATAAAATTATTGGAAGATTTAAATGCAGATAGTCAAGCTTAGTCCTTGGGAGATGTGTCCTAGGGTCACAGTACCGTGTTTCCCCGAAAATAAGACCTAGCTGGATCATCAGCTCTAATGTGTCTTTGGAGCAAAAATTAATATCTTTATAATATAATATAATATAATATAATATAATATAATATAATATAATATAATATAATATAATATAAATGATATGATATGATATGATATGATATGATATGATATGATATAACATAACACAACACAACACAATATAATACAATACCAGGTCTTATACTAATTTTTGCTCTACAAGACGCATTAGAGCTGATGGTCTTATTTGGCTAGGTCTTATTTTCAGGGAAACATGGTACTATTATGATGTAAAGATTAGGGACTCACATTCTGGAGCTAGATCACCTGGTTTAGAATCCTGGCTTGCCCTTTATTCCCCCACCTGCAAAATGAGGATAATAAGAGCAAGTACGTGACAGGGTTGTGGTGGGATGTAAAGGAATGAATCCTGGAACATAGTAAATGCTCAGTGATGTTAGCTGTTATGTGACCCACTATGTATCTGGCTATGGGGAAGATTTGAATTGTACTCTGCGCCTGTCTGCTCATATATAAAACTGCTTCTGCGTGGTTGTGAGCACTTGACTGACAATCTAAGAAATTTGCATATATATATATATATATATATATATATATATATATATATATATATATATTTGGCAAAGCTAAGTGGCCCCTAATTCTTCCTTTTTATCCTCCTCTCTTCCTTCATTAATTCACTTATTTATTGCATGTTTCAGCAGAGAGTATCATGTGCCTGCCTACCATGTGCAGAATCTCAGAGGATATTCTGGGAAAGTGAGGAAGAGGAGGGATCAGGGAAGGGAGGGTAGAGGAGAACAGCTCCCCCAAGGAGGAGATCTGAGTCTCTCCACACAAATAGTGCCTTCAGGTGGAGGTCGGCTAGTGAGCTGCAAAGGATGTTGTTCCTGGCAGAAGCAAAGCCCTCAGGGGATTCCAGGGAAGCTTCTCTTTTCCTATTATTGGAGCTCTGTGCTGGAGTCATAAACCCTCCAAATGAGTTGAGATCATTAGGGAAGCTCCACTGATCACTGGTGAAAAAATATAACAATTAAAACCAGAAACCTCAGAGTGGGAAGCGTGGGGAGGGGCACAAGGGAGGAGAAAGAAACAGGGATGGCTGTTAATACTTAATAACAAATACTAATAATGGCGGAGAATCAGGGACTAATTAAAAGTTTCTAAAAAGAGAGATTGAAAGAGATAGAGAAAGGAATTCATCCATAATATTTTGCCTGGTTGGAATTAGGAAGCACGATAGCCGAGGGCAGGGAGTGAGGGACACAGAGTCTGCTGCTTGGGTCCAAGATCCGGTCTAGGGTGATCTGAGCAATGTGGCAAGCACCCTTCTCTCTCGGGACCTTAATTTTCTCATCTGCAAAATGGTGCCTGGCTTTTTATCTCATCGGGTTTAGAAAGTAACAACTGTGCACCGTATTATACTGCACACATGAACAAGCTGCTGTCTGTCCTCCAAGGACAGGCATTACCTAAGAGTTGTTAGAAATGACCTCTAAGACCTCTGAAACTTGATAATTGTATGTTTCTACCAAAATAAATAAATACATACATACATACATACATACACACATAAATAAATGAAAGATGTGATTTCTGAAATGGTATTTCACATAGAGAAAGTAATGGAACTTGGAGCTGAAATGATAGTCTTAAAGGACTTTTGCCCTAAATATTTCTATTACCAATCTATAATAGTCTATGAATTTTTTCCCATTAGACATTCATTCCTTTGGTGTAATATTGCATGCCTTCATCTATCTCTGATAAAAGCGCAAGTGAATGATAAGTCATCACCTACCACTAGCAATAAATTTCAAATTAACAGGCAAATTCTTTCCGAAGCAGACAGTTTTATGGTCTGAGGGAAAGGAAATAATTGACAAACTGGAAATTTGTAATGTTCACTATAATGCCGGCATGGGTGGGGAGAGAGTTGACAATTAAGTCTACCTCCAAACTGTGACCGGTCGTGAATCATCACAGGCAGATAGCAAATAACCAAACAAGTAAATAAAAGATTCCTGAATACCTACTGTGTGTCAGCTGCTTTCAAAGCGCAGCTCGCTTCATTTGCATAAAAACTAACTAAGCAAATATCTTCACCTGGAGAATTTAAAATGCAGAGAGAATACATAATTCACTGGCAGTCCAAGGCCAAATACCAGTGAGAGGCAGGAATTGACTGGAGAGCACTGTTCTGTGAATCTCACCATGCTGACCTCTCCCCTGCTTTCTGCGCTCCCAGGCCCCCAGAGGCCACCAGGATTGAGTCCACAACAGCCCTGCAAACAAATCTAGAAACAGACTATTTCAGGATCACCTGACTTTCCAGGTTGTACTTTTGAAGCTGTTTCATTCCTTTGTCAGTTCACCCTCAATACATTTTCACCTTCTATCTCCTTTTAAATTCTCTAACAACATTGGTTGGCATTTGTCTCTTCCTTAGCGGAGGTGTTGGGTGGCAGCATGAGGCATTCAGTTTTATGAGTCAAAAATTACCTGATCATTTTTTAAAAACAAACACCCTGAGGCCCTACTTCAGAGACTCTGATACAATGGTTACAAGGACAGTCTGAAATCTGGACCTTTTTTTAACCAGCATGGCCCTACGGCCCCCACCAACCCCACCCTGGGCAATTCTGACGCAAGGGCCACTCTTAGAGCACAGAATAGCCCCAGGCAGGGGTTACATGAAATCTGAATTCAAATCCTGGGTCCTGCCATTCACTAGTTCTGTGAATTTAGTGCCTTTTTCAAACTGCTTCTAGACCCACGTGCATCACCAATAAAACTGTTGAAGAGTATCTACCTCACGGTGTAGTCTTGATAATGAAACAAGGCAGTAATGTATCAACTCCTGACTGAGAGAGTAAGTGGTTTGTAGCAGTGGGGCAGAGGCAGAGAAGCGTAAGAATGCTGGAGACTGCCTGGGTTCAAATCCCAGTTGACATGTTTGCTAGCTTTGCAATGTTGAATGAATTCTTTAATGTCTCTTTGCCTTAGTTTCCTCCTCTGCAAAATGGGAATATAATGGTACAAATGAGAATATCGTGGTACATTTCTCATCAGGTCATTGTGAACATTAAATACAATGATATCTACAAAGCGTTTAGAACCCTGACTGGCACTGACTTTTATTATTGATATTTAATAAATAATAGCTTTCTAAGGATAGGAAACCCATCTGGTCCTCTATGGCACAAAGCCCAGGCTGTGAGCAAAGCAAGCAATGCTACCAAACACTGTTAAATAGAAAACAAGCCAGTGCTGGGAGGATGGGAAAGGTGGGCTCACAACACATTCTTAGATGATGTCCAATGTTCCTGAAATCAAGCACGTGCCTGGCAGAGGCTTTCTCTAGCAACTTTATCCTCTCCTCTAACGCCAAAGCACATTCCTAGGGGATGTCATATGTCCATATGCTTCTTATTTACTCATTCCTCTTCAATCATCCAAATATTATTGGATGAAGCTATTTGATGCCCAAAGAGAAATATGAAAGAATCACAACACAATTTCTTAAAAAGCGTTCTCTCTGCCAGACAAGAAAGGACATGTTAGTAAACAAACTTGTCAACCAAAATGAAGTGATGGATATTATCATCCTGATTTCTTCCCACCACCGGAGAGTCTTAATGTAAATCTCGGTCACTTTCATTCTGCTTTCCTTTTTTCTCTTTCGTCCTATGTGTTTCATTTTCTCACTCCTATTTTCAACAACACCTTGAGGGTAGGTAGAGTTCATTCTCCAAATGTGCAGCAAACAGGCCTGACACTTGTTTCTACACACATTTATATAGAAAGAAAAAAAAAAAAAAACACCAGGAAGAGTTCCGGTGTTCATAGGCAGATCATGGCATATTTAAAAGATCTGAATAACAGATCCAATCTTCCCATTTTTATGAGGATCTTTGAGCAGAAATGTGGCAGAAAAGGGAGACCCCTTGAGGGATCTATGCTTTCACTTGCACATGTACATGTTCCCTCTATTTTGAACTGGCAGTAAGCAGGACTGGCAACTAACTCTTTAATGGAAGGCAGAAGATGGTGAGTGTCTAAGAGAGGGACAATCATTCTACAGACATGCAAAAGAGGAAGGGATTCTTTTTGGTGGGTTTATGTATTAAATGTTTCAAGCAAAAGACAAATGTAAGAGGTATTATAAAGAATGGATGGGATTTTACATACAAATTTGGGTGAGCTGTGAATTGGCAGAATCGAGAGACTAAAGGCTCAGAGGCATTAAATGGCAGACAATATTCAGGAAATAACTTCTTGTTCTGTGGGATGACAACAAACATTGTGAAACAAAGCTCTGAATCAAAATTAAGTTTTAAGGGACATAAAAGTCTCCCAGGCCAATAGAATGTGTGGTTTAAGTCCTTTCTACCATGACTCCAGACAAATGATCCTCCAAAAATTCCAAACTTGGTTTGATTGCCACCAGTGATGGGAAACTCACTATCCATCCCAATAGTCCACTGCATGTTTGGAAATTTATGAAATAATTTTCACCTGCAGTTAATACTTTTGAGAATCAACTGGATTACAAAGAATAAACAGTTTCTCCTTACAATACTAAATAAATTTAAGAAAAATATTTATTTATTCCTCCAACAACTCACTGATTCCATGCTCCTAATTCTGAACCAATTACTGAGTGGTTGGTGGTGATTAAACAGATGCAAACCTTCCCCTTTTGTGACCATTGGCCTCGTGAAGGACACACACTGACAATGAAAATACATGGTCACGGGTGCATGATGAGAAGTTTCAGGTACTACATAATTACATCATAGGCATATAATCCTGATTTGGGAAAGTGGCATAATCCTGGTCTCCAAAATTATGTTGTGTCTTGTGCAAACTAAAACTCATTCCTTCTATTCTATCTTGTTCACTTTTCTGTGATCATGTTCTAATGTGTTATTTTAAAAAGGGCCCCAGCTGAATACAGGGTGTTTATCATCTGACTCTTTTAACATGCTAGATTTCTATTTATGAAGTTTCAGTTTGTAGCAAACGTTGGCCATCTTTCATTATTTTATTATTTCATTTTTTTAAATTGAGGTGTAATTGACATATAACTTTATATTGGTTTCAGGTGTACAACGTAATGATTCCACAGTTGTATCTAACGCAAAATGATCACCACAATTAGTCTAGTCATTACTTTGATTTTGCCATCCACTGAAACCCCTAAAGATCACCCAGGCACACATACATACGACACACACACACACACACACACACACACACACATTAATACATGCTTTCACACATATTTTTGTAATGATAAACTTTTGCAATTGGTGTGGCTTCTGTTTCCAAGGCTTCCCTTTTCTATTACTATAGTTCCCCATTTTAGATACGGTTTCATTTCTCTGTGCTGTTCAGATCACTTTGAATCCTAATTCTGTCATCCATCATATCCCTACCATCATGGAACCTACATGGCACCTATTTGATAATCATGAGCCTTCCACTCTTCATCCAAGATGCTGAAAGAAATGTTGAACAGAGTAGGACAAAGGGCAGGCTGCCACCAGTCCCTGTCCTCGAGGTTGGCATTGATCCATCAATTAGCAGTCTTGGGAACCATCTTTCAACTAGTTACAAACCAGTCCATCACACCTCCATCAGGCCCCCATTGCATACTTTTTTGTACAGAGACTTCAGGGAAGACCGTGAAAGTGCTTGTGGAAAGCTAGATATGCTGTGTCAACTTCCTTTCTCTGATGTGCCATCCTAGGCTATAAATACTCTAGAGTGAAACGAGGTCAGTCTGATTGGACTTGACTCCTGGAGAGCTTATGCCATGACCAAAGTGAAAGCGGTCCTCTTTCTGTGCGATCAGAACTTCAGAATTTGGGATCTGTAAAGGATTGCAGAGATCATCTCATCCAGCCTCATCACTCCCCAAGTGAGTCTCAAGCTTGAAATAACTTTGCCCGTGGTCACACAGCTAGTCAGAGCTTGAAATGTAGTTATAACTTAGATTCCCCCTTTCACACTTAGGAGGAGTGGAATTGACTTTAGAAAAACATTTCTCAAAATATAGTCCATGGAATATTATTTCTAGGCTGGAAAAAAAAAAATGTTCCCGTGTTCAAATGCATCTGGGAAAAAAACACCCATGCATTGCTGGGTTAGTGATTCACAATTTATTCAGTCATTAAATGAATATTTTCTGATTGTGCCCTATGCATCAGACACTGTGTTAGGCACAGAGATATGACAGCAGATGAGATCTTTTAGAGATGTCCTTCTAGGTGGAGTGACACCCATTAAATAACTACTCAAATAGAAAGAATATACGAATTATTACTTGTTCTGCAAGAAATGTATCGGGTGTTCTGAGAGATGGGAAGAGTGTAAGAAATGGCCAGTCTGAGAAATGATATTTAAATATGTAAGAAAGCTCAGATAAGAAATATCTTGGCATATTTAACAAAATGGGAGAAGAAGGGAGGTTGTCGGCCATGGCCCTGGGAAGAACACAGAAGAGCTAAAGAAGGGATTTGTTGGCAGTGTTTGAGGACAAAATACAAATATGAATATAAAGTTCACTGATGTATTTCAAACACAATGCCCCAATCTCATTAGCACTTTGAAAATATTACACTTGCTGCTCTGTGCGGCCAGTATTGTGGGGGGAAAATTGCAAACACAAGACAAACCTGTCAGGGAAATTTTGGATAAGTTAGGGAAAAAGAAAAATAGCCTCTTAAATACTGACCTACTGTAAAAACAAACAATCCAGTAAACAAATTGCTAGCTTCTATCATTGTTTCCCAAATTTTCCAAATTCCTTTGACCATAGAGTCCTTATTAAAGCAGCATTTATTTCATGTCATGAAATTCTGAAGAATACATTTAGGAAAAGCTGCTTTGGGATAGCTCAGGATAGTCACATTCCAGCCCCTTCTGAAATGACAACGGAGCTTGCCATTTGCTTGATCTGGAGAGCTTTGTTTCTCTTCTTTTCCAGCACATGATTCATTTGTTTATGAGGGTCGCTCCCGGTGCTCACTGGTTTACTTTCCTTCAAATTGCCATGTGTCAGGCTTAGAAAAATATAAACCCATGAAGCAGTCCCAATATATAACCATGTCCCGATGTCATCTTATTTTTAAATAAGCAATGGGGAGTAAGAGGACTAGAAAGAGGCATGGAGATGTCAATAGAGAATAGTCATCAAATTCCGCGTGGGTAGGGAGTGGGATCAGCTCTCCTTAATCACCACAGCTCTGTAAGGCCGCACCCCTGAGACCATAATATGCACATGGTTTACCTGGGGGCCTGGCAGAATGCAGATCTGAATCCAGGAGATCTGATTGGGGCCTGAAATCCTGCTCCCCAGTGACGGATTTAGAACTCAGACCACACGTGGAAGAGCAAGTGTGCGAGGCATCATTTCAGTTGTGCATTTCAGGGACGCTGCCTGTCAGGTGTTTCAGCAACCGGTACTAAAAACCCCGATTCAGACAGTCTTAAGCAATGCCACCATTTGTTACCTCATGCACAATACGTCTAGGGAGAGGGTGGCTCCAGCCCTGATATGTCAGTGTCTCAATAATTTCATCAAAGATGCAGGTCTCCCTGTATCAGGCTCCCTGCTCTGCTCTCCTCAGCATTGCCTCCGCCCGAAGGATACTTCTCCTGTTCATGACAAGGATACAGCCATTTCAGTGCCCTCTGCAGATATGACAACGCGCAAAGTATTTCTCTTCTACAGTTTGCTTCTTAAGAACAAAGAAACCTTGACAAGGGACCCCAGCAGATAGCCCTTACAGCATTGGCTACATCTGCATCACGTGTCCATCAGTCTCGGACACTGTAGATACTCCACCTTAGGCCCTCAGCCCACACCCAGATCACCTGCAATTCACCGGGCAAATCCCATACTCCCAGGTTGCTTCCTCAGGAAACTGCATCACTGAGCCTGACGGCCACCTCTGGAGTGCTCAACCTGTGCACGGACCAGGCTGGAAAGGCCAGAGTCAAAGCCCTAAGCCCTGAGTGACCTTGAACAAGTGAGGGGTGGGAACTAAAATCCTGACTTCCTAATCCCTTAGCGGGAAAATTCTGAGTCGCACAGAAGGTCTGTAGCAGCAATACCTTCCAGTGGCCCTCAGGAGACCGACCCATGCATGCACTCTGGGTGGTGATCTTTGCCTCCCCTCCTCACATCATGACTCCTTCACAGCGGTTACCAAGATCATGTCCCAGTAGACTACATGAGCCTATAACCTTGTGTTGGGTTCTGGTCTTGAGGGAATGAGTTAAAACAAGTTAAAACATCACAACCGGACCAGCTGTGGAAAGGCAATACCCCAATGAACTTCGATGTGGGTCCCAGAACAGCTGCATTGGCCTCCCCTGGGAAACTGCCAGAAATGCAAACTTCAGGGTTCCTCCCCAGGCCTGTGGGACCAGACTCTCTGGGGCTGGAGCCCAGCAATTGGCACTATAACAAGTCCTCCAGACGATTTCAGTGCATGTCAGGTTTAAACATCCCTGGCTTAGATTAATCAGATGATATCCCTAGTTCTGGGGGAGAATCTCCTCCCAGGAGTCATCTGATCATGAGGAGGATAGACAGATATCTGAACAATATCCCAGTTCCATTAGGGACAGCTAGGTGTGATGGGATGGGACAATAGAGGCTTTAAAGCCACCATTTCTGCTTCCCTAAAGCGAAGTCCAGAGACTAAAAGCAAGTTGCCCCAAGCCTCAGAATGGGAAAACAGGAAACATGGGTTTTAACCCTGGCTATGCCAACAGACGCAGTGCTCCTTACCCAGTTTCCATAGCTCTGTGGTCACTGAGGGATCTTGGGTTGGAGAGGAAAGGTCACAGAGGACAAGCTTTCCCTTGCCAGAAGTCACAGCTTATATTCCTTGAGTGGCAATAAGCCCCATGAAAATGCAAACAGATACAGGGTTCTGACATCCACATCCAGCATAAAATACAGGAAAACAGTAAGAGGACAGGATAACAGTGGAACATGAAGCTTTTATTAATGTTAGACTAACTGCGTAGGGGAAATAGTTCATTTTATGGCTTTAATGCCAGGCATTCTCCTTTCCTCCAATGGACATAAAATGGGGGGCTACCTGTGATTTCCACTCAGTAAATGAGAAAGCAGTTGTTGAATGCCTCGCATGTGTCCAGAAGGGGCCATATACAGAACTGTACCAGACATAGCCCCTTCCAGGAGCTCATGATCTAGTTGGGAAAGGCACACAAACAGACATATTCAGATTTCACATTTACTGAGTGATTAAAATGTTCCAGAACTTATGTTGAGTGATATTACACTTATTATTTCACTTAAAAACATACACAAATTAATAAAGGATAACACAGTAAGACAGAATGCAACCAGGTACTAAATTGTGTCCACAATGGATTCCGAGAAGAGAAAGACGATCAGGAATTGTAGCTCGATCATTAAGTTGCTACGTGATTTTGGCCAACTCATTTCCCTCATTAGATGGTTCCTGTCTAAAACGAGGACATAGAACCAGACGAACACAGCCCCAAACTGCATTCTTTGGACAATTTCACTTTAGGATAGCAGCTATACAACAAGAACAATGACGACAAAAGGTTGGAAGGAATGGCACGTGACAAAAGCATTTAGGAAACATGTAGAGACAGGGTCTACAACATAGAGCAGATTTATTTCCCAAAAGACCTCTCAGAACCTTGAACACACTTCTGTGTTTTGTGAATCTATAAGAGGAAAATCTTATTCGTAGCATTTCGTAAAATCATTTTTATTACAAAACCTGCTATATATATATATATATATATATATATATATATATATATATATATATATATGGCACTCAGTAACACCCTTTAGTATGTTTCAGAACTAGTGTGAAAATGTCAGAAATCATGTCTGAGGACTCTTCCAGCAACATGGTTCTGAGAGATGGTGACTCATGTCAGCTCATGGGGCCAATCTTTAAAGGACGACTCAAGTTCAATTCCTGGAACAGCAAGGACATTCACAGTGGGCGTAACGTCGTAAAGAAAATCTCTGGGATAACATTTCCCTTCACTAAGAGTATAGACCATGACATGCCTTACCTATGTCCAATCAATTTACATGTTTTCAGATACATTCACTAATTTAAACCCCTTGACAGCCCAGACTTAGCTTTTTGTCTTCTGTTTTTATATTTTTCAGGGAGAAAGCTAAAGCTTGTAATGGTGGCATGTGACATTTTCAATGTCACTTTCTCTGTCCCCGTCCCCCTGATCACTTTTTGCTGAGCTTATTTGCTTAGTAAGGTTTCTGCATTTCACTGTGTACTGGGTTTTTGTTTCCCACAGCATGCTGCTGTATATGCTGGAACCCAGCCCTTGTTATCCAAGACCAGGCAACTAGAGCATATTCTGGGAATAA
This sequence comes from Rhinolophus hipposideros, assembly GCF_964194185.1. Taxonomy (NCBI): domain Eukaryota; kingdom Metazoa; phylum Chordata; class Mammalia; order Chiroptera; family Rhinolophidae; genus Rhinolophus; species Rhinolophus hipposideros. The sequence goes on along the minus strand of NC_138057.1, from coordinate 69,683,260 downwards.
AAGCAATCCCACAGGCAGGGAGAATGCTCACATGGGAAACTGACGGGGTTGTCTTGTCTTCAGCAAATATCACCTGGGTCTGGCCAGGGTGAAACCTCTGGCCAGCCACCAGCCCTCAGCCTGGTGTCTGTAATTAAATGCCCCTAATGGTACATGAGTTAATTAGTCGCGTGCTTATGAAGGTCTTTCAGAAATCAATGTTCTGCCTAGTAGGGAGGGTGTTCTGAAGGCAGATGTCTAATGGGAGAAGCAGGAAGTTTGGGGCTGGGAAACCAGCTGGCTGGGCTCAGTCCCAGACCCTCTTCCTGGGTGATGCTGGGTAAGTCACGCCTCTTTTTCCAGCCTCTTATTCTCTTTGTATTAAAAAGGGGGTGGGGGTGGGGAACACTTTCTAAGGCTCCCTCCAGATCTTGCATACGTTTCTTTTTTTAAGGGGAATTGACCAGGTTGAACTTAACAATCAATGAGGTGACCGGTGTCACATCAGACAGCCCTCATGGCCATTATTTGAATGGGGGCACGTGAAACCTTCCAACTACCTTCTCTTACCAGAGAAGATGAAAGTGTCACTTCTGATCCCAGCACGGGTCCCTGTCCTGCACTTTGCAGTGCCTTTCACATTACCACTTCCAGCTGGTGCTTTGCCCCCTGGCGAGACCAGACGATCCTGAAAGAGTGTAAACTTCTCTGAATGATATTTGAAAATAAAATATAATTGATTTTGCAGCTCCTTGAACCTATCCTATCAAGAATTCATCCCCCCACCCTTTCTTTTACACACTTGAAATTGATTTGCATGAGGACAGTGGAAACTCCAATACGTAAATGGTCTTCATCCTTTCTCCCTTTCTCTTCACGTTTGTCCCTGAGAAGACTGTGTGGGTGTGTGTACACGTGCCTGTGTTTGTAGAAATGTCCTTTCCCATATATTCATGTCTGTGTCTGCCTGTTTCTGTGAGCTCCTCAATCTGCTTTCGTCTATCAATATGTGGGTGCTTGTGTGCACCACAGATGCAGCAAATGCATTTATTTACACGTGTGTTTTCCATGGACACATCCGAATGCAGGTTTGCATGTGTGTGCTGATAAGCATGTACATTAGCATAGAAGAGTTTTGTGTACATCTATATGCCTTGTAGTCTGTGCATAAATTAGCTGATCTATGAACAGGTAGACTTGTGTCTAGGTGCTGTTAGGCGTGTTTCTCCATATGAATAGGTCTCTGTAAGTGCCTGTGGAGTTAGGTTGGCATTTCTAAGCACCCCTAGCTTTATTCTTCATCCTTCTCCCCAAAGAAAGAGTACACAAAAGCCAACTTTTCCTGGATGCAATGGGCAGCTCCTGCGGATATGGACAGTCATTACGAACCATGGAGCGCTCTCCTCTGCCAGCCCTGTATTAGCTGTCACTTCCTCGGGCAGGATAAAGTCACCCAACTGGACTGCATCCTAATTATCTGGCAAGAGAAGGAGGTGTGGCAGATGCTGCCGATGGACCTGGTAACCCTTCTCTCTGCAGCAGCCCAGGACCTCCGTTGGCTCCCTAGAAGCCACCCCTGGCGGACTGGACTATTTTTGAGTGACACAAGGGCTGGCTTAACGTGGTGCTGATTGAAATGTTGGTGTGGCAGAAGCTGTCGGTGCCAGACAGGCCCAGCACACCTATTTTCCATCCCTTGCCTGCCTAGATTCGTGAGAGCAGCAGATCTGTGCTTCCTGTCAGTCAACCTGTCCACTCATAGCTGGAAGCACTGGCAGAGTGGTCAGTTTGTGACAGTGACGGTTGGTAGGCGAGGAATCGGGCTCGTGTTCAAACAGGCCTTTGGCTTCCTTTACATGGAGAAGGAGCTCCCGCACGGGGCTTGTGTCACTCCCTGTGGAGGGGCTAGGGGGCGGGGGAATGTGGCACTCTTTTCAGTTGAAGGTAGAATAAGACATAGAGTCACCAGGGACACTGAGGATAGGGTCGGCTTTCATGATCTGAGGGAGGGGCTGTGAAGGTGAGGGGTGGAATAGAGAAAAGCATGCTAGATTTAGGAGGGAGACATAAATTCATGTCTCCACTCAGGTCTTCCTGCCTCCTCTAGTGGGCTGCCAGACTTTACGCAAGTCCCTTTAGACAAATCTCAGGACAACATTGGATTTATTCTCAAAATAATGACAGGGCAGAGTGAGACCCCACTCTACTCCAATGGAAAGAGTCCCAGCATCAGTTCCTGGGAGGAAATCTAGTCCAATAGGCAGAATATGTAGGGCATTGCTTTTCAAACCACAGAAGTTACAGTACAAGGTCAACAACACCCTGCTTGAAAAGATCATGGCCTAACCTGCTATGCAGGCTCCTATTCTGCTATTCACTGATGCTCTCCACTTGCATATCTCAACTTATTTCACATTGAAGATATCCAAAAGCAACTGTGCCCTTCTCTTCCCCAAACTGTGTGGTAACCACATCCAAATTGTTACCCATCTCATACCTAAGAATCGCCTATCTCCACTGTGCCTGACCTACCTCTAACCAAACGACAAATCCCGTGAACTCACCTCCTAGCGATCACATTAGTCCACCTTCACGGCCACGGGGTGAGTCTTCTTCTAACCCGGGTCTTCTTCTGCCTGGATTTCACAATGGCTTGCTAAATGGCCTACCTGCTTCCAGATGTCCCTTTCGAATCCATGCTCCACACTGAAGCTAGAGTGACCATTTAAAAACCACGACATTGGTCATGTCTTACCCTCACATAAAACCCTTCATGATCTTTCCATCCTCTCTAGGATAATGCACCTGTCCATTAACATGGCTTGTGAGGATCTCCATGATCAAATCTACACTCACAGCCTTGTCTTTTCACATTCTGCTCCTCATGGGGCATTCTAGCGAATTTCTTTCATGCCCCAGAGTGAGTGTGCCTCTCTGCCTCTCACATGCTGTCCCTCTCCCCGAAATACATACACATCTTCCACTCCGTCCATGTGAACAGATCCTACACATCTGTCCAGCTTCAGCTTAAATGCATTTTTTTTGGCAAGGACATTTATGCACCCTAGTGCAGATGAAACACCCTTGCCAAATGGTACTTCCCTTGCATGAAACTGACCACACAGCATTAGAGCTGACTGCTTAAGGGATAGTGTCCCTTGTTATTATAAAATTCATGTCATTTTAGGGCAGAGAACAGTTCTGAAAGATTCAGTCCCATTACACTATTGCCTAGCACAGTGCTTAGCCCACGCAAAATTCCCAGAAATGTGTGCAAAGTAAACACATAAATGAATATCAGTTAATAATACATAATATAGGAACACATGAAATTACTGTATGTGAAAGGCTTCATCAATACAATATAAACTTCGGATGCATGTTACAGAGAGTAGGGGCCTGATTTGTACACCAGTGTACTTCTTTCCCCTCTGATAAAAGTGTCTCATACAGTGTAGGCTCTCTCTTAATATTTAATATATTAACAAACTTTTAAAACAAATAAGTATTTCATATCATGCTATGCCCATGTTTGGAATCGAGCTTCTTCACTTTTTCCACCTAACTACCTGTAACATCAAGGAAGAGTGACCCTAGAAGACCTGGAGATGTAAGTCAAGCTGCCGCACTGTAAAAGAGAAATCTCTCTCAAGTCCTGAGTAAGAGCTCAAAGTCCATGCAAATTTTCTATTATAAACCACAGCACGTGTGCTTTACTATAAAAATAAGTTTACCTTACTTGTCGTAGGCAACACTCCTAATGGAGAAATACATGCCATATATATCATCTGGCTTTGCACACTTTCTGGCATATGGCCACGGATCCTTATCAAGAAGGCTGATTCTATGTTGAGGACGAATGAACCCCAATGGCTAGCTCAGAAGCCAGGTTGTGCCCAGAGCTATGGTGCAGATGGTGGTCTGCCAAATACCAAAAACTCATGGGGCGATGAGGTTTGGGGGGTGTCTCCTGAGAATTATATACATGGGAAGTGTCCTGTAAACGAATCCAGGAGCTACCCCGGACTCACTGTTCACTGAGATCTCACAGCTACTGGAGTCCATCTCTTGCTCCTCCTACAAGGGTCCTCTCATTGCTGTCCAATAGCTCTTTTTTTCAGTGGCCTCCTTTCTACCTGTTTTCTATGTGCCGATTGTAACTGCACACACCGACTCATGCCCTTCCGTTTTCTTATGCGTAGAATGCAAAGCTTTGAGGCCTCTTACATTATTTCCTTATCCTCATGTACCTGTATATACCTATTGACTACATTCTGCAAATTAATTAGCCGGCAATTTATTCCCTTTGCCTAATCATTAGTGAAGTAGAATAACTTGATGAAAAGGAAAAAAGAAGTAACTTTCTTAAGTGCTGTGTACAGAATAAGAACTTTGACCTTTTTTTTTTTTTTTTAACCTCTCCAGTTACTGTGATGGATGATAAAAGCCCAAGCCAATGAGAAGTCAGCTATAAAAACACAGGGGATTCGATGGAATACTTTAAAGTAGTTCCAAATAAAAAGAATATCAAGGAGCTTACCTAGAACAATGCAGTTGTTTGTGGCAAAAAGCTGTTCCATTTATTTCTGAATACTGTTTTCTCCTCTAAATACTAGGTAAGCAATTTTCAAAACTCTTTAGCCATTTCTGTAGCATCTGCTTATATAGTATTGTTATTCTTTGAGAGGCTTCCCTGAAGAAACTGGCTTCCTACTTTTATTGTTCTGACCTCAAAAATCACTTTTCTTTCACTGATTTCTGATTCCTCACCGCACTCCCCCCACCCCACCCCCACCACCAAAGCAGTTAGGTAACCCTGTCCTCTTTCCAGCTGCAATTCCCTGGGAAATTTCTTCTGACCTTTGGAAACAATCCAGTCCAGGGCACTAGAGAGCAAATTATTCTTGTCTCATTTTCAGGGATTGTTATGCATGGTTTGAAACAACAAATGCAGCCACACAGCACAGTGCCAAGGACGGATGCTTTCTTGCTCAGGTGTGTTGTGTTCCAGGCACTTAGAGAAAGTAGTATCCGTGGTAAAATCCAGTGTTTTTGTATGCAGTGTTATCTCTCCTTCCACTGCTAATCTTCATCTTAAAGTGTTATTCTAAAGTAGAAATAAATGTATTGAATTATGTGAATATTATATCACTAAAACATACAGTGATATGAGGCAGTAAAAAGGCTGCTGGCTCTAAGGTTAGAACAAACAATCTCTTCTATTTAATGAACTGTGGTTTCCATTCAGTAATTCCCCTCTCTGAGCCCTGTTTCCTTAAACGAAATAACATGAAGTATATATTTCACCCATCTAGACTTTGAGCTAGGTAAGGATAAAGATTTTAGCGTACTGATTACCGATTTTTATACACAGAACGCCTACTACAATACAAATGGTTGGAGATAAATTAGTCTTCATTGAATAGAATTGACAGGGTTGTTGTGAGGCTGACTTGAGAAAATGTATGAGTGAAAATTATGACTAATCATTATCATCAACATTACTTTAATTGCTATAGTTGTGAGATTGACTTCTACTGTTACCTGAGAGGAATCTGGAATACCTACAAACTTTAAATTCACTAAACAATTCTAAAACATATGCCCACTTTCTTGTTTTGTTAGGGTATTCAGGTTGGTGCACAATGATTCTTTATTTCTGGTAAGCATGTGACAAAAACTCATGGTCATGGTTAAGAATGTCCATACATTTTGTACAGGAGTATGAATAATAGTTGTTGAGTCCAGAATCTTAGCCTTATACAAACATGTCATCACCCAAAGAGAGTCAGATGTGTGGCACCATTGGGGGTAGAACAGCATACTGGAAATAACATTAACATTGAGGCAGAAGAAATGAGGTGTAGTCCTTGTTCCACCAGTATTGACTGTGTTACCTTCTGTGGTACACAGAATTCTAAGCTGGTTCTTGAGATCTCCATCCCATGGTATACACACTCTGTATAATCCCCTCCCTCCCCATATGTGGGTGGGACTTGTGATTATGAGATATCACTGCCATGATTTGGTTACCTTATATGGCAAAGGTGAAGGGATTTACAGATGAAATCAATGTCCCTAAGCATTTGAGTTGAAGTTAATCAAAAGGGAGATATTCTGAGTGAGCCCGACCTAGTCAGTTGAGCGCTCTAAAAGATGGTCTATCAGTCAGACTGAGTCAAAGCAGCACAGATTGCTCTCCTGGCCTTGAAGGAGTAGCCGAATGCCCCGTTCTAGAGAGGACTACATGGCAGGGAATCATGCGCAGGGGAGGGCCCCAGTCCTACAATCACAAGCAACTGAATTCTGTCAACAACAAGTAAACAAGGAAGAGACACTTGAGCTTCAGATGAGACCACAACCTGACATGAGCCTGGTGGACTCTGAACAGAGAACCGGTTAGCTTACACCTAGACTCCTGACGGAGAGATGCTGTGAATTAGTAAGTGTATGTTGCAATAAGCTACCAAATTCATAGTAATTTACTCTGCAACAATAGAAAACTCGTGCCATTTATATAATTTGCCAACCTTATTACCTCACTATTCAAAGAGTGAAGAATACAACTCCTTCTAAGATTTTGAAAAGTATAAGGAGTAGCCCAATACAAAATATACAAGGTGTGATCAAAAACTACAGTGAATTCTGCTGCTGAGGGCCATCCAATGGAAAGGAAGGGATCTTCAATACGGGAAGTGCCGGGACAAACCTTAGTAACAGAGTATGACAAGTTTCGACTTGTTCGGTGCAGTCAGTTGGGTGTGAGCTATGGTTGAGAGACAGTCTGTTTTAAAGTGTGCTGTAAATCATGGATCACAGACAATGCATTAACATGAAATGGGCAAATGGTTTCATCCTCCATCATGACAACACTCTGTGTCACACATCGCTTCTGGTATATGGCAATTTCTGTCAACTAAAAACATTACAGTGTGTCTTCATCCACTTTATTCACTGGATCTGGCACCAGGCAATTTCTGGCTCTTCCCCAAAGTCAAAATGATTCAGGACATCGAGGCAGACACGACAGCGCAACTAAAGACATTCACAAAAGAGGACTTCCAGAACTGCTTCAAAAAGTGGCAAGAATGATAGGATAAGTGTGTTCGAAGCGAGGAGTATTTTGAGCGGGGATTAATGGCAATGAATCTTTTACTGTAACATTTTGTTAATTTAAATATTCACCACTATTTTATGATCACACCTTCGTATTCATCATTTGTATTTCTCAACAATTTGCTTAAATTCCATTTTTGTCCAGATCCACTTAACATATACTCAATTGAACTTCCCAGCTGCCTCTTCCTTCTACTGGTTCCCAATTAGATATACAACATATGGTTCAGACCTTGGTTAATAGCTTCACCAGCTACCCAGTCCCCAAAAGGGTCATTCTCTATTCCTTTCTCTCTTGATTCTCCCATATAGGACCAACTGGCGTCTCATCCAAGAAATTCCCCTGAGCTCAGCCTCTCTTGTGCTTCCCTCCTTGTCATCTGACAACTGCTATGGACTTCACATGAGACTGTCACTTTCCATTTGGTCCACTTTTTCATCGCCAAAAATTGTGTTTATAAAGAGAAAATTACTTCATTCACTCTCCTGCTAAAACAGGCCTCAGGCCTTCTCCCCATGGCATTTTGTGTTCTTCATAATCTGACAGCACCCCTCTTGTCTCCTTTTCCAACATGTTTCCTACATGGCACACTTAACTTTACATGCATGTGGTGGGTTGAATCATGTCCTCCACCAAATAAAGATATGTTGAAGTCCTAATCTCTGGTACCTGTGAATGTGAACCTATTTAGAAATAGAGTCTTTGTAAATACAAATAATCAAGTTAAGATGAGGTCATTAGCATGGGCCCTAACCCAACAGAACCAGTGTCCTTATAAGAAGAGAAAAATCTGGGGACACACACACACACTGGGGACGTGCACATGCGAGAAAACCATGTAAAGAGAGAGACACACAGAGAGAAGATTTCTGTGGGAAGATGGAGGCAAAGACTGGAGTCATGCTCCACAAACCAAGGAACATGTGTGGCTACCAGAGCTGGGAGAGGTGAGGAAGGATCATCTTCTAGAGATGTGGAGGGAGCACAGCTTCTGGACTTCCAGCCTCCAGAATTGTGACACGATACATTCCTGTTATTTTAAGCCAGTAATTTGTGATACTATGTTACAGCAGCTCTAAAAAATTAGTGCCACAGATATGCCAACCCCTTTCAATGATCCATGACTTTGAACAAGCTATACCCTTTGCCCAGAAGTAGAGATTCTCTAAACATATTTCAGGATCCAGTACATAAACCACAGCTTCGTAGAAACCTTCTAGGATAGCCTCAGACCAAGTTTGTTCTCTTTTCCTGTTTTTCTCAAAGCAAATCATCTGATCTCTGTTACAAGACTTCTTAATTAATTGTTTAGTCATGACATTTTTTTTGGTAGTCTCCTGCACCGGCCTGAAAACTCTTAGAGAACAGAGATTATAGCATTTAGCTCTTTAGCGTTTGCTGGCTGAATTAAAATTTTAAATAAATAAAAGGAACCAAACTTTTGGCAGCTTCATGTATCTAGTGAGAACTAACTTTGAAAATAAAATATTCTATTTTTTTAATGAATTTATCCTTTAGACACTTTGTAAAGTGGGATTGCTATTCCCAATTTAGAGATGAAGAAACTAAGGCTTCATAAATGTTGGTTCCACTCACCCTTTTTCCCTCAACAGATGAACAAGCTTGATAGGCCAGAGACTGGGTAGCAAATCTCACCCAGATTTTACTACGCCACATCAATTTTGGATGCTGAGTATTTTTTGATGGTTATGAAGCTGATCAGCTGATGGGATTTATAATGGAAATTTAAAAAATAAAAATTATTTAAAAAGGCTTGAGGTGAAATATGTGATATGATCCTTATGAGTAAGTCTAGCATTTATCACTATTTCATTGACATGGCGAATGAATTATATATACACCACTGAAATGATGTAATATCTCACAGTCCTCGATGGCTTCTAGAATTGAATGGTCTATCCGGGTGCAGTTTATGGAAGAAAAAGAGGGACAAGAATGAATGCAGAGTCATTTGGCATGCTGCTCAGGGTTTCCTAGCTATAATTTCCCTGTATTATTGCCATTGTTTAAACTCAATGTACTATAAGCAACATACATTCACCAGGACAATGAGGAAGTACTTAATGTGAAATAAACTCATTTCTTAAAACACAGGTATTTATTTTCTCTTTTCCTCTCTACTCATTCTCTCTCTCTCTCTCTCTCTCTTTCTCTCTCTCTCTCTCTCTCTCTCTCTCTCTCTCTCCCTCTCCCTCTTTTTCTCTGTCCTTAATGTTTCAGCATCTACAAATCATCCAGTCCAATGGAGTCCAATTTCCCCACTTGCAGATTGGTGGTTAGGGGACCAGAAACTTATGGAAAAAGCACCATCAGTGTGTTGACATGGAAAAATATGGTCTTCTGTTCTGTGCCCCTCTCCAGATAAATGGGCTGATGACGTGCCTTCGTTTTCTATATCAATGACTTCATGCCCCAAGGAGCTGAAGGAGAAGAACTAGCCTGAAAATGGCTTGGCCAACATTACTCTTATTGAGCACAAGCCCAGTACACAGCAGACATCTAACAAATGTTGAATGAATTCAGGTGTTCTCTTTCATTTAGGTCCCGGTATATAGAATACGGTGGAAAATCAATTTTTGTGCTACATAAAAATTTTGCTTTGACGTTTGATGTCAGTATGACCATCTAGATATAATAATAATCAAAGCAACGACAATGATGGCAATAATAGAATAATTGCAAAAAAATTATAGCTAATAATTACTGCACGCATTATTTATAGGTGCTTTTCTTCTGCGTAAAACTAACCTCCTACTTCCAAATGTGAAAGGAGAGCAGGTTCTAACCTTTTGATCCAGTGGACTCTGACATTGAATACACAGACCCTGTCCTTCCCAGGGATATGTGACACTAACCATGCTTTATTGCCATCTGCCACCACTTCACTGGGGAGAAAGAGGAGGCCCCCATGTCTGGGGTAGAATAAGGGCTAATTGTGACCATTCCAAGTGCTGAGTGCTGAGGCTAATAAGGAAAGCAGATGCTCTTCATCTTTCAGAGAGCTTGTGAGTTCCCGACAAGCACTGAGCGGATTGAGGTTCAGATGATCAGTATGGATATAATTCCAGCAGGCACATTAGCTATTTGATTAATCAGATCAGTCTAGATGAGACTGCAGTAACCAGTGAATCCAACAGTTCAGTGGCTTGCAACAAAAAAGCTTACTGTTCACTCAGACCATATGCACATCACACATTTGTGTAGGATTTCTGTTCATATCTGATCAAGTCTGATGGAGTTCTCACCTTACTGAACATTACTGGCAGCAGCAGAAAGAGGGACAATCACGCACTGGATCTAATGCTTCTGCTCAGAGCCGGTATGTGTCTCTTCTGCTGACAACTGACTTGCCAAAGCAAGACAAATGGCCATACCTAATTTCAGGACAGAGAGGAGAGGTGGTCCTCTTGGGAATTTGAAGGTGGATTTCATCAGAATTACTGGGAAGTAGCACTAATGTCTACCCTACCTGAGGCATCAGGCTTTCAAGGAAAGGGGGCCAGAGGGAGCTCTCTAGTCATGATCTCCAATTTATTTACCACCGTTCTCTGTTGTGCCCATTCTGATAAGGCTTTCCAGCAAAACTGCTCTTGTCAAGGTTGCCAGCAAATAGTACATCTCTAAACCCAGGGGCCTGTCTCAGTCTCATCTCAGATCTGTGAGCACTACGTGACGTTATTTCTTCAACCCTTTATTTGCTTTAATTCTAGGTGAGCACACCCTTCCAGTTTCTCTCTCAGACTGGAGAGCTTTTTCTTCTCAGTTGCCTTTGAGCCCTCCTTATCTCCCCAACCTCCAAATCTTTCAGTGTCGCAGGGTAATCCCAGTGGCTTTCTTGTTCCTTCTGATTGTACTCACTGATTTGGTGACCACGGTGTCTCTTGGTTTTCATCCCACCTACAGGCTGGATATTCTCAAATACGTATTGGCAGCCTTTACCTTTTTCCTGAAATCAAGCTTTCTATGGTCACCTGTGTTCTTGATATCTCTAATTTATCTTGTCTAAATCAAAACTCCTAATTTTCCAGTCCAAATATGCTTCTGTTTTACTCTTTTCACCAAACTTTGTTGACTTCATCTTCCAAATATAACCAGATTGCATTTTACCATATTCACCGGTGCCAGCCTGGTCCAAGCCACCACATTTGCATTAAAACACTATCCTCCGAAGTGGCCCCCCACCTCTATCCTTGATCCAGCCACCCCTCTCAGTCTAACCTCACATCAATCAGAGTTAACACTCAGAATCCTATAGTGGCTTCCCATCTCAATCTTTGTAATTCCAAAGACAACGGCCACAGTATCACACAAAATTCTCTCACTGGCTTGACTGAACTCCCATCATGGCAGCCTCTGACAGTTCCTTTAATATTCCATACATGCTCCTCGCTGAGCTTTTTTTTTTTTTTCCTTAAGTGTGTTTTTCCAGGACCCATCAGCTCCAAGTCAAGTAGTTGTTTCAATTTAGTTGTGGAGGGTGCAGCTCATAGTGGCCCATGTGGGGATCGAACCAGCAACCTTTCTCTTAAGAGCACCGCACTCTAACCAATTGAGCTAACTGGTTGCCCCATAAGCTTTTTGTTCCTTCTTCTTGGATTGCTCTGCCCTACATATATGAATGGCTTCCTCCTTTCCTTCTTATGGCTTTCTTCATATCCTTTATTCTCAATATGGCCTTGGCTGACTACTTTTTAAAAATTTAAACCCCTTTTTCTGCCTCTGATAATCCACATACCTTTCTTATTTTTTATTCGCCATCCCAAACTTATTGCTTTTAAAGTACTATATCATTTACCTATTAATTTTTTTTATCACCAGTGTCTCCCACTAGAATTTAAGATTCCTGTCTGTTTTATTGGCTTGTGTATTTCTAGTACTTAGGAAAAAATGCCTGAAATCAGTTGACTATCAATATTTTTTTAATTGAATGAATGGATGGATGGATGGGTGGACGGATGGATGATAAACGAATGAATGAGGTAAATTTGATGTGGTTTGAGCTCTTAGCAAGAACAACCTGGGATTATGATACTAGTCTGCAAATGCACACAAAAAAATCCATCAATCTTCTTAAGTAACATTACTAAAAACCAATTCCCCTCTTACTATTTAAGCATAGCAAATGCAGTGTGATCCAAACTACGGTGCTATAGCAAAATCACATCATATTATGTGTAATCTAGTATCTACAGGCTAAATTCCTTTTAGGGAATGGTCTAATGACTGCAGGGATAAAGCTTCATTTCAAGATATCACTTGATTGGTGGCTCTGGACCACGTAAGTGGGATTATCCTGGGGACCAGTATCAACACGATCTGGTATTTCAGTATGACTAATTTACTCCTTAAAGAACCCCACACATAGGGTTCTGGGAATGTTAGTTAAATCCTCTTTATGTCTCTCCTAAAAGAGCTCACTGATATTTGTCATATAATTAAAGTCGGTTTCTTCTCTTTGGAGGAAAACACAAATGAGATGAGATGAGCAAAGTATACTTATTAAGACGCAGGAAGATTTGTGTGTTGCATCATTAAAAAAATAAATTGCATGTATTTTTTTTAAAGACTATGAAATGCTTACCATGTCCCTGTGAGAACTATCTCTAGAAATTATGTGTAGCCTGTGCTGATAATGTGGGTATTGGAACCTAGATAAAGATATGCTTAATGTGCCTGCAGCCACAGAAAGAAGAAGTTGAAGTTTTCAGGGATCCCATAAGTGACATCCCATTATTTTCCTGAGTGCGGCCACATTAAGAAATAGACAAAGGAATCAAACAGACATCAAAATGTCAGTGTCATTAGAGATAAAGTTGTATTACAATAAGTAATCTCATCTGCAACCACAGTTGGGTTTTCTGAGAATTTATTCTCTAAAATGTATATCAGCCCTTTGGAAGTTCAGTGTCTATGCTATCACCTAATTTCTTTTAAATTTAGGAAACAGACGAACAAAGAAGGCTACGTCCGGACACTCTGAAACAGAAGTCCACAGTGGTCTTGAGCTGATCATGCTGAATTCCTTCTTTTAATTCTACCATTTAGGGAATTTATTTCTCTCTTGATAATGAGAGAAGGGCCCAGAAAAATCAGAAACATTTCCATATTTTGTTCCCCAGGAAAAGAAAATTTTTTCTTATATGGAAATGTGAGGAATCGGGGATTTGAATTTTCCCATAGCAAAGAAAATTAAAATCAGCCCTAATCAGATATCACCGTTCATTGTCTACAGAAGAGATAATAAAATAGGAGGGAAAACTTCTCAACTTTCAAGAAATTATCCAATTGCAACAGAACCCTTTGTGGCTTACTGCTTAGCACGTGAAAAAAAAAATGTGTGTGTATGGATAATGAGAATGACTGTGTAAGACTAGAGTTTTTAATAAAAAATAAATTTTTGTAGAGTGATGAAATCGCTTCAGTTGGCTAAAGCTTGTGTGATACCCAGATGGTATTAGATAGCTTTGAGTAGAGAATGATTGCAAAATACTTTGTCAGTCAGTATATGTCACTTGATACCCTTAAAAGTATATGTGCTTATTTATTATGCAGAATGAAAATTAAGCCCAGTCCAGTAGACTGTCCCACCTTATTTTGGCCAAGAGATAAGACAAGTAAATTCAAGTGTTACCCCCTTTAACCTGTCACAAGACTGAAGCTGAGATTCACTGGCCTATGGAAGGAATCTCAGTGTTCTAACACCCAAATCTCTAACTTTACACCCAACCCCAATCTTCCAACTGTTTTTCTTTGGAGTGTATTGTATGTGTGTGTGTGTGTGTGTGTGTGTGTGTGTGTGTGTGTTGCCTGCCTTTCTTGCCCATAGCCTTTCCTATTGGCATTTAAGTGTACAGAATGAATCAATTTTCTTTGCCAGCATAACAGCAGAAAAAGACATAGTGAGTTTCAATTTCAGGTGTATAAAACTGAAGGTATTCAATTACTTCATTCTGTAGAGTCACCAAATGCAATGAACTTGATATGGCGAATTTCTTGAGGACACAGACTGAATCCACAGTATTGCTTGGATAGCAGCCCCTTAACATGTACTTTTGTAATGAATGAATAAGAGTTCTCTCTTGGATAGAACTGTGGTTTATGATGGATTATGAGAGATTACTGTGTGAAGTTTTGTGGGATTGTTGCCTTATTGTCTTCATTTACTTCATCTTAGCAGAACCTATCTCTTTATTCAATTCAATGTTTCCTTATGATGGACTTAATTAAAACATGTGGACAAGTCTTGAAACCTCATTATTACTTATACTCTGCCACTGAAATCTGCCAATTATTTAACTCTCCCAGACTGAAACCTTGTTCTTATTTTAGAGAAAAATAGGGAGGAGCCTTCCTGCCCCCTGCTGTGTAAGTTTGGCTGGGAGCTAGAGTGTGGGTGCAGGCACTTGGGGTAGGACAGGCAATCAGATGGCCCCACCCATAACTTTGACTCTTGAGGGACTGATGTAAGGATGGTAAAGGGGTTATTCACGTTGGCAGCAGCACTAAGAATCTGTGGTGGCAGTGGTGGTAAGGGTCCTGTGGCAAATGGCAACATCCAGAGTCCTTCCCATGGCTGAAGGACTGAATTTCCAGGGTGTACAGCACACAGATGTATTTCCTGCTGTCCAGATGCTCTTGGTTTCTGCATATTTTAGAATCCTGATTGATTTGCCTACAGTTATTTTTGTCAGCTACCCAATACCCTTTGAATAAATTGCTTTTATCACAAAAGTATCCATTCTTTTTCTGTTGTTTGCAACCAGAAACCATGACTATACAGAAATTAGTACCAGGAAGTGGAGTACAGGCAATGGTCTCCAAGAAGACAGGAGGGTTTTGTGACAGATTACCTAGTTGGAGCTGAAGGCAGTAGTAATTCTATTAGAAGTCAGGGAAGGGACTTTGGGTGCTCAGGGGAGGGAGCGGTGGTACAGTTACTTCAAGTATCGTCTGTGTGCCTGGAATGAAGGACTGACTGAAGTCAAAGCTTTTGAGAACTGTGCTGTCACAGCCAAACACAGTATGAAGGACAAGGGCAGCAGGGTGATACGTCTGCTCCTGATAGCACATTAAAACCATAAGAAAAAAATAATGAGGATCACAAATCCCTAAGTTCTTAGTTCAAAACATGGACTGAAATCTGTGGACTTTCTATGAATTAAGAAATACTCCTCCACTGGGACGGCCGGTTAGCTCAGTTGGTTAGTGCGTCACGTTCATAATGCCAAGGTTGCTGGTTTGATTCCCGCATGGGCCACTGTGAGCTGCGGCCTCCGTAACTAGAATGAAACAACTACTTGACTTGGAGCTGATGGGTCCTGGAAAAATACACTTAAATAAATAAAAGTTTTTTGGATTTTTTTAAAGAAAAGAAGAAAAAGGAAATACTCCACCCACCCAACCACAAAAAAGAACCTTTTCCTTTTTGACAAAACTATAGTCGATGATCATCAAAAAGCTGATATTAAGAGAAGTCAAATTATAACATCAGTGGAATTAACAGCTTCACATTTCTCTTATGTGAAAAGTAGACACTGATTTGTTTCAAATGGTCTCTGTTCATATCTGTTCCCTTATCTTGGACAAGAGTCAGACGATACAGTAGTCAAGAGTAGAGGCTTTGCAGCCGGGTTACCCACCTTCATATCTCAACTCCTCCATGCAATGGTAGTGTGAATTTGAGTCTGTAAGTTAGTATCCTGTTGCCTCGATTTCCTCATCTGTGAATTGAGGAATGGTTAATAGTCTCTACCTCACAGAGTTATTGGGAATTTTAAATTAGTTAACATATGGAAGGTCATCATCAGAACAGTGCCTACAACACAACAATCACTCAACAGACAGTAGCTAGCGCTACCATTAGTCATTGCTATTGTTAGCACATTGATGACATCATGCTGACACGATTTGTAGAAGAAGAAGTAGCAGACAGGACTCTTTTGTGATAAGAGACATGCCTGTGGGAGGGTACACAATAAACTTAGAAATACATGTACCTCAGGGTAGTTTCTAGATTTCTGGGGATAGCTCCAAAAAGAAGCAGTCTGCTTCATCAAACTCTTGGGATTTTGAAGTAAAAAATAGACTGCTTTTGCGTATGCTTCTCTGTTTCATTTACTACGTAGGCAAATTAGGCTCACTTTGTATGACCTCTGGAAGAAGAGAAAGATGATGTGGCCCATTACGAGAAGAGCATCTAATTGGGACTTAGGACCTAGCACAACCAGTGTTGCTACCGATAGCATTGTGCTTCCAGGTAGAATGATTTCTTGTTAAGATCCTAAAGAACTGCCAGGAAACTAAGACAGAAAGCTACCTATGGGGAAAAGCTTATTCAACCATGCTACAGAGTTTTGCCTCAGCAAAAGATAAAATTCTTATGGTTTAATTATTTCAAATGAGACACAGGCTAATCATAAGAAAATGAATAGCTAAACACAGGCTGATGAAAGGGGGAGGCGATTTAATAACTTCAAATTTCTGTTTGTTTTTCATTCTACCACCCACATTCTCTCTAATATTCAAATCGTTTAACAACCCAAAGCTTTGCCAACAGCATTTCATTTTCTTGTGGAAAGATGGAAGTTGTTAAGATCTCAGTTGGTATTTTTTGCTTTTCTCTTTTTGGAAAGTACAATGTATTAATAGAATATTATTTTTTAAAAAATCCACTGACCTGAAAAAAAAAAAAAAAGAGAAACGAAAGGGTGATCAGCGACTAAGGAAAATAATAGCAAGTGACCTCAACTTTGCGTCTTCACCATGAACTTGGGAATTTTGCAGTCGGTAATGTTTTTCTTCTTAAAGCAGGGGATGTTTCTAAAGTGTTTTAAAGTACCAGTGACTTCCTGTCTCTGGAGATGTAAAGGGGAATTACTGAAAACTCACCATTGTACATTCTCCCTTTAGTACATATAGTTTAAAGAGAGCCACTAAAGTTGCTGCTGCAGACTGTCCGACTTCCTCTGGCCTCCCAGAGGCATTTGTTTAGCAGATCACGACAAGGGTGGGGAGAGCAAAGGTCCCCAAGAAAGTAAAGCATGGGTAGTAGCATCCTAGGCTGTACAATGTGCTTAATTTTCTGTGAAGTCTATTTTTTTTTCACCGTCTCAATGTAAATTGCAAGGCTGGAAGGGACTCAAAAGTTGTAAAATCCAAATACCTCCAGAGAGTTCTCCAAACCATACAAGTTAATTATAAAGTTTGGTTTTCCATTTTTTTTTTACAATACTGTACATTTTTTAATGGATGAGAGTAGCATTTCTGTTATACGTACATTAGCCGTAGTAAAAGAATGATGGTAATGCTAACAGAAGAGTTCTGGGTGTTGCCATGCCAGCATTTCACATTTCTGAGCACAGTACTCTAAGGTAGGTGTTTTTTGGTTGTCATTGTTCCCACTTCACAGATAAGAAGTTGTTCCACTACCAGTAAAAATGCCTCTTTTCAAAGAGCAGTGTTTAAATCCTATGCTTACTTCAAGGTTCAGCTAAAATGCCACCTATTCCCCTTCCCTGGTTTACGCAACAATATTTTTTTCAGCAAATACTTATTGAGTGCTTTTTATATGTCAGACAAACAGTATACTTGTGTGTGAAGAAAATAATTACACTTCTAACCATGTGGTGCTTAAAATCTAATAGAGTGGACAATCAATAAAATAAGCAAGTGAATGTATGATTACAACGACAACATATACTATGAAGGGAATATTCAGTGCTCAAGGTAGGTGGTTAAGGAGGTGAACGTCCTCTCTACTTCTTATGCCCACTTGGAACCTCAATGCAAATAAGAAAAGGCCATCCCTTGCTCAAGGTTCATTATTGACAACTACCATCAAATACTTAGAATAAATACACAAATCAGTGATGGCTGGCAACGTGCCTAGAACTCCCTAGGATTTGTAGTCTAGAACCTACAAAGCTCTATGCAGAGGCCTTGAGGAAACAACACATAAAAACGAGTTGTCAAGAATGAGACACGTCAGCCACTCAGTGTAGGCAGAGGAAGAATGTTCTGGGTGGAGGAATAAGCAGGTCTAGAGACTTTAAGGTGAGGAGAACACATGGGTTTAAGAAACTGAGAACAGGTCAGTGTTACTAAGGCATAATGAATTAGAAAGAAATGACATTAGGGAAATACGGTGGGGCTAAATAAAAAAACTGGGGCTTTATTGGAACTGCAATGATGCTTCTCTGAGAGATTTTAAGCCAAGAAGTGACATAGCCAGATTTGAGTTTTTAGTTGGGTGAAAAAATAGGAGCAAGATGGGAGGTGGGTTACAGGCGAGGTCCATACTGTACTAGTCTAGTCAAGGGGTAACAGTGGTCTGGATTAAGCAATAGATTAACATTATCGTACCTACTTGTCCATCTCTACAATCAGGCTCGGATCTCTAACTTGGCAGGAATTATGTTTTATACACTGAAGTTGTACCAGTTTGGGCACATTGGAGGTATAAAATGAATGTAAGAATAAGGATGGAAGAACTCCCCCTCACCTGTCACCTCCTCTGTGGTACAGGTGGAGCTCTCCTGAAGCAGACACTGAGGTGGGGTTTGACCTGCAGGTGTTTGATATCAGGAAACAGCACAAGGAAAGGAAGGGAGAAAAACCCAAAAAACTCCAGCCTACCCCATTTGAGGGGCACTTCCACCTAAACTGCTAAAGGAGTAGATGAATCCAAGGCACAGTCATGAAAAACATTTCCTGTTTGGGAAAGATTCCGGTCTCTGGACCTTATAAAAGGTGATTATATCTCTGAGTGCTTAGATAAGGCATGGGCCCTTGGAAAGGATGTAAGCAAAAGTACAGAAGGATTATTGGCATGAGGCCTGGCAGTGAAAAATGTGCTGTCTCACCAGAGCCCGCCTGTCTGCTCCTCAGTTTCCCTACATGCAAAATTAGAGACTTGAAACTGATGGCCTTCGATGACCTTCCCGATTCTGAAATTCTGTGATTCTGAATAAGAAAACACAGTTCAGGAAATCTATTACAGCCATAGCTGTCCTTTTCCATTAGTCCAAATGCAGCTAGACTCATCAAAATGGGTTTTGACTTGCAGGGACCAAATGTCTTCATTTAGAAGAGACGGGAAAGGCAGCCTTGCAAATTACACCATTTCTCCCACCTCCATTATGCTCCGAGCATTCTGCCAGTGCTGTCACAACCCAACAGCACGCAGCCAATTGGAGCAGAAAAGACAATAACCTTAATGGGAAGGAATTGGGAGCAGGGAGACGCCACAGATTGTATTAGGAGAAATGAAATAATATTTAATTTCCCTGGTCATAAATAATCTGTCTGCCCACATTATAAGCATATCAGAGTTGACAGGGAAAATATTCACCAACATGGGAAAAAAGGTCATTATTTTTTCATTATTAGTGGGTAATGAAGGCGGGGGGGGGGCATATCAAATATGCATTTTTTTTTTCTGACAGATGGAACTGCAGTAGCAGAGGAGCTCACAGTCACGGCTAATCCTCACAATTTGTCATCAAGAGAATAACAATCGTTATGGTGATTCCTCCCTCACATTGGGAAGGTTGTCTATAGGTTTCCAAGTGTTCCTGCATTTGTTTCCTCAGAAGCACCTCACTATGTGAAAAAGGTTAGTCATTTTAGAGCTAAGGGCAACTGAAGCTCAGTGACTGATTTGGTATTTTGGCAGGTTACCCCAAAAGCAGAGAAGTGACCCCAAAACTTCAGACCTTTCCTTCCTGCTTTCAACTTTTGGCTATACCAGCAAGCAACCGGTAATAATTATGTGTAAGTTACTGTTCCTTTATTTAAATAAACTTGCTTTTTTTACTTAAATAACTTCATCCTAAAGGATACTTTGCATAGCACAAGTATAAATGAAAGGTTTAAATCACTTGCCTAAAATAGCATAGCTGATTCTCGTTATTCATGGTAGCTATGTCCTATAAAGTCTCCATAGACACAGAATTGGCAAATACTGACCCACTGCACCTAAGGGAAATACAGGGTTGGGTTCCTGCAAGCCTCTGGTCACACATTTTCATCAACTAATCAATACAAAACTTTTTTTTTTTTAAAGGTGTATTTCTGGGTAAAGACACCTTATTTAATATTTATAGTTGATTTCATATATATTGTTGATTCATTAACATTCAATTCACAGCCAAGCACTATAACCCCTGCCTGCATGAAGCTTATCTAACGCACAGATTTTCTCTGTACGGCACATCCATCCTTGTGTTTAGAAACACAGGATAGCATTTTACCGCTATGCTTAGGGGCCTTTTTAAACAGCAAAATCACTAACGGTAAAAACCCCACAACAATGCAAAAAAGCGTGGCACTAAACAGACCATGAAACACTTTTTATAGTACCAGATCGGAGACAAGAAGGTAGAGTGTCACCTTGTTCAACCTTAGCTGGGAACACAGAAGTTGTGTGACTCCATTTCTTTCACCGCTCTGCACATGTCCACTTGCAAATTGCTGCAAGCACTGATTTGGGGTTGCCAATGAATTTTAACAAGTAGGTGAATTCTCAAATGTGAAATCTGCAAATAATGAGTATCAACAATATCTGTAAAATTAAATCCAATGGAAACAATTAAATTTGATTGAATCCTAGCTGGATATTCTTGCTGGTCCAAGATTCTTGGTATAAAGTCTATTTTTTCCCTTGGTTAAAAAAGGAAGGTTAATTATGTGTTAAAAACCTCTGAGTCTCAAATGGAGAACTTCTCCTTAACTTAATCTGAAGGATTGGAAGAAAATTAAAATGAAAATAATTTTCTCATCACGTGACTTACTTTTTCTTAGTGGTGGATTTATGTACCACCTGTAATAATTTTGAGAGCCTTTCAATCACTGTAAGTGTTACACACGGACACTTACGTGGAGGGAACCAAGGCCACACATTCACCTTTTGGAAGCATTGTGCTGGAATGTGAACATCACCCAAGTGTCCAGACCTTCAGGTTTTCCTCAACACTGCAGGAGGGAAAATGGCTACTTTCCCTCCCCAGTCTCTGGCCACAAGGACAAAGGTAACTGATATGCAACAACAGCTCATTGGCCGGCTGAGTTTATTTTGCATTCTATCCTAGTTTCTGAGATCAACTCTTTGATTATGAGAAGTGCAGAAGCAAATCATGGGAGTTCAACTGTTTGGCCCTTTCTCCCCTATATGTCGAATAATTCTTTCCATAAAATCCAGAGAGAGAAATATTGCTCCCCTTTCAAAATGTGCTTCAGAAATCATGTCATTCCCTTGTTTTCTTTTGCTGATTCAAGAGCCGAGTCTGAACTCAGCAGAAGAAAATCATCTGTTGCTATCAATTTCTCCGTTGGTGGGAAGGGACTTGATTCTCACCTCAGAGCCCAAGCACAGATTCTCCTTTCTCTTAGATAGATTTGTCCCAAACTGCTTTATGTTGGCAACTTGTATAATACACATAGCAAACACTTTATAGAGACAGTATGAAGGAATGAGAAAATGAGATTTGAAGGACTAGTCATTATAAACAGAGTCCCACAGCTCACTGACTTTTTATGATCAACACTGCTGGTATGGGAAGAAGAACTAACTAAGGTTAAACACATGGATTCTACGTTCAGATTTGTCAAGTATTGAGGGTCCAAGCAAGGCATTCAGCCTTAGAACTGTGGACTCGTCCAGTCCTATGTGACAAGGCACAGTGGTTCACTACAAAGGCATTCAGGTTTATTAAGGTATTCTGGTCCCACAAATTATCACAAGAGTGACAAGCAGGAATATCTTCAGTCTCTTTGCAATAAGAGTAGTAATAACCCATTGTATTAAACAAAGTTTTTTTAGGTTCAGTGAGAGCACAAGGCATGTAGGAAACTGTTAGTCCATAAGAGATTCCTTTTTTTTTTAATGGGTTTTCCTTTTTTAATTTTTTTCTTTTTTTTAATTAATTAAATTTATTGGAGTGACAATTGTTAGTAAAGTTACATAGATTTCAGGTGTACAATTCTGTATTATATCATCTATATATCCCATTGTGTGTTCACCACCCAGAGTCAGTTCTCCTTCCATCACCATATATTTGATCGAGAGATTCCTTTTAATATAAGCCTCAGATGTGTCATCAATAAGAGGGGAATTTTACCTTTTGGAGGGAATCGGTATGTAAGTTTCTTACTGACGGGTAAGAAACAAGGCTTTAGCAGCAGACAGGTTTGGGTTTCAATTTCTCTTCTGCTACCTACTGAGCTCGTGAATTTGAAGAAACTATATAATATCTATGAATATCAGGTTCCCCCTCCCATTTATAAAATGATTATAAAATAGACTTCCCAAGAAGTTATGAGGATTCAACCTATGTGCACACTATCTGAAGCACTCACTTAGTGTGTGGAACTAAGTAAGGGATCAATAAATGGTGGTTTTTGTTTTAATTTGTTTATTATGTTTCTCTTAGAGTTTGAGGGGTGCTGATACCAAACAGTCTTAATCAAGAGAAATACTGCATGCTTTGTGGAGGCCTAAGAGCACCAGCCCTTAAAACTCGACAAGCAAAGAATCGTAAACCCTTAGAGTCAAAAGGGACCTTGGCGATCGCTAGCCCACTCTGTATTGTGCATGAATGACCATAAAGATATCCAGGAAAATATCTGCCTCGCTTCTGTTTCAATGAATCCAGTCAATCCAGGGGCCACTAACCCTATTGAGGCAGACTACCCAATTGTCTTGAAGCTTTGTTTGTTAAGAAGTTCGTAATTAAATCAGGTGTGTGCTGCCGTCATATGACTTTCACCCACAGGTCCTGGTTCTGCTGCTCGATACAAACGGAGCAC
The DNA here is from genome assembly GCF_964194185.1 of Rhinolophus hipposideros. Taxonomy (NCBI): domain Eukaryota; kingdom Metazoa; phylum Chordata; class Mammalia; order Chiroptera; family Rhinolophidae; genus Rhinolophus; species Rhinolophus hipposideros. Next base: position 69,660,339 of record NC_138057.1, on the reverse strand, counting down.
CTCTGAACACTTGGCAAGGACTTATAGACTGCTTCCCCATTCGGTGGCAGTTACGAGTTCGGGGCTAGGATTATGGTCAGACAGGGTAGGCTCTACTCTTAACTACGTGTTGTTAAAAACAGTTATTTTATGTATACTCATTAAATCTGTTTCATTGGTTTTCCTATAGGGACACACACAGACACAGACACACACACGCGCACGCACACACACACACACACACACACAGTTCTCCTCAGACCAAGTTGTGAGAATTAAGCAAATGCTGCATTCAAAGTTACCAGGACAGTGCCTAGCACAACACAAGTATTTCCCAAGTTGTAACCAGATGTTAACCATTGTTATCATAAAATAAATAAAATCTTCTCCCCGGTCTCCTTAGCACCAGATTGCACATCTCTCTGATTTTTAGCTTTCTCATTCACTCTCCCAGGTCCTCATCCCTGCAGGTGCCCTCTAAAAGTATGATTCAGAATTAGTCTTTGCATTTCAGACAATCTGACCCATGCAGAACAAAAGAGAATGGATATCTCCCTCCTTAAGCAGTCTAACATCACCCTAGTTTCCTTCTTCAGTTTCGACATCATGCCGTAGATTAACACTGAGTTTACAGTCTACTAACTATCCAGAGCTTTTCTTTCAGGTTTTTTTTCGTTTGTTTGTTTATTTGTTTTGTTTTTGTTGTTATTGGTCTTTAACTTTTGTTACTGAAACATATTTCATTAAATGCAACAGGATGAAGAAACAAAGGCCAAGAGAGATTGTTACTTGCCCACGGTTATGCCACGGTTTCAGGTCCAGAAAGCAGGTCTACCAACTTCCCAGACCAGTGCTGCTTTCAACCAAGTACGCTGTTTCTCACACTGCCGTTTCACAGGGATTGTTTTAACAGTTTTAAATTTTCCTTCTTTCCTCTCACATCTGGGACCCAAAGGCCATTCTCAGTATGAGAAGAGGGGTCGATTCAGGGAGTGAGAAAGTGGCCCAAATGTGGAGGAAGTAGCTTATCTCTTCCCAGAGACAAGTAGCTTTCACAGGGGGTGACTCCAATGACTGATGTCTGCTGCAAACTCACTGACTCTCACTACCTCTGGGCCCTTAGGTCTGGACAGCCCACAGTGGCCCTTACCCCAAGGGCCAAGGGGTGGAGGCACAGGCAGTAAGACTTCTGGTCATGGCCCATTCCTTTCTGACATCCCTCTCTATATCCTCCATCCAAGGCCTCTGGATGCCTCCAAGGACTTTACTTTCTCCCTCCATCTGCAGCCTTTCCCCCCAAGTAAAGCATCATCAGCTTCCCCTCCAGATTGTCTGACAGCTGTTCCTGATAAGTACGCAAGCAGCTGAGTTTCTGTAGGAAATGAACTGCAACCAGCGGCTGGCTGTGGTTACCAGGAAAAAAAATCAAGACACTTACAAAGTCCTTTGGTGGAAACTTAGAGGGAGAATTTTAAGTTCAGCCGGGGATGGGAGGGCAACAAAATACAAGGAACAGAGGTCAAATCAAGGAGTAGAATACCAGCGACCTATATGATAATTTCAAAACATTCAATCATCAGATTAAAAAAAAAATACTGATCTGTGTGTGGATTTCAAAACAAGAAAAATTATCATGGATAAGAAGGGATACTACATAATGATAGAAAGGTCAATTCTCCAGGAAGAAATAATAATCCTAAATATGTATGCACCTAACAATAAGCCAAGTGCAAATAAAAGTGAAAATGCATGGACAAAAACTGATAGAACTGAAAGGAATCAGAGATATATCCACTATTCCAATTGAAGAAGCCAATACTGCTTTTTTGTCAGTAACTGGTGGATCAAGCAGATAGAAAATCAGTATGAATACAGTTGACCTGGACAGCACTATCAATCAACTTTATCTAACTGACATTTATAGAACATTCCATTAACAACAGCAGAATACATATTCTTCTCACGCTCACAAGGACCATTCACCATGATACCATATTCTGGGCCATAAAACACACATTAAAAAATTAAAAGAATAGAATTCAAAGCATGCTCTCAGACTACAATGGAATTAAACAAGAAATTAATACCTGAAGGATAAATGCAGAATCCCCAAATATTTTGAGAGTAAACAGCATACTTCTAAATAGCACATTGGTAAAGATGATGTCACAAGAGGAATTTTAAAATACTTTGAATTAAATAAAAAATTAAAATACAACTCATTAAAACTTGTGGGATGCAGTGAAAGTAGAGTTAAAAGTAAAATTTATAGCACTAAATAAATATTTTAGAGAAGATCAAATATCAATAACAATCTATGCTTCAGGAAAATAGAGAAGTGAAAATAAATTAAGTTCAGAACAGTCAGAATAAAGTAATTAATAAAAATAAGAGCAAAAATCTATGAATTTGAAAACAGGAATGCAATAGAGAAAATCAATGTAACCAAAAACTCATGATTTGAAAATATCAATAAAATTGATAAACATCAACCAGGCTAATAACCCTAATGTAAAGGATACAAATTACCAATATCAGAAATGTAAGTGGAGTCATCACTACTGATACCTTGAACATTAAAAGGATAATAAAAGTCTGAAAAACGATATGCTCACAAATTTGATAACCTAGATGAAATTGACAAAGCCCTTAAAAGACTCAAAATATCACAATTCACACAAAGATAAATAATCTGAATATAATTACATATATTTTAAAAATGGAATGAACTTCCCCCCAAAATCACTAGGCCACGCTGGTTTTACAGGTGAATTCTACTGAACATTTAAAAAACCAATGATACCAAATCTCCAAATCTCTTCCATAACATAGAAGTAGAGGAAACATTTCCTAACTCATCCTATGAAGTTAACATTACCCTAATAAGAAAACGAGATAAAGACATTACAAGAAAGGAAAATTACAGACCAGTATCACACACACACATAGATGAAAAATTCTCAATAAAATATTACCAAACCAAATCTAGCAACGTATACAAAGGGTGCCAAAAAATGCATACACATTTTAAGAAAGGAGAAAAAAAATTGTGATACTCAATAGATGCCAATAACAAAAGATGAATACAAGTCACATTTGACTTCCGCAATTACAAGAGGTATTCAAAGTGGTTGCCATCAGTATAATTTCAACAGATTTTTTTTTCCTATCATAAAATGTGTATACATTTTTTTAGCACCCTCTCTATTAAGAATTAAACAATACCACCAAATGGGATTTATCCTAGGAAGGCAAGGCTGGTCCCAAAACCAATCAACGTAATCTACTAATCAGCAAGCTAAGGTAGACAAATCACATGATGATATCAACTGATGCAGAAAAGCATTTGACAAATTCCAACACATTATGATGATAGATACTCTGGGCAAACTAAGAATAGAGGGGAGATTCTTCAACTTGATAAGGAATACTTATGGAAAAACAAACAAACAAAAAAACACAGCTATAGCTCAAGTTATACTAAATGATCAGAAACTAGACATTTTCCCCTAAGATCAGAACAAGGCAAAAATGTTTTCATATTTTGTCATTGCAAATATAATACTATATCTCAAAATAGGTTAATTTGTCTCGTCTGTGGTATCAATTTTTAAATAAAAATATATAACTTTGACATAAAAGTCCATGCCTTTCCCAAAACAATATAGTTTATACATTTCAGGTTGTATTTAACAAGAATCTCATAATTCTCTGATACTGTGTTTTCCCTGAAAATAAAACCTAGCCGGACAATCAGCTCTAATGTGTCTTTTGGAGCAAAAATTAATATACGACTGGGTATTACATCATATTATATTATATTAATTATATTATATTATACCTGGTCTTATATAAGACCCAGTATTATATTATGTTATATTATATTATATTATATTATATTATATTATATTATATTATATTATATTATATTACATCCGGTCTTATAGTAAAATAAGACCGGTCTTATACTTTTTTTTCAAAAGACTCATTAGAGCTGATTATATAGCTAGGTCTTATTTTCAGGGAAATAGGGTATTGTGTACTATTGGAGATATATATATATATAGATAGATAGATAGATAGATAGATAGATAGATAGATAGATAGATAGATAGATGTATATATGTATATGTATGTATATATATATGTATATATGTATGTATATATATGTATATATATGTGTATGTATATACACACACATACATACAGAGGGTGCCAAAAATGTATACACATTTTAAGAAAAGAAAAAACTGTATTAAAATTGTAATAATATATACTGATAACAGAAGATGAATACAGGTCATGTGTATACAATTTTTAGCACCCTCGGTGTGTGTGTGTATTTTTCTTTTACATATAAGCCTTTGATCCATCCATCCTGTGTGAGGCAGAAGTTTAACATTGTTTTTCCTCCACAGTGATCCACTTTTCCCAGCACCCTCTATTAAATAATTCGTCCTTTCTCCATTGTTTTTTAGTAGCATCTCCACCATATACTAACTTGCTACAGATAAATGGGTCAGATTTAAGCTCTTTAAACTCTTTATTAAGAATCTTTAAATTCTTTTCCTTCACTACTTTGTTTGACCTTCACTACTTAAATCCATCACTTTTTATTACTATGATTTTGTCTTCATGACTGATGGAAACAATCTTCCCTCTTTGCTTTTCTTTTGCAAAATTCTCTTAGGTCTTTGTGAAAGTTTTATTTTTCTATGTACATTTTAGAAAATGTGTCAAAGTCTTTAAAAATGTTAAAGTGAATGTTAAACATTCTAAGGTGTTTCAGGATTGAAGACAATTTTGCAAATGCAATTTAGCCTTTCTTTAGGGCTTGGCAAAATTGAATAACATGTAGGGGACACTTGCCGTGAGCCAGACACTGCAAAATGCTTTACATGCTTTATAGCACAGATTTCTCACAGGAACTCCATGATATGCATGTTATTAGCCCTGTTTTATATAGGACATACAGAAAAGTTAAGGGACTCTGCCAAGGTCTCTTTCTTAGAAAACATCACACAGGATTCAACCCAGTTACTTTGACTCTAGAGCAAGTTCTCAGCCATATATTGTTTTTCAGGTAATTAAACAATAATTAGAATTTGAAACCCTCCCTGTAGAGTACGGTCCATTTCCTCCAGGAATGGAGGAACTTCTGCACTCTCTTATCCCTAATGGAAGTCAGAGGTTCCTCCTTGGAACCCCCATGACTCTATCTACACGGCTGTCTGCTGGAGTAAAGGTAGAAAATCTCTTTGGGGCCATGTGTCCATAGAATTTGAAGATTTGGAATATTTACTTGCATGGCAGCTTTGGTATAAACAGGATAGATAACATAAATCCTCCTGGAGTTAGCTTTGCGTGAGTTTGATAGGCAATTCAGTGGGAGAAGCATTAATGTTTCAATTGTAAGAGTAGTGAAAAGGGAAAGAAGAAAGAAGACATGCTTGCCCCAAACAAAATATTTTTTTCATCTTTAGGAATTTGATTACAGACATGCTTCCCTGTATTCTATCCCTAGCTCATGGAAAACAAGCCCTCATCCTCCTAAATCCCATGACTACCACAGATGACACATTGTTTCAAAATGGGGACATAACTCCAGCCTCCCACTCCCTTTTCCCATTCTCTGTGAGGCTCCATTATAGGCTCTGTGTTGGTAGCAATAATAGTTGACATGTGTACTAATTAAAAATTGGTGTTTCCTTTCTGTAACACCTAATATCAACAGAGTATTTCATTCTTTACATTGAGCTTTCAAAGGAAAAATAAAAGATTAGCGGCTAAAGTCAGGGCACATAAAGCTTTTGGTGGCCTCATTTCTGCAGCCCACCAATTCATGAATTGACTCTTGACATAACAGAACATATGTTTATTTGTGTTCAGGTCTTATCTTCCCCCAGAGTGTGAGCTGCACCTGTGCCTGTTGAGGTTTGTCTCCAGTTTGTACATGATTGGTTAACTCAGATTCAGCCTTTCTGACATCTCAAGAAGAATATAAATGAAATGAGATTTCCGTTAAGTATTATAACATTGATTTATAGAATTACTATATAAATTAATACTATAATTATTATAATATTAATAGAACAAGATATGTGAATAAAGCAGAATGTAAACCTGATTACTGTAGGGTTTTAAGTTTATTTTATATATATATATATATATATATATATATGTGTGTGTGTGTGTGTATATATGTATATATACATATATATGTAATACATATAAAATACACATTTCTAAAATATGATGAACAATACAGAAAAAAGGCAAGATAGAAATACTTCAAAATGAAATAGTGGCTCTCTCTGGATGATGCAGTCATAGGGATTTCAATTTATTTTTTATATTTTTATTTTCCAAATTTTACACCTTGAACACTGAAGTAGAAATGACTAGCAGCTATTCACCAAAACATATGTGCTCCTTCCATAGTGTAGAGTTGGCTAAGAAAAGGCTGTTGAGCAGGAACTACCCGTTCCAGGCGTGTGTCTCGGTAGGGTCACGTGACTCCATGCCTTCCGATGGAACGAAGAGGATGGAGCACACGTCACACGAGGCCTGAGGTGGTTAAAGAACCAGGTGTGCCTTTGCCATCCACTGTTTCCTTCAGAGGGGACTCTGAGGTCCTAAAAGATGTCAGAGCCACACAATGGAAAGAATCTGTGACTCAGAATAACCATTTAGAAGCTGCCTGGCAGTTGCAGATTATCTGGGCAAAAAAAATAAGCTTCTAATGGTAATCGACTTCCTTTTCCTGAATTCTCCTAAAAATACAACATTTCAAAAGAATAATTTTTGCCAGGTAATTTTTAGGTTGCTCATTCAGGGAGCAAGAGTGAGAGGCCAGTGAAGGGAGTCAGAGGAGGAGTGAGAAAAGGGAAGCCAAGTGTGTGCTGCTAAGTTGACCATCACTGCAGATGGCTGCTGCTCAAACCCACCAAGGCTTCTGAGGAGGATTATGCATCCATCTCAGAACTAGCTACCTAAGGGAGAGAAGGAGGAGCCATTCAAATATCTGTTCCCACCTCCTGTTGGGCAAGAGCTAATCCTTTTGACATTGACTCTGGCTTCCAGGTTGCACGTGTTTCCAGGCAACATATTGTTTGTAGGTGTTCCTTGATATGCAGCCAGAGAAGCCCTGGGGCAAAAAGCTAGAAGTGCCTAATGCACGTATGTGGCAAGGTACTTCGGGGTTACACCTGGATTAGGCCATTCACCACTGACGTGGCTGGCAAAAGGGGTGAGGTTCACAGGATTTGAAGTGGTGCACAGAGGAATTTGGTAGTCACTAATCATGTTTGATTGATTTATTACATTTAGTTAAGGTATCTATCCTTACCTTAACTAGAATAACCATATATTATTACATTTGTAATCAGAAAACTTCACACACACACACACACACACACAAACACACACAAACTAGCTCATAATCCTTACACTTAAGTCTTTTGGTTTACCTCCTAAGCACAACTGCCAAGTAAAACATGCTACACATCTCAGCATCTCAGACAGAGTCTTACTTCATTTCTTTCCAAACTATTCACCCACCAAAGCCTGTCAATTCGACTGCCTAAACAATATTCAGAATTGTCCCTGCTTCCACATAGTAGCCCTTGCTTTAGCTTAGTTCTTTTTTTTTAGCCCATGCCTCAAATATTATTAGACTCTAATCTTCCCTATTTGTTGTTTATATCTAAAATTAAATTGGGATGTGGTAAAATCCTGCTTAAAACTTATTTCAAGGGCTCTGCATTGTCCTAAAATCCAACACATATGTCTAGCCCAACCTCCATCATGCCCGAGGCTACCAGTGGCACTTGAGGCAGACAACAGAAATACCCAGGAAACCCCAAGTCTTTCCATACCACTCTGATTTTGTACATGCCCCTCTCTACTGGGAATGTTTTCCCTCGTTTTGACATAACCGGAGTTGGTCCACTACAGACCTCAGGATAAATCCATCTTACTGCTCAAGCCAAATATGTTTTTTACATTTTCAAATGCTTGAAAAACATTTTTTAAAGATAATATTTTGTGACATATGAAAATGGCATGAGATTCAAATTTCATTGCCATTAATACAGGTCTTCTTGGAAAATGTCCATGCTTGTTTATTTCGTTACACCTTGTCAACACATGGCTACTTTGGAGCTCCTAAGGCAGAGTTGAATAGTTTTCATAAGGACCCGCGGCCCAAAGCCTAAAGTATATATTATCTGTCTCTTTACAGAAAGCATTTGCTGAGAACTTCTACCCTTCCTTCAACCCGTGCCCATGAAGGGCCATTCCCCATCTTTATCCCTACAATTAGTTCTTATCTCCAAGAAAGCACTTTTCCCACCTCATGTGAGCTGTGCCTTTACATATCTTCTCCCCACTACTATCCCATTACTTTCTTGGGGGCCAAGGTTCTGTCTTATTTATCTCTGATTATCCCCTGGCCACCAGGACGGTGCCAGGTACATGGGCTCTGGAGCTGGATTGCCTGAGTCTGGTGCTGGGTGTAGCATGTAAAGTACCTTGCAGGTACTTTAACCCCTGTAAGCCTCCACATCCTAAGAACTGCAGACAATAGTAACTGCATCATAGGCTCATTGTGAGAATTACATGCAATGATACATGCAAAGTGCTGTGTACAGTGCAAGCACATAGCACATTTTCAGTTAATATTAGCTATTATGATGAAGACTGCATATTTCCTAAAGCTTAAATGAAGGCGACATCACTGACCAAAGAATGTCCCCTACGTACACAGTTCCACAACATTACTTGTTTTTCAGTTATTTTAATATGCTCACGTGTTGTTAAATAAAACGGTGTGTCTGCTGAGGCAAGGGAAAAAGATAGTCTTGGAAAAAAAATAATCTTTTCATTCTAAGACTCTCTCTCAATCTTGTTTTGCTTGCATGTCTTCTTCCCGCTGGGTTTGTTTTCCTTTTCTCTCCATATTTCGTTCTGCTGGGGATCTATGCCTCTCGCTGCTTTCCCAACTTGCTTATTTCATTTTGCTTTTTCATCCCCTTCAGTCAAGTTTCACTCCTCCCACCCTGGCCCCTTACCTTTACTATTTTCTCAATATTTTATTTCTCCCATCTCCTCCGCCTTTTAGTTTTTCTCTCCCCCTTTCTATTTCTCTTTATCATTTTTTGGTCTATGTTCCTTCCTTCATTTCTTGAATTAAAAGCTTTTCTATCTTTATTCTTTTCATTCTTTCCATCCTTTTTGCTTCTCATTTTGCTTTCTTCTGTCATCTCCCTATTATATCCCTGGTCTTCATTCCTTTTTTTCTCATCTTCCTTCTTTCTTCTTCTCATGCCACCTACACTGGGTCCTTTGTTGGGTAGACACGGCCCTGCCCCTAGGTGACCAGTAGATCAGCTAAAAGCTGTTATCAGCCAGCAGAGGAAGAAGACGGACTGTTTGAGACCATCTGGTACTTGGGGAGCACCCCTAGGCCGAGCAGAAAATGGAACGGTCAGGAAGGAAGGGGAGGCAGTGTTTAACGGAATGGAAACAAAATAGGTGAGAGAAATGAGATGAAAAAAACAGAGATGTACGACACAGGAGAATTTAGCTGGAATGAGATTGTCATCATATCAGCTGGGGGATAGGGGGAGAAAATAGAAAAACAAGGCTGTGAGAGTAAATTCTTTGTAATAACCATGAACTTTTTATTTGCAGCTTGTCTGTGTGGTGTCTCAACGCTGCTTTGTTCTTCCCTTTGTTTGACTCTCATCTTCTCACCAGACTTTGGTATTTACCCAGTCCTGTCTGATTCCCATTTGCTGATTTATTTTTGGGGGGCACTTGGGGCTGACCAAGGGTTTAAAAAGAAACGATGTGACATTGTGGTTAGCAGTACAGATGCAGGAGTCAGAGAAGACTTGGGATTTGGCTCTAAATAGCAAACTGTTTCTGTTATGCACGAAGGCAGTCAAATGACCTCTTCCTATTACTCAACACAGGCCTTGAAACACATTAATTTCAGCCACAATCCCCTATCTCCTCTTACTAGTTTTGTGACCTTGGCAATTGACTAACTTCTCTTGTCCCATTTATCTTTACTGAAGGGGTAACACTACATACTTGCATAGATAAGGTTGATGGGAAGATTGAATGAAATAATTGAGGCCAAGTGTCAAGTACAATGCCTGGTGCATAGTCAGGCCTATCAGTGTTTGTTGGCTTATTATTAATATTTTAATAGATTGCTCCATCACTCTCATTATAAGTGGAGGTCGGCCTTCTTGGGTTACCTACTCTCTGCCCAATCTTCTCCTTCTAGATAAGTGTTCCTTGCACTGTACAGCTCCCCTCCATATTTAGGCCAACTTTCCTAGATGGGTGCCTGGGAAAGGCCATGATTTGTTCAGCAACAAGATTTGCATCTTTGCAGACTTCACAGCTGCATTCAACCCCACCCACTCATCCCCACACCCTCCCTTCTCTCGTTTCCTGCTGGAGAAAAGAGAAGGAAAAGGTTGAACTCTCTCCCAAGAGAAGCAGCCCACCCCATGAATTCACCACTCCACGCTTAAATAGATACCCATAATTAAATATACATCAAACAAACTGCCCCCACTGGATGAGTTAGGCTCTCAGTGAGAGGCTCATCACAAAAAAAACAAACAAACAAACAAACAAAAAACCACAAAACTTTTCTTTCTGTCTCTCTCCAGTCCACCCCCAACTTCGCCACCCCCGCAGCCTGCCCTTTGGAAATGCTCTTTACACCGACTACATGCTTTTAAGCCTGGTATTAGGAGGGTGCAACCCAGCTGGAAATTTCCAAAGATGATTTCACTGATTCTTCCTGAATGCTTCATGTCAACACAATGGGGCAGCCGGTCTAAGGACCAAAGGGGACAGTGCGGTTTGCTGGATACCCTGGTGACCTGGGGTGTTGAAAAGCTCCTGTGCAGATTGGCTCCCGCCAGTCTCTCTGCTCCACTTTAACTCACTTTCCTCGATGGCTCAAAGTGAAGGATTTCTGCAGCTGCTTCTGACTCTAGCATTCACAATTCCGGTCAGTACAGATATCTGTAGAATCTTTATCTCTGCTTCGTGTATCCACTACGTGGATAATAGTACACCTTACGGAAAACTACCACCACTATTGTCCTGTTTCCTCAGATCGTGACATGTAAATTCCAAATGCATGCACGTCTAAAGAGGGCTATGGAGGAGAACCGCCTTCCTGAAGGTGGGACATAGTAACAGGGCTGTGTGACAGTGAATGGGGATGGCTCTCTCCAATGCCAAACCACCGCATTTTAAAAAGAAAAAAATATTGGGTACCACTTCTTCAGATCTGAATTATATTTTTTAAACTCTGAAAAATGTTTATATAGAGATACAAGCAAAGATGAAAAGAGAAGAAACAATGAGTTTATAATAACTCTGGTCATTATAATGCTCTAAAAAAGAACCAAAACAATCCAATGTCAGGGGGGAGGAGGTGTCTCTCTTTAGAGTGTATTTTATTCTGGTTGTCTGTTTAAGCTAGGGATTGTGGTTTCACCAGGTGGGCTTTTTATCAGGTATTAGAAAAAGCATTACCTGTTGTCATGCTGAACCCCCTTCCCCAGACTTATCTGTGGTAGGAAACAGTGAGCAGTGAAAGGAAGAACATGGTAGTAAATGGAGAGACTCAATGATAACATGAAATTTTAAGTTATAGAAGGAAAAAGACGTTCAAAGAGATAGTAGGAAGTCAAAGAGGGTGGTCAATAAAATTTAGAAAAAGAAGGATAAAGAAGAGGGATGTTGTAAGGTGACCATTGTGGTAAAAGAGGAAGGAAGCCTGGATTGGTAATAAAGAGACCTGCCATCCAATGGAAATGGTACCTTGCGTTGCTGTGAGCCTCTGCAAACCGCAATAGATGTGTGTGTTCAAATAGGGGGTAAAGGCTTTGCCTACCCTTCCTACAGCAGTTATTGTGAGAATTAAACAAAATGAGGGCGATGGACATACTTTAACTGTATACACGTAAGGGGCATTTTTATTGTAAAATGTTATTCCTGAATGATTGACATGGTGGTGAGCCCAAGTTGATTATGGCCTGGTGCATCCCAGAGAGTCAGGCTCCCGGGTCCCTGAATGAAATTATAACCCGTAAATGAGTCTTGTTAAGTGTCTCCCTGTGGTAACCCCCCTTTTGCTGGAGCAAAAGGCTCTGGAGTATGAGCCCTCTCCAGGATAGGATGCAAATGAATGCAGAGCCCTAAAGCACCCCCTCTGCTTACTCTGCTTGTAGGGCCTTGCTGCAGAGGAGGCCAGGGTTTCTTCTATAAGTGAATGGAAAAACTGGGCACCCTGCTTCTCTTCTGTACCCATCCGGGGCCTTTACTGGGAAGGGAAGCATGGCTTTTCCCCACCTGCTAGTACCCTGCTGTCACTCACACTGGGAGTCCTGCCGACCTTTTTAAATAGTGTGACCTTGTGCATTTATTTCTCCCTGCTGACTAGACTAAGCAGAAGCACCTGATCAAAACGGACCTGATCAAAATTCCTTTATGCATGCATGTATGTGCATGTATGTGTATATATGTGTATGCATGTACATATGTGTACATGCATATATATGTATATATATGCATATATATGTACATATATTATATATATATAGATATAGATATATAGATATAGACATACAAAGAGAAAGAGAGAGAGGGGGGATGAATCTCTAAGTCACTAGACACATAATCCCAGAAGCTTTCTATGATGTGGGTATCTTTCCCTTTCTTTCACTTTCTGAGTGGACTGGGAAAGGAAGCTTTGGGGCTTGGGGAAGACAAAACAGACCAAGAGACAAATAAGATGGTTTCCCTCATCTGAGTCCTAGTATTATGCCAAGTCTCAGTTGCATCTTTGAGTCAAAGATCCATGAATCTCTCTCTTATACTTAGAATAAGGTTTCTCCTCATTTTAAATTACCTAGAAATAATTGATGTAGTCTGAAACCAACTACATGATTTCTTGAGAAATCCACATTGATTGCATGAGAAGAGATCTGAGCTTAGGACCTAAGGAGCATGAGTTCTAGTCCTACCCTCTCATGGAATATTTACCATGCTATCTTTGGCAAGTTGCTTACCTTCCCTGAGCCACAATTTCATTACTTACAGTCTGCAAAAATAACCTGTGCTACCTGGAAGACTGGCTGGGAATAATTAATCCAGAAGAGTTTTATTATGCAAATGTGAAAGATTATTACAAAAGACGTGTGTTTAAATGATGTCTTCTAAAATGGATCTCTGGTCTAAATCAGAGGCTCTCTAACCTCAGCTTCTAAATTATATTTTGGATGTCATTCTGTACAATAGCTAAGCTAGCTGATATGGACACCCCTTCTTTAAAACGCCCTGCGTTTTCCTGTTACTATTTGGTCCTATGCTGTCCCTCCCTTCTGCATCAGCATCTCCAGTAACTGCCCCCCTCCTCCCATAATCACCACATCTCTTTTGACCAAGGTCATCGCTGTGCTCTCATCTTTGCAGGAATAACTCTAGTGCCCGAGCCTCCACGATTACTTCTTAAATGTGCCCAGTAAGACCTCTTGCCATGTACTCTGACTAGCGTAGACACTTCAGAACACATTGTAACATCCTGCTGTATGGTAGTCAATGTCCTATCTCGTGGACAGAACCCAGACTGGACAGACAGACAGACATGAGTTTGGGTCTTGGCTCAGCCTCTTACAAGCTGTGTGAGTTGAGGAAGTTCCTACCTGCTCCAAGCCAGTTTCCTCTGATTATAGAGCATACCTCCTGGGTCTGTTGGGAAAGTTCGATGACACAGAGGGTGCAAAATATTTAGCACAGTCTCTGGCACGCAGTAATAAACTGGAGCGATCATGGCAGTCCCTGTGCTGGTCCTGACCTGTTTTCCCTGAGGTCTAATTGTGTCCCTTCCCTGTGGAACAGTCGTGGATGCTGCAGACTCCAGATTCCCCTATGAACTGATATATAGATGAATTCAGCCAATCAGAGTGTTAAAATGAGACTGGAGGGTGAGAAGGAGAGAAAGCAAGGTACTCACCCCTCAACCCCCCACCTCCACTTCGCATAATGTCTACATTAGCCACTGGGTCTCCCATGTTCCTCTGGCCTCTTGAAAGATTTGCTGTGGCTCCATGTGATCCCGGCCCAGGGTTCCGGTAACACACTTCTTCTCGTTTGCCTCAGAAGCTTCAGGATGGTAGTGGGTTTCAGCTGTGGCTCATCTTGGGTTGCCTCACTGTCCCTCTTTGGCTTCTAAACTCTTCCAACACCTGTGTAATAAATTCCATGCATCACATTTCCTCTCAGAGTGGTTTCTGTTTTCCTGGATAGACCTTGATGGGAACCACCCACCCACCCCCATCCCCTGTAGAGTGCAAATTTATTGTAAACAGAAATTGTATGCACATCTTCCAGATTTCCTTGTAGAAAATTATGTATTCAGTTTGTACTAGACACGTGTATTGAATGTAATATTTTGAACACAGTGATTTACCAACTTCTGCCTGTCCATATTACCCAGTGCTTCTTCCCACTTTGGGGTTAGGTCTAAGCCCAGAAAGTCGGGTGGGCAATGTCCCCACCTACTCTCTGATGTCCAATGATCAGGAAAGAGACCCACACTGATCATGGACTGGAGCCCATCTTCACAGCAGCTTGCTCTGTAATAGTGTTACTTCCTAGATATAATAAAGATTTTATGCATCGCATTTAGTTCTGTCTCACTTCATTTGCTGTGTTAAATATATTTCATTTTCATTTATTCTAGTGTGTCTACAGGCAAAAGTGTTCAGAATTGGAAAAGCCAATTCGGCGAGCCTAACATTTAGTAGTGCCAGAGTCTATGGTGCAAGATACGGGAGGATATAAGAGATGGGTTCAAGACATGGGTACAAGATACGCTACTTGGTGATGCCTTCATCTCTTCTGGATTCTGAATGAAGCAGACTTCACAGAGTTGGCAACATGGTGTCTTCTCTGTCATACAGTTTTCTGCTCTATCAAGAATGGTAAAACCTTGTGATGCAGACTGCCTCTTTCAGTGCCCAGAGCAGACACTTATCATCAAATATGGCATGTTCTCATGAGGTCTTAAGAGACGCCTTAACCCATCTTTCCAGGACACCACCACCAATCATTTAGAGTTGACTGTCTAGAAAAAAATATAATACCATCTCTTCGTAGTGTTTTTCTTTTCAGCGTGAGCATGTGTGTTGCCGCCCAACATCCATGTTTTCTCTCCTCCGTTGTTGAGAAGCCATGAGTTCAGGGAAGGTAAGTGCCCGGCCTTTGTGCCATTCATAATTCATGTAAACCAATAAGGAACCACCACCTCATTGCTATGGTGCTGGGTTTGGGTAACAGAGGCATTCCGTGCCCAGGGCCAGAGACACCAGTTTAGAAACTGGACATGTGACTGGAGGAGGGTCAGTGAGTCATGAAAGATTTTCTCTGGGCTTTCAAGAAACAGTTCCTTGGTCTCCTGGCAGAGCTACCCAAAACCATCCCTCTAGCTTTCCTGGGCAATGTGGTAGGAGAAACAGTTTAATGATTCTTGACTCCAGGAGCGAAGCCATCCATAGGCTGAAGCTGAAACTACCACAAAAGAAGGCAGAGCAGACAGAGGAAAGAAACCTACTTGTTTTCAGAAATCTCCGAGCCACTGCATCAAACCCACCTGAATTGCTTCCCACTTCTGAATTTTCACTTTATGAGCTCATAAATCCCCTTCATCATTTGGGTCAATTTGAGAGGAATTTTCTGTGACTAAAAGCCAAACGCAATAGCACATCCAGACTCAGACTTCAGTAAGTTCCGCTCCACTCTCTACCAGCTCTCTACAGAAAGACCAACTCCAGCTCTCAGATCACATCAGGCCCGTTTTTTTTCCTCCTCCGTTGTTCTTACTTAAATGCACACTTCCTACAGGTCTCTACCACCCCCCAGCACCTGGCTCATCTTCATCACAGTAGATTCTCATTTGTTTTACTCCCCTGAGTAAGTCATAGCTTATTACTCTTTCTCATATTCTGACACTCAGTAAGGCCATTCTTTGCAGATGGGAGGAGATGCATAGTCTCACAGAGGCTCTGATTTAAGTTTCAGAGTTGCGGCTGTCCACCTTGGAGTCAAACTGCCTAAACGGGCAATGCATCCTTTTGCTTTTCTTCTTTTGTGTATTGTTTTCAATGAGTTGCAAAGCATTTTATCGCTGAATGGGACCTTGAATGCGGTAAAGCCAAACCTCTTTAGATGATAATTAGGAAAATTGCAGTCTAGAAATGTTGAGTGACTTTCTCCGTATCACATAGTTGGGGATCTTTAAGAATCAGGTGTGCTGAGTCACAACCAGTGCCCTCTTTCTGATGCTATGCCCACTTTCCTTTACAACATACATATTTTAATGGAAGCCTCAGTGGCAGAAATGCTGTGTACAGCTCTGAGAACTGGCTGCTCCAAGACAGAAAATCAAGCAGAGAGAGAAACACTCCTCCTGTCATTCACCCACAGGACAAGGGCCTGGTCAAACATCCTGACAGGTTCAAGATTCTCCCATAATTCCCCAGATCAAGAACTATGGAGGCTGTCAGGTTTTCTGTGACAGCAGGGGAGGCCAGCGTGGTTCAGACTTTTAATCCAGTCAAATCCATTTTCAGGTTGATAATTTGAAGTGAATTTTCTAAGAAATTGGTGAAAGGGTAACAAAGAAAATTTAAAAACCATATGTTCCTATTTCAGTCTTTAATTCCAAAGCTCTCCGAAGATTCCTACCTTACTTGAGGCCATTGAGGTTTCTGGGAGGCAGTGGATCTCAATGGTTAAAGACTGTCACTTTTGGAGGCAGATCCCCTGGTTTGCAGCCACCTCCACCACCTACTGGCTCCATAAGCTGGGACAGGAATTAGACTAGCACCTACTTTATAGGATCTGGGGGAATATTAGTAAGTTACTTTAGGTAAAATGCTTAGAATAGTGTCTGGCAAATAACACACTCCAAATAGTGATTACCATTAATGCCTTCATCATCATCATTACCATCAAGTATAATTTTTTTTGTAAGAAAGAAGGGAAGTATAAAAAAAAGGAAAAAATAAAATGAGTGAAGAAGAGAAGAGGTGACTAAGCATTGGAACCCAAGTAAGAGGAAGAAGAGCACAAAAGAAAAGATGAAGAGGAAAGTAAAAGGAAGAAAGATGGCTGACTCATTTGTTCTATTCATATAGATTGAGAATTGATATTTGTTCCAGGTAGTGTGCTTGTTCTAGCAATGAACCCCTTTCATGTAGTTTATAAGGGAGAAAAATATTAACTACATGATTAGAATGATATTTATAATTATAATCTGCTGTAAAGGCTAGATTATTAAGGTAGATAGACCTCTCCGTGGAAGGAACATTTACCAAGAATTTTCTACAGCCTGCAAGCATGAAGGCATGCTTGCATACATATTTATTCATTTAGTTTTTCATCCTTTCCTTTATTCATTTTCATTTATTTTATAGTGATTATACCTCAGCCTTCAGCATCATGCTTTCTTTGTATATACAGTTAGAGTGTTGTCCATTTGGTCAAGGGGCTACTTGTAGAGCAGGGGATGCAGGTATGTAAAGAAATAAAGGTCATAAAGTCTGGTGGACGTCATGGAGCCATACATCAGAGGCAGGGAATTATTCCTGGAAGGTAGTCAGGAAAAGAACCAGAAGAAAAAATACCATTTTTTTCCACAAATGACTCTATGATTTTTAACTAGCCTCTATGGCAATTCAGACATGTCACCGCATCTGTGAAACCATCTCATCTGGGAGAGAGGTACTAACAAAGATCCTGAAATTCAACACAGTCAGAGAAAAGACTGGAGTCCAGGTTCAGAGTATCTCTCCATCTTGAGAGTACATGACTTGGAGGGAGGGATGGGAGGTGGTGTTTCAGAGGAAATTGTCAGTAAGAGAACTGAGAACACACTGGGTTCTTGGAGGCAGAACTCGGCAAGTTCGTGACTAGCAAGATCACAGAACTCCACCATCAGCAAGGGTGTGCAGAGAAGTTTCCACTGTGCTGTGACCTCTGCTGCCCGACCCACGGAGGCTCTCCTGCCTCATTTGCTTTCTTTCTGCTTCTCAGCCAAATCATACCCACTCTCTTTCAAAGACTCACAAAGTACTCGCTCTTTACAAAGCTGATGTCAGAAAAAGGGGCCGGCCTCTTTATTGTGGAACACTTCCCTAGTAGGCTCATGGTGGGGGTCTGGACTAGAAAGGTGGAGAGAGGCTGAGTCTGAGATATCTGGGTCCACACACAGGTGGGTTTCAAGCGCTGCACAATTCCACTGAAATTCAGGCCCAATTTCATGAGCACATGCCATGTGCATTTTTGTGGAAAGGGGGAGTTTGTGTCTTTTGTCAAATTTTCCAGGAAATCAATGATAATAGCATACCTACTAATTAAATACTGATCGTACAACTGCCACCTTTTATAAGCTAAGACCAAGTTGACTAATATATCTAGTCATTTTCATAAATGAGCAGAAAGAAAATTTATACTCATCAACTATATGAATAAGAGCTGTAAAGAACATTTCATACATACTATCACAGTTAATTATAAAAATATATAGGAGCTTCTTTTCCCTATTTCTACAGCTTTGGAAACAACGGGGAGGGTCAACAATTTGATCAAGGTCACACAGTACAGGATAGAATTAAAACTAAAATCCAGATTCCCAAGATTTAGAATTATATTTTCAGGTGTCTTAACATTCTTTCATCTTCAAAGGATTAAACCTAGAAAAAAAAATTATATGGAGACTATAAAAATGGAGGAATACATAAATTCATATTAGTATGAATAAAGAGCTTCTTTTCTCTCACTCAAACATGCTGTATTCTGCCCCTTCTGTGATGATATTCTATGTATTGATAAAGAGTTAATTTTACTACAAAACTGTGGTATATATATGGTATCAACTTGAGCATGGCAATGAGTTACCATTTTCCCTCCCAGAAAGATGGCTAAGCTGGGTAGGCTCTTTAAAAGTCAAAATCCGGACCAGAGGGGGCTCTTCTGTATTCCAGACAATACAACATTGTATACCGCCAGGACAAAGAGAACTCTTCACTGTATTGTTCTTGCCCCTTTTTTTCCTTTTAATTATTGACTTGACACTTTATTGTGGAATGGAAATAACATGGAATTCAGAAAGAAACAAGTTTATATTTGAGTGCTGGACCCATCATTTAATTGCATTGCTAATAAGAATAAAAATAGAATGCTTATCATGTATGCAATAGTTGTTTTGTATCTGAAACTGGCCTAATAAATTTATGTCTATTATGTCATTTAATCTTCAGAGTCACACATCAAAGTTGATCCTCTTATTATTCTCATTTTACATATGGAAAATGATGTTGAGAATTCACCAAGCATGTGCCTACACACACACACACACACACAGAGAGAGAGAAAGAGAGAGAGACAGAGAGAGAGAGAGAGACAGAACTTGTTCAAGGTGACACAATTCTGTGGCAGAAGACTAGATTCTTGAATAATTCCAAGTTTCAGGGACTGAAACCAGTATGAGGCACAGTTTCCCTTACTTTCTGGCACTCTTCCTTTAAGTACCCTCTTTGGCTTTCAGTTTCTTCCACTTAAGATCAAATCAAAAGAATCAGCCTCAGTTATTTTAGCACATTGTTTTGAGAATTAAATGTATGTATAATGCCTGGGCCATAGAAGTATGCTAACAAAAGGACATCCCCTTCCTGAGTCTGAATCATCAGTCTTCTCTTTCCTTGGAGTTCTCCTCCACTGGCTGAGCTCCTCCATCCTTACCTGCCCTCCCCCTTTGCTTGGGCACAGATGGCAGAGAGGCCCAGTAACATGGGCCATCGTTACTGCTAGCTGTGTGTCTGGGGTCAAGTAATTTCTTTATTATCTTCCCTTATTGCAAACAGCTTTTGTAAGAGAAAGGGCCCATTAGTAAATATTGATGCCGGCAGGCAGGGAGTGCAAGCTGTCAAACAGCTGAAATGAAGGACTGTCAGTTCCTCAGCAAGAACATGAAAGCCAGTTTAAAACAAAGGTTGAATAAAAGAGTAACATAACCAAAAAAAACAAGCCAACACCCATCAATGATGAACAAAACCAGGGAAAGCTTAAGGTTGTGTTGTTTGGAGAAAGTGTGCAACTTTATGAAAGCTCACGCTCTAAGACAAAATTCAGTTTAAATCAATTTGCAAAGAAATTAAAAAGAAAGAATGCAATAAAGCATGATGATTTCCATGTACGATGTGCCAGGAATCAAATATGATCAAGATGAAGCACTGCTTTCAAGAGGTTTACAGACTAATAAAGTGTGGTTGTTGAGGACACACTTTTTGCATTTAGAATATAAAATACAGTTGTACGACCTTGAGTTGCCAATATGACACTCAGTTCCCTCCTTGTAAAATAGAGACCTTAATGTCATAGGACTGACATGAGGGTTGGGAAAGCGTGTGACATTGTCTCTAGCATATATGCATGCCCTCGACATCACAAATTTTTAAGAGTGATAAGATATTATCATATAACATTGCAAGACAAAATTCTAGGAATGCAAAGATAGCTTTTGAGATGGACCTGGAGTGCTAAAATAACATCTGCTTGGTTGGATCAGGAATTAGGAAATTAAGTTTATACTGCTTGAGAAAAGGTAAGGATTTTGGCCATGCTAAGTTTGTCAACACTGTCATAGGCAGGGACAAGCGTGAAAACAAAGGCGACAAGGTGAGAAAGCTTGGAGCACAATAGACAAACACGTAGCCGTTGCATTTCTCTTTAGAGTGTGGGGGTGGGCGTGGCTGGAGATAGAGGATGAGAACAATTTGAATCCAGACCTTCAGAGGTCTTAGATGCTAAACCAATATATTAGGACTTCAATCTCTAGAAATAAAGTTGCTATTGGCGATTTCTTTGAACAGGATGGAAATGTCAACATTTCTTTTCATCAGGGCATGGTTCTATCTCTCACCTGAAAATTGCATAGTGTGGTGCTCAGGAGCACTGGTTTTGATGCCCAGTGTCTGCTTTTGAGGCTCAGGTTACTGCAGGACTCAGTTATCTCCCCTGTTTCTGCTTCAGTTTCTTCATCAGCAAGATAATTATGATCGCTAACTCATAGTAGTAGCATCTGATGATTAAATGAGATACTACACTTCCGCATTTAGAACAGAGCCTGGCATCATGATGACCTAGTACCAAGGTCAATCCAATCAAGAATGCTCAGTAAATGCTATAGTTATCCCTTAATAACTGATTGACCTGGGTGGTTGCTGATGATAATGCTTTATCAGTCTTCCTCCTACAGCTGACACCCTACATCCGATTTCTTCTCTGTCAGTGGGTATCGCTGTGCCAGGAACCTGTGTCTAAACCATCATGGTACCAAATATAATGGCTTTGGTAGGGCTGCAGTAGAGATATCCCAGCAGGAATTCTAGAACTACTAGGGCATCCTGAGAAAAATCACGCTGTGAAATCAGGGCCGGGGTGGTCAGAGAGGAATTAGAGCTCAGAGAAGCATTTGCCTTCCAAGAAAATCACCAGTTAGTTTGCTGGAGGACAGCATGCCCATTTGAAGTCTGGCTCAACTAGCCATGAATTTCCCTGCTGGCTTGCCCTAATTGTGCCTCAGAGACTGGACTCTGTTGAGTAATCCTGCAATTTTTATCCTCAAGCTCCTGATGCTCTAGTGATTTTCTATTACTTTCCATCAAACCAGCCTCCTGCGTGTCCAACCCCGGAAGTCTAGATATAGATTGAACTTCACACTTTCCAAAGTTCCTGTGCTGCACTGTTTGGAGTTTCACAACAACTGCTGCCATTTAGGTAGAACACCTATCGCCTTCCTTGTAAGGCCGTAAACAATAGAAAGAGAAAACGACTTGTTCCATGTCACATACCCAGTTAAGTAGACACACCGGCCTGGAACTCTGTGAGGCCCGGCCTGGCTGTACGAAGTTCTGCTCGGGCACTGCTGCCTCTCTACCTGCCTGAAAACATGAAATCCAACAGAGCTATATGCAGACCAGGCTTACGAGAATATCACCCTCAAACCCGAATGCCACTGCTTGTACGGTGCTTCTTCTCAAACACTGTACATGGCTTTTCATTACACCTCACGTGAGAGCACACTAACCGACTGTTAGTCTTACTTCAAAAGCGAGGCAACAATGGGGAAGAGGACAGTTTGGCAAATAGGGCCTATAGGATAGTTTCAGAAAATGGGGGCTATTTAGCTGCATGAAGAGAAGGTGGATGACTAACTTAATAATCAAGGGTTATTAAAAGAGCAGCTGTTACCCGTTTCCACCCAGAGTCGTGGAGAGGAAATGGCAGAGGTGAAAATCCAGTTCCAGCCTTAGGAAGAACTTTTCTCCTTTCTTTAGCTATAAGGTCTATTCAACACCAAAGCACAATACCAAGCAGAATTCCGTGGAAATATTCCAGAATAAAGTATATATGCCTGCCAGTAGTTCCCAAGCACCGCGTCTTAGACCATGAAGATGAACTCACTTCGAGGATCACTTACAAATGGATTCCCGCGACCTACTTCAGACCTTCAGGGTCACCATCTCCGGGGTAGGGACAGGATTCTGTATATTCTAACAAGGCCCAGAGCGAGCGCTGTGTACAGCCACATCTGGAAACCCCTCGTGTAGGGAGGATCGGCAACATTTAATGCAGCAAGAATGTACTGAGCGCCCACTTGGAGACGCTACCACTGCTGGTACCCTCAGGGAATAAAGATAATAAAAGAATGGAGCATAACTTTGGTCCTTGTGTAGCTTTCAGGAAAGTCATTAAAGGCTAATAATGAATTAGGGCAACTGTTTCGCCTTTAACGTAGTGTGATTTGGGGAAAGTTTCTTAATTCCTTTGGCCTTAGACCTTAAACTGTTAACCTGAGAAGTGGAATAAAAATGGTTGTATAAGTTTTTGAGAATCCTTACAATACTACAGTACAGAATAAAGCCTGTTTTTTTAAAACAATACATAACTAAGTGCTAATTAAAGAACATGAGAGGTGATATCAAGAGGCATACCAACTCATGTGGACAGAACGTACCAGAAAAGGCCTCAGGAAAGACAGATTTAAAATTGGCATTGAAGGCTGGCTATGGTACAAAAATACACACATATGCATATGTGGGGAGGGGCACTGGTTTTTTACTACTACTGTGTACCGGATACACACATGTATCATCAAATACATTGTATCATTTTGTAATATCTATAAAAGCTTGTGTTGGGAAAGTAGGGGCAGCTTTTAGAGGATTTTACCATGTACTAGTCATAGGTACTTTATAAATATTACCTGATTGAATAATCACTAATTATTTGATTGAATAATCAATCATTTTCCAAATAGACTGATGTACCTTTCTCTATCTTTCTCCAAAAAAGTCTTATGTTTGCATGGAATGGGGATGGAAAACAAAGCAGAAAGAGAGAGAGGAAGGGAGGAAAAAAGAAATGTGGAGATAGAAATTAAAAGGAGAATACAGAGTTAAAGTAGAGGATGACTGCTCAGATTTGTTTTGTTTTGTTTTGTATGGCTGTTGTTTGTTAATATAATTGGATTTTGGTACTAGACTTTGGCTTTTGGGAAGGTTTTGGATGATTGATTCAATTTCCTTACTGTTGATCGGTCTATTTAGATTTTCCAGTTCTTTGTGATTCAGTCTAGGAAGTCATATGTTTTCATATGATTTCACTCATACTGTGTTTCCCCGAAAATAAGACCTAGCTGGACAATC
Organism: Rhinolophus hipposideros; assembly: GCF_964194185.1. Classification (NCBI taxonomy): domain Eukaryota; kingdom Metazoa; phylum Chordata; class Mammalia; order Chiroptera; family Rhinolophidae; genus Rhinolophus; species Rhinolophus hipposideros. Next base: position 69,636,550 of record NC_138057.1, on the reverse strand, counting down.
AGCTCTAATGTGTCTTTTGGAACAAAAATTAATATAAGACCCAGTCTTATATTATATAAAACCTGATATTATATTATATTATATTATATTATATTATATTAGACGTGGTCTTATGTTATAGTATAATAAGACTGGGCCTTATAGTATAGTAAAATAAGACCAGGTCTCATATTAATTTTTGCTCCAAAAGACGCATTAGAGCTGATTGTCCAGCTAGGTCTTATTTTCAGGGAAACAGGGTATGTGGGATATAAAACTGAAAGCAACAAACGAACAACACAGACAAACAAACAAACTCATAGACACAGGAAACAGTTTAGTTGTTACCAGAGGGTAAGGGTGGGGAGTGGTAGAAGAGGGAAAAGGGATCAAATATGTATATGATAATGGAAGAATTGACTGTGGGTGGTGAATACATAATGCAATACACAGACGATGCATCATAGAAGTGTATACTTGAATCTTATATAATTTTACTAATCAGTGTCACCTCAATAAATGAAAAAATAAGTTTTAGTAAATTTAAATTTAAACAGGAGAGCTTCCCTCCCTCCCGCCCTCCTTTCTATTTTCCTTCATCCATCCCCTCCTAAATCATTTAATACAAAAGACATTAGGTGAGATGGATCAAGGTTCACATCCCTTGGGGAAGAAGGTAAATGACCAATAGGTGTGTAGGAGCCTGAATGGATGGAGGAGGGTGTCTAGAGAAGGGTGGCTAGTGGCATAAGTAGCCACCAGGTCAGACAATTAATTTCGTGAACTTGTTGCAACGATGTTGCTAACCTTTTTTGATATAAGAAGGATTATTCATTATGAATTTGTACGAACTGGACAAACAGTTAACCAAGTTTACTATTTGGAAGTGCTGAAAAGGTTGTGTGAACAAGTTAGATGACCTGATCTTCTGGCCAACAATTCATGGCTCTTGCATCACGACAATGCACCAGCTCACACAGCACTGTCTGTGAGGGAGTTTTTAGCCAGTAAACAAATAACTGTATTGGAACACCCTCCCTACTCACCTGATCTGGCCCCCAGTGACTTCTTTCTTTACCTGAAGATAAAGGAAATACTGAAAGGAAGACAATTTTGATGACATTCAGGACATCAAGGGTAATATGATGACAGCTCTGATGGCCGTTCCAGAAAAAGAGTTCCAAAATTGCTTTGAAGGGTGGACTAGGTGCTGGTGCTGGTGCATAGCTTCCCAAGGGGAGTACTTGGAAGATGACCATAGTGATATTCAATAATGAGGTATGGGGCACTTTTTCTAGGATGAGTTCGTGAACTCAATTGTTAGATGTCATATATACATACATATCCCATGTTTGTCCACCGGGAGTGCCTGGGAACAGTGACACACCACAGCAATAAATGCATTCAGTACCTAGATCTTTGTCTATAAAAAATCTCCTGTAAAAGGAATCAGGGAGCTTAAGAGAGATGGCGCATTTCAGGGCTGTGGGAACTAAAGTCAAGGTGATCCTGATACAGCTTTGTGTGCCAGAAGGAATGTCAATAAGAAGAATGATGTGGACATATAAAAAGGGGCACACAAACCAAACACAGAAGGAACTCCCCCTGGAAGAAGCTCGGCATCAAATTAAATAGTAATGATAATGAATTAAGATAGGCATGCATGCATCTATTCTGATGTAAGCAAATAAATAAATGGGAAGAATATAACACTTGTCTTTATACTACAATGCCAAGTAACAGAGAAAGAATGATGATGATAGGCAATCACCATTTGGCAACCACAGTAATTAATGTCTCCAACTAACATTAATGGATGCTGAAACTAGTGGGTGAAAATTTGATAAGGAATAGAATATTCGCTGGGTCACAAAATAATTCCTCATCTATTTCTAATTATAAAAGCAACTGTATAGTGGAGAAACATAGAAGACACAACATAAATCAGGTGATCAAAGCTAACATCTCCAATAGCGGGACAAATTGAAATTGTGTACTACTTGATAGATTACAATGGGAAGAATACGGAATCTCCATTTTTATATTTTTGCCAAAAATCTGTCATCTAAATCTGATCATGAAGAAATATAAAACAAATCCAAATTGAGTGATAGCCTATAAAATAATTGGCCTGTGATATTCAAAAGCATCAGAGTCATTCAATAGAAAGAAAGGCTGAGGAACGGGTCCTGATTGAAGGATTCAAAAAATATGTGACAATTAAATGTGACACATGATTCTGGATTGTGCTCTTTGGCTATAAAGGAAATTTATGGAAATTAAAGATACTTGAAAGCAGTTTATGAAATTAGGTGTAACATGTCAGTGTTAATTTCCCAGTTCTGGATATTGTATTGTGGTTATGTTGGAAAATGTCTGTTTGTAGGATTTATAACCTAAGTATTCAGGATGATGGAACATCAACTCTACAACTCACTCTCAAGTGTTTTTTGGGAAAATATCCTTTTACTATTGTTACAAATTTCTATTGTAACAAATTTTAAAATTTGTAAAAAAATTTTAATAGAGGAAAAGTTACACAGATACTTTGTCTACTGTGTTTCCCTGAAAATAAGACCTAGCCAGACCACCAGCTTTAATGCTTCTTTTGGAGCAAAAATTAATATAAGACCTGGTATTACATTATATATTATATGTTGTATATTATATATTATATATTATGTATTACATATTATTATATTATATATTATATTATACTTGGTATTATATTGTATTATACTTGGTATTATATTGTATTATATTATATTATATTATATTATACCCTGTCTTATGTTATAGTAAAATAAGACCGGGTCTTAATTTTTGCTCCAAAAGATGCATTAGAGCTGATGGTCCAGCTAAGTCTTATTTTCAGGGATACACGGTAGTAATATCAATTACACATTGTTCCAAGTCACCTAGAGCATTGCTTGATAGCATTCAGTTGCAGAATGGTGGCAGTAGGAAGTTAATTAGCTATTTTAGACTATCCACATGCATAAGCTAATTCACAGGCACAAAATAATTGGGCAATGTGTTTGATTTTGAGCCATACCATAGGTACAGTTCATTTATTAAAAAAGAAATTCATTAAGTTTGCCCAATGTATGTTGGAGGTCAGGTTATTGTTACATCTTGAAATATTTTAAGTACTTTTTGATGAAAGAATGGTTGTATTTATTTCTTCCGTGGGCACAAAAGAGAAACCAACTGATGAAAAATTGAGGTTTCCAATTTTGATTCAGTAAGAGATAACCTCATGAGGAATGTTGTTGAAGAAAGGTACCGCCTTGTGAGGTAGTGAGCGCCCCATAGTGAGATCTGATCAAGCCACATCCGTGTCATAACCTGTGAAGGATGTGGCAGAAGAGGTGAAAAACAGAAGGAGGAAGTTATGCTGCCTGATTTCTAAATTCTCCTCAAACTGAATACTTAAGATCTATGATTTCTTGAGCATAGAAGACAGAACTAATTAGGTTAATCAGATGTGCTCAAGGAGGCGGAGTCTTAAATATGGATGTTTTTATTCCTACTCATGAACATGTCACAGATGTCCCAATTCTTAGACATAAGAATTTTTTTTTTTTTTTTAGACATAAGAATTTAAAGTGTCTATTTTTTTTTTTTCCTCTCTAGATCCAGTAACCATCTCATGGTGATAGGCCTGGCTTCAAAAGGAATGGGGAAAAAAATACTGTACTGACAACATAACAAAAATAATGGGATTATAGAAGAATACTAACTGCTCGTCACTTCATAATTGAAAGGCAGCCTATAAAGGGGACACAGCAGGCCTGAAGGAATTGTTTGCACAAGTGCTAGTTCTGATATGTGGTTCTTCATATCCATGAACCTAATGTGGCTGGTCCGGCATGGTAAACAGATTCTTCCCTTGGGAGGACAGTGCCTCAGTGAACCAATGTCATTTGCAATGGAAGGCCATTTTCTGGGGTTGGGCAACAGGGTTATTCACTCTCTCTTCTTGTGCTCATAGGCCGAGCCAACCTGAATTGCTGGGATGTTGTGTTTATAGAGGCAACCATCTTCCTCCCCAGAGAAACCATCTTTCTCTAGATTATGTACAGTTGTATATAGAATCCTGGAGCAAATCACTTCTCTTTTTGGGCCTTGCTTTCCTCACTTATAATGTAAGGAATCTGGAATAGAGAGGCCGATATCTCTGAAGTGACTCTGCTTGCTAGTTAGTGTGACACGAGAGGAGGAACTTGGGCTTTTAAGTCAGAGAGACCAGAATTCAAATCCTGTCTCAGCCATAGGTGAGATCTTGGGCAATTCGATTGAACTCTGTGAGCATTACTTTTCTCAGCTGAAAAGAAGTGAGGATAATACCTGCTTTTCAGAGCGTTGGGTATGCTGGTTGGCACACAGTCCTTGATACATATTTGTAGCGTGGCTGAATTTTATAGATGTTAATTTATTACACATTGATATGTGTATTATAAAATAATCAAATATTTACGTATGTGCATATATAGTCCCACAAAATCCAGAGAAGACAGAAAACATGATCAAGTAATTAAGACGTGCTACAGATTTAGGCATGCATTCTCTGCCCCGATTCCATATAGCCCCATCAACATAAAATAGTTGCTCAGTAAATGCTTGTTATATGAATAAATGAACCAAAGGAGCACACGGCGACCCCCATCCTCATAAGTGGAGAGCCATAATTTTAATGCAAATTGTAGGGAAATAGAATTTTCAACAAATATGATGACTTACCATCTGCCTCCTACGCATTCTGCGTATGTCTCTTCTTCCTTCCTTAGCGCTATGTGCTTTGCTATGGTAACTTCGTGGAAGGAACATTTCTCGTGGAAGGCTCGGAGCTCCGTTCCATCTAACCCCATACGCAAAGGCCCACGGGTCTATGTGCAAACCTAAAGTGAGTTTCTTATAAGCATCCCCTGAAATACAAGATTTGGGGCCTGTCCTCAGCCACAGGTGAAAAAGTCTCCATGAAATTCAATGGGAAATACAAATGTAGTGGTGGAATGTGGCAATATATGCCTTTTATACAACTCTCAAATTCTTTTGGAAAAAATAATGAACTATAATGTCACAGAATATTTCAATTTTCTCGAAAAGGAAAAAAAAGAGAATTGGATGAGTTGGGGCAAAAGAGACATATATATATACAAAAAGATACAGTAGTTATTTTAAAAAATCAAATAAAATTTCACAAATTTAGTGGAATAGCTTTTGTGAATGCTGAGACTTGCAGGGCCAGTTAGAGCTCATTAAGAGGTGATGGAAACTATGCAGATGATATGAAGTTTGGAAATTGGCTGGTTCTGAATCCATTAGAAAGGTTATGGGGTTGTTTGGGTGGGTTATGTTTTATAAAGGAATGATTAGAAGTGTATTAATGGGCCAATGGGTTATAAGGCTGGGATGGCTTTGGTGACATAACGTCTAGTGTAGCACTAGGCTGGGGATGAGGTTGTGTGGATAGAATTAAATTTGGGGACTAGGTCAGCTGTGATCATATTAGGGGGGTTATAGGGTTATAAAAAGTGTCCTGTGTTTGATGATAATAAGAAAACGAGCGTCTAATTAGACTTCCCTTGCACCCCTAGCACTTCTGACCCTCTACTGACTTTGTAAGTAGAAACTGTTGCCCAGAATTTATACGGTGTCTGGACTAAGATTCCCCCAAAGAGCTCAGATACCAAACAGAGGCCTCAATTCCAAGCAGAGTTAAGCTCTCCACTGATGTATTACTAGGATACAAAGGAATGCATACTTGGGAAAGGGAAGGGCTGAAGGAGTGCTGTAAAATTTTCTCAGGAATGGGTTTAACAGGTGATGGCATTTGAGCAGAATCATGGAAAGCTGAATAGACAATTTTTACACAGGTAGTAATGGGAGGTTGAAAAGGCAATCTAGTAAGAGGTTGCATTCTAGAAAAACATTTGGGCATGAAAAAACAAACAAGGGTCTTCAAGGCACTCAGATGTCATTTATATGTCTGTGTTGGGGAGAGTAGAGAATGAAAGGAGGGCTGTGTAGGTGAATGCATTTGCGTGTTCAGTATAGGATTCTGCAAGAGAGACTGGCAGGCCTGCAGTTAACGGAGGAGTGGTAACAGGCTGTGATAATAAATGTAGACTTGATCCTTATAGCTGGTCTGTTCCCAAATGTATTCTACAGTAAATAAATGTCGTAAGTACACAAGATGATTAAAAAAAAATGGGGGGACTCAAATATGTTTGCTAATGCCTCATTTTAAATTCTCAGCCTCTGCCTCTTCTATCGATGTTTAGCTCACTTCAGAATTTTAAATGCGCTGAGGAATCCCACAGTTACAAAAACATGATTCCTTATTCCACCATGTTTTAAGCTTTTTTGATCACAGATACTTGTTTTACCTACTCCAATCTCAAACAGAATGGTTATTATTATCCCTTAGATAAATTTTCTAAGGAACACACTTCGAAAACACTGCTCTAGAAAAAAAAAAAAGTAGCTCTTATAACAAAGACTATGACACAGAACAAAAGGATACTTGATTTTCTCATTTTACAAAGAAAATATAATGATACGGAAAGGATAAATTATAGCCAAAACAATTAAAAAATATTGATGTTGAAACTGAACCATCAATTTGAATTATCTACTACTAAGTAGGTATACGACCTTGAGAAAATGTCTTCTCTGTGTGTCTCAGTTTTCTTAAGTATATGATTAGGATGAAAAAAAAGGAATTTAAGACTACTAAATAACATACTGCACATAACGATGAGCACAGAGCCTCACACATCGTAAGAGCATGCTTGACGCTAACAGTTGCAATGATTTTAACCTTCCCCACTGTCTCGGGTACTATGCATGACCCATTCAGCTTCCTGTCTCTAAGCTGAAGCATGGGACCTCTTCCCCACCTTGTGTCCAGGGTTTCTTTTTAATCTATTATCACCTTTGGGGGTATCCTAGGGAGGCACCTTTACAAGATAGACCAAGGGTGTCTAAAGATAGACGAAAGCTCATGGACTGGATATCATTTTCCCTCTTGGCTGTTGGATAGTAAGGATAAGTGATGCTAATTCGATGAGGCGTTTAATGGGAAGTCTGAATATCTAACTTGAAAGTGAAGCAGGTCTTTGAGTGGCAAACATCCTAGCCTCGTGAGAAAGCTGACAAAGATTGGGGTCAATAAAGATGCTGAGCTGAAATCATGGACTTTCTGGAAATCCTTGTCCTGTCCTCTGTGTTCAGTTCTTCATTGACAGCCATTCTAGCTGCGGTCTATTTTCTGTTCTCAACATCTTCCTGCTATTCAGACTTTTTAAATATCCCTCCCTAGCCTCACTAAGTTTCTTGGCTATGCCACTTTTATTACTTAAAAAACGTTATTTTAATTTATTTTTTCTCAAAATTGTCCTTGTTGGCATATCAGAATGATCTTGGATATAAACTAAGTTCAAATAATTTGTAATAGCTAAAGTGGTTTCACCCTTCTTCCAGGAATTGGCATTGTTACACTTAAGGAAAAAAAAAAAGTCTGATCTCTGCTTCTCGGTGTGAGTAAGGGAGGGAAACCTGCATTCTGCCCTGGGTAAGTTCCCTACCCATAGCCATTCCCCCATGAATCTATTAATACTTCATGGCGATAAGAAAATTGTTAAGTTTCGTTATCAAAACAGGGTGAAAATTCATATCCTTTCTCACTATAATGACATTGTGTTCAATAATATAGAAACAGAAATGGATTTCTCTCACTTGTCCTTTCTTCATCTATTTTTTTTCCACTCTTTCTTGAAGGCCCATCAGTGATCAGTGCCAAGTACTTTTCTCTCTGTCACTGTCACAGTACTGTAAATATATTACACACATTTCTGTGTTTGGATTTTTTTTTTTTTCACCACGGATGTAAGTATCCCTCCAAATTTTAAGCTGCTGTAAGACAACAACTTTGCCTTAGTCTTCTGTCTGTCTGCCCCTTTCCCAGCTCAGTGCCCAGAGCTAACCAGTTGTTCAATAAATCACTGTTGGATGAATATACAAATGAATGGAAGCATTTTCTAAAATCTCAGTAGTGGGTCTCACTGGACCCATCATTTTCACAAGAGGACAGAAGCAACTGATTACTCATGCCCATTCCAGTGAAGACACTATGTGGTCTATGTTTACAAAACAAACACACATCATAAATAATCTTTCGTTGAACTAATTCACCAACCTGTCTTTGTTTCCTTATGAATGTGAATCTAATAGATTTTTTGTTTGTTTTTAATGTTTGAAAACAAAACTCGGTTTGTATGCTGAGTTTGGTGCAGGAGAGAATAAATTGCTTTCACTATGCTAGAAATCTGTGAAAACAAAGGGTATGTATAAGGACAACTGACTGACCCTTCACTATGAAATCGCAAATGGGCGCCACCATAATAATCAGGTGTATTTATAAATCAGGGACAACTTCCCCAGCAAGACTGGCTTCCCTCACCTCCCACTGCATTATTGCTCCCTTCCAAGCTGTCAGCTTGCACTCACAATGCTAATTAAGTGCACAGCTCAAAGCAGGTGTATGACTAAAGAAAACAACCCACAATTTTCCCTGTGATCATTCGTGTTTCAGGTCCCTGGACTCTGGGACTCATTCTGCTTGGTTTGCTTCCTACTTCCCCGACTAAGCACACACACACATGCTCACACCTGGGGGGGACCAAGGGAGTGGCCTCTCCAGAGGGGAGAAAGGGTGAGAACCATCTGTGATGTTTGCAAGAGAGAAGCCTTCAGCTTAATTCAGGAGCTGGACTGAGTATGAAAGAGACAAAACAGGGAAGCCAATAAACGTGCTCCCAAGCTTCCTAAAGAAAACATCACTTTAGTATTCCCAACATAGAATATCTTGGCATCACAGGATATTTTCCCCTGAAAAATTTATGAATCCACCCAATTTTTCATCCATGCAAGCAAGGCGATCATATCAGCCATCTATTTTTCTCTACGTCCAATACCATCCCTCCAGACTAAATCACCATTATCTCTTACCATAATTCCTATAATAGCTTCCTTTTCCATTATGCAGCATTAAATACGGTTTACATAACAGAAATCCCGTTCTGCTTCGGAGTCCCCTATTTTGCCCCTGCTGCTTAAAACTCTTAACTTCTCTCCATTCATCTTAGGGTAAAATCCTAAGTCCACAACGGCTCCCAGGAGCCTGCGTGGTCTTGCCTCTGCCTCACTCTCCAGCTCCCTTGCATGATACTTTGCACCCTAGTCACTGCATACACCTACCTTTGTCATGCTTCAGGACCTCCACACACGTTATTCCTTCTGCCTGAAAACCTCTTCCTCCAGCGCTTTACCAGTCCTGTTCATCCTAGAGGCCCAACCTTAAATATCACTTTATCATCAGTAACATCCACTGACAGCCTCTACCCACCAGTCTAAAGCAGTCTCCCAGTTATATTCTAGCATTACAGCTTTTACTTTTATCCACAGCATTGATCCCAATGCATAGTGACTGCATATCTGCATACACAGTGACATGCGTCTCTTTCCCCAAACTACTGGTCATCAACCAATAAGTGGTTCTGTCCACCAAGGGACATTTGGCAATGGCTGAAGATACTTTTGGTTGTCAAACTGGGAGGGGGGAGGCATTTGACAGGTCGTTAGTGGGCAGAGGCTAGGGGTGCCACCAAACATCCTACAATGCACAAGACAGACACCCCCCCCCCCACCAAAGAATCATCCAACTCCAAATGGCTACAGTGTCAGTAGCTAAGAAATCTCAGCACAGACTCTCAGCTCCATGATATAGACAGAAACCATGCCTGTCTTAAACATTTCTGCTTCTCCAGGGCTTACGCTTCGCTTAACATCCACTGGGTTTAAGAGATGTTGATTAAATCACTGAGTAGATGATCACATACGCTGTATCCAAACACAGGACATTCCCTCACTGATTAATCGTTCACTGAGCATTGTGCTACGTCAGACTACATGTTTGTCATTGGTAATATAATGGTAAAGATGAAGAGCTTGTGCTCTTGGGAGCCTTAGAATCTGGAAATAAGAAAGCAAGCAGTACGTTAAACTTGAGGCAAGTTTTAATGCATCACACCTTTTTAAAAACTGTTGTACTCGTTGAATAACACAGAGGATATTCAAAGGAAAAGACAGCATGGGTCTCTCACTCAGTAAATATTCACCGAGGACAAGACGATGTGGACGTAGCAGTGAATAAGACAGGCAACGCTCCTGCCCTAATGGAACATATTCTGGAGGGGAGGACATACATTAAGGGTATGCTATAAGCCAACAAGGTCATTCCAGTTGAGCTGTGTGCTATGAAAACAAGAAGTAAGGTGGGAAGACAAGGCATAACAGAAAGCGTCCACTTTAAACAGAATGAGCAGATAAAATCCTCTCTGAGGAGGTGGTGTTTTATATGAGCTTTGAGTATAATTGTAAGCTCACGTAATTGTGAGCTATTATGAAAATTGAGCAGATACACAACAAAGTGCATAAAATTACTTTCCAAATAAAAGAAATGTCGTATGCAAAGACAGATGTAAAAGAGACCTTCGCAGGCTGGAAGAAGAGAAGCGAGGTGAACGAGTCTAGAATCCCATGAGATTCAGGGAAAATGGTTATCAAATGAAGTTGGGGGACACAGAAGCAAGTTATGAACATTCTCTACACCATGGGAAGATGTGGGGATTTTTTAAAATTTTTTTATTATTTTTTATTATTTTTAATTTATTGGGGTGACAATTGTTGGTAAATTACATAGATTTCAGGTGTACAATTCTGTATTACATCATCTATAAATCCCATTGTGTGTTCACCACCCAGAGTCAGTTCTCCTTCCATCACCATATATTTGATCCCCCTTACCCTCATCTCCCACCCCCCCACCCCCCTTACCCTCTGGTAACCACTAAAGTATTGTCTGTGTCTATGAGTTTTTGTTTCTCATTTGTTTGTCTTGTTCTTTTGTTGTTTTGGGTTTATATACTACATATCAGTGAAATCATATGTGGATTTTTATTCTAGAAACAATGAGTAACCATGGATGTGTTTTCTAAATTTATATTTTAAATGATTACTCTGGCTGTTTCATGACCAGAAGTAGAAAGAATGGAAGCAGAGATATCCATTAGTGAGCCAGTGAAGCAATCCATGTGAGAGGTGGTGATGACTTTCCCAGGATGGCAGAAGTGCAAACCAAGAGAAGTAATTGGACTTGAGATGGTTTTCTGAGTTGTGATAGACAGGAATTTGTGATAAATTAAATGTGCAAAGTGAAGGAAAATGAAAAACTAAGATACCGGCTAAGATTGGGCTAGAAATTGAGTGTGGAAAGTATTGTTTAAGTAGGAAAGATGAGAGGATAAAAGATGTTTGGGTATGCTTGTTGGGGGTGGCCAAGTTCTATAGGCTGAATATAGTTTGACTGCAACATTAAACATGAAAATAGCAATAGCATGACACTTACATAACACTCATTATGTGTCAGACGTTTTTCAATGCATTTTGAAGACCGTGGCTCGTGTAATCCTCAGAACAACCCTATGTGTGAGACTTATCCAGTCTCCTCATTGACAAATGAATAAACTGAAGTAGAGAGAGTTGAAGTAACCTACCGGTATCTTAGGTCAAATAGCAAATCTCATGGAAGTGAGCATATGAATAAGGCGATTATACAGATGGATCTACTGGGAACGTCAGTTTATAAGCCATCCAAGTTCAGATGGTCTGGAGATTTTATGGCTGTGTAGACAGAGAAAATAAGCAGAATAAAAGGTCTTTAAGTTTGGTTATTTGATTAAACAATGTTATAAAGATAAAAACAAATGAAAAAAGTAAGCCTTGTTCCTATGGTAAATTTACGTTCTTTACTATGGGAATAACTGGAAAATACAGGGAATCTTCTGATTCTCAGGGCTGGGAATGTCAGGCTAAGTAACTGTTTTCTGTAAGCATTCTGAGATAGTTGAAGGTCTTTGTGAAAAGAAAAAAAAAACAAAACACAAAACGCCAGGATAAAATAGCGCTTAGAGATGGCATGCCAGGCAGTAGTAGGTAGACAGTTAAGAGTGGGTAGTAAATAGAAGTTTGGAAATCATTTAAAAAGCAAGCACAATACCAAATTTCCTCCCAGGGACGAGGAATAAAAGAGCAGAGTAAACAATACACAGTGTTAGCAAGGAGGGTGATCACAAGGGGCCGATAAATTCATTTTAGCAGAACAGCCCAATATCCCTGGGGATTTTGCCTCTCAAAATGATATTTCTCCTTCATGCCTGCAATGCATCCCTTCTCTTTCACTTTCCTTGAAGACAGATGATTTAAGAGCTGGTGGGATTTTTGTCGAAGGAAGCATTCTCAGGGTTTCAGGTTCTCAACAAACGGAGCTTGGATGAGAAATTTTAATCTGGTACAGACATGATATAGTATGTATAAATCTCTGCTCATAGCATTGAAGATCTAAAATATACACATTTAAAATCTTCAGACACTTAAAATCTATTTTTCAGTGTCTAAATAGTTGCTGCTATGTCCTTTTTTCCCCTGAATAATCCTTATGTGAAGTTTCGTTGAAGAATGTGGAAAGGTAACTAATATTTATGATTGCTTTCTATATTTTAGGCTCCCTATTAGGCCTAGCACTCTACAACTACACTGAATGGCAGTTAGACCGTCTGTTTATCTAGCACAACTGAGTTCTCTACTTACGTGCATTTCTCATTAGACCACAAAGTTTGTACAATAGTGATATGGTGGAGAACATGGGACCCATAGCCAGATTTCTCTGGGTTTAAATCCAAGCTTCCATCTTATTTATAGGTGTATATAAACTATATGAATGTATAGGAGAGGTGATTTAAGAACCTTGGCTTACTTTCTGCATTAAAAACAGAAATGTTAACAGAGATCACAATGAGGATTATGAGTTAATACATGTCCACTACCTCGTAGAGCACCTACCGTACTGTACCAATAAATGCTAACTATTATTGTATATCCCACATGTAATTAGAGATCAATAAAGCATTTGATGTTGATATTGTTGGATAATGATATGTTCTGATGTGGGTTGCTTTAGGGAGTGACTTTGAAGGCTATTTGGTTCAAGGACATTGAGAAATGTTGAGTGTAATGTGGTAGTGTTGATGATTGGGCTCAGATGGAAAAATGAGGGGTGGAGTTTTGCGGAAGGCAAAGATCTGGGTCCTAAACAGTGTGTGCAGTGAAATCCTGTTCAACCTCGGACACGAATGAGTGGTAAAGGGCGATTGAGAACCAGGAGTTCCTGTCAAAGGGTCCACACCAGTACTGTGAGACTTACATATTTATAACCAGGAATTCAATTTTCAATCATAAAATTGTTTCAAAAACATTTGTGTATTTTGGGGAGACATGGATCAGTTACTTATCTGAGATACTAAAAGGAGCCCATATGTCAATAAAACGTACAATCGGAGATTGTGAGACACAGGGAAGGACTTTTAATAAGGGGCATAAAGAAGATTTGTAATAGAAGTAAAGACAAGCTAGAGAATGGTGACATTGCCTCAGAGACCACAAGGTGAGAAGTAATAAACAGGTTTCAGAGAAGAAGTGTTGTCAGGGGAGAGTTGGTTTCAGGAACAAAAGAAGGTGAGGGAACATTCTGTGAGAAGGTTTCTGATATAATGGAGGTATTTATAACGGAGTCGAGGTCATAACTGGCACAGAAGTAAGACTCAAGAAAAGTCTGAGAAAGCAGGAAGCAGAGGTTACTATAAACACAAGTACATGATACCATATGTGAATATGCGTGTGTCTGTGCGGTGGGGGACGAGCGGGTTGGGAAGCTTGAATTTTGATTGTGGATAAGAATACCTGTGATGAGAACAAAACTATTGATTGTACTTTAGGTTTCAGGACAACTTCAGTTGTCCTGAAAAGTGGCTTCCCAAACCTCCAAAGAAATAAGCTGATATGACAAAAAAAAAACTGATTACACATAATGATAAAGTGATGGTTCTGGCATTAAAAGGGATATGCAAGATGGATGCTCCCAGTAAACAGTTATGAAGTGCACTTTAAGGGATTGGTCAAATTAACCTTTCCAAAAGGCTTAGGATGTTGGTTAAGAGCGTGGACTTGGGAGTCAAACTGTCTGGGTTCCAACCTTGATTCCATCGCTTTGTAAATACGTGATCTTAGGTAAGTTAACTCAAGCTTATGATACTTTCATTTCCACATCTATAAAATGAATATAATAACAATCCTAGCAAAATAATTCATTTTATTTCTATAAATTATTTAAAACAATTCTTAGCAAATAGTAAATACAACAAAAGTGTCTGTTAAAATACACAAAAATATACTCATAATAACTTTGGGTAAATTATAGAAGCCATACAAGTCTCACTTCTCATATTTGTAACATAGAAAAAAATCTATATGTGCCTTGCAAATTGTGTTCAGTAAAAATTAAATGAGATAAACCAAAGAAAGCACACAATATTATGTCTTGCATATGGTGGTCAAACAATATTTTCTATTATTTGGTATTATCATTATTGTAATTACTCTATGAAATCACATTATTTTGAATTTAATGAGTTTAAACTTCATAAAAAGCACAAGCTACCTGAAAGAAATCACTAAACGAAAAAACAACTATGATTTTTTTTCTTCATTTGCAGTATTTCATACTTTAACAAAATGAGATGCTGCCTCAATCGATATTTTTCTAATAATCCATTGTCATTAACTAACATCATAACTAAAAGAAAACAAACCTCTATTAAACATAAAATAAATAATATTATTGGCAGAAAGCAGAGATTTAAGAGAAAGAAATTCTGTTTTAATGGGGAGTAGGATTTTTAACTATGCAAGCATTGGAAGGCTACTCAGATGTACAGATGGATAGAACCCAGTGAAAAGAAATAAAATATGCATGTGGTACAAAATACATCCAAACAAAAATCAGAAAAAAGTATTTATTTACCTCCTTCCACATGGCATGCCCTGCTCTTGACCACAATAATTGTCTTCATTTTCCAGCAACTGTGAGTTCCTATGGGATATACACTGTGCCTTGGTAACTCTTGTAAACATACTACCTATCAAAATTCTTAAAATATAATATGAATTTAATACTTGTCAAAGGCTAGTGTTTATAAAGAAATGAACAGAAGTCTAAAAATAACTGCCTATTCCATAAACAAATGCACGGTGTAGGGGGAAAATCACATATTTTTATCATCAATTTCACATGTTGGTCACAGACTAATCAAATATTTTAAAATTTGCAATTCTAAGACATTAGGAGAATAATACTGTGTGGTCATTTTAAACTTCCTGTCTCTTCAAAAAAGATGAAGAGCTGATTGCAATTCGGGCATTATTTGTCATTCGGTATTAGAATATATTGGAAATTCCTTTTCCACCCATAAGACCAAATTTTCAAAACTTTTCGTTACCCCAAATGTAAATTTCCCTTCCTCCAGTATGCCTTACTTGCTACATTTATGGTGACAACACTGTTAATCCCAACCTCCCGTTCTCTGATAATTGTCTATGGATCTCCTCTACTGTGTTCTATTTGTTATCATTGATCATTACTCCCCCAACCCATTTTTTTCTTTTGTATAGTATCAATGTTTGCCTCTGAAAGTCTTCACACACTTTCTGGGATGTCTATTTTTGAATCTTGCAGAAGTACTTAAGGTCTCCCCTAGTCTGCTTTTAGCCCATTCCCTTCATTTTAAAACAGGTTGTTAAAATTCAAGATGTCTTGTAACAACCCCTCCTGCAATTAAGAGACAGACGTGTGTCTGGATGCTTTAGTAGCGGAAAAAAATTAATTCAAGAAACAGCTGCAGTTCAGAAAAGAGCAATGCTGCTCTGTCCGTGGTGCTGAATGTGATTTTTTTATGGGTATGGCCAAGCATTAATTGCTTGTCCAAGAATCCAAACAGGATTTGATGTCTACAAACCACATGAAGCAGTCTGGAATTAATATGACAGAAAACTGAATATATACAACGATTAAAAGAAGTGTATGTGTCATTTTATAGCATTAAGATGTATATGACAGTTTTAATCATTTTTCCCCCTCCATAATTGGACATGTTTTAGGTAACGTTAGCACATACACTTGATTTCCATCATTTGGGCCAATGTTTCTTCATGGGTAGTTAATGTTCAAACTTTCCTTCATTAATTAAGCTCCAAGGTTAGCTCCTGAGCTTGTGAGACTTCTTGGTCAAATAAAGTATACATGCAAAGATATTTTATTTATGGCAGAGGCATTTGTTGAGGACATAATAGGTGGAATAATATCTTATATCATATATTTTTGAAACACATATTTAAAAGTTACAATACATGTCAATAATTATTTTTTTAACTGATGCTTTTGTGGAGAAGCTATTGGACAAATCCTTAACTCTTATATACAACTACTTAGGCATTGATGAATAAAGGGATATGGAATTATGAGTGTGGAACTAATCAGGTTCTAACTTGAGACACTGATGCAGAGTACAAAAGGGACTATTTTTAAAACTTATGCTACTGCTTTGCCCAATGCTAGATAATCCTATCAGTATGTAGGGACAGAAGAAAGACAGAATGGAAAGACTTAAATCCAACTGAATGTATGGAATTTGTCTGCAAAAAGACAGATATAGCTTGTGGATGGTCCAGTGAGATCAAATGGCTTAAGGAATGTTTGATGATTGTTGCTGCATTACCCATGAGTCCTTTCACTTTGAATAATTCCACTATGAAATACTCATCTGCTGGCTGCAGAGAGAATGACAAAGAGAAAAGAAACATCTTTGTCTTGCCTAAACTTTGTGGAGAGGCTGTTGCACACAGGCCAGACTTGTCTCCTCTCATTTACTCATATATTAACAGGTCCTAAATCACTCTTTCGATTCACTGCATCCCACCGTGGAGACCACAGCACTTTGTCCCTCCATAAAACCACAGTCACAAAAGCCTCCCATGATGTTTCCATAGGTGGGTTTGTAAGGATTTGAATACACTTTCCTTCCCCCTAGCTATCCCTCTCACCTTTAATTCCATCGCACCCCCACCACCACCACCTCCACCACCAAACTAACAAAACCCAAAGTAACATTACCAGTAAGTATTACTAAAATCGGATTATGCAAATTTACATCTGCCAGTGCTAATACATAGGGATTGGCCTCTGTGAACTGCACAAGTAACATCTCTAGGGAGGAGGTACACTGAGTATGGATTTTCTATGGGCTTCACAGCCTCACATTTCTTTTATCTCCTGGGCTCATTTTCATCCAAATGACCCTTGTCTGTTATTGAGAGTGAGTACTCAAGTCACAGAACCAAAGCATCTTTTTCATAAACTGCCCCAAGGACTCTCGACGAGAGGGATTTTGCCAATTTGGCAGAGTAGCTCCTGGTTGTACTATGTCATCCATACATTGTAGGGAATTCAGCGATCCTGGTCTCCAGGAACCAGTTACCTGTTAAATACTATGCATTCATATAGTATTCATAGTATGCATTCATATAGAAATGTACACCCCTACACAGTTCCATATGCACTTAGGGGAGCTTTAACGCTCTAAATTGAGAACTATTGATAACCTCTTCTTACAGCGATTTATTCAAATTAACTACTCAAGTAACTCACAGGACTGTGGTGAATACTCAAATATCCCGTATTCAGTTCTTAGACTATCTTAACGGCAAAGAAGCCACATACAGTGGAAGAGAGTTTAGAAAGTCAGCAGAAAGTACTGTTTGTATATTTAGGTCGATGTGGTTACAATTTTTTTTTAAATTCATTAAACATGTATAATAGAATCTGTTCTACCTAGATTCAGGGTTTTCTGCTATTTAGTGTGGTTTATGTATATGAGGGAAACACCATGAAATTCAAAGAACTATTACAAGTAAAAGACGCTTTGAAAAATTGTTAAAGGGCATGCTAAAAGAATACCATTTTATCTTAGGAATAGTTTTTGTTTGTTTTTGGTTGTGTTTTGCTTTCTTTCCTGTGCTTTATTGTTTTAAATTTGAACCTCACAATTGGCTAATACCTCTCCTAAGCTGCTTCGGCAAGCTGCTTGCCACCAGAACTCACTGGGAAGAAAGAACTACTTCAGAATGGATCTGAAAGGAACGTATGCTATCAAGTTCTTAATAGACAGTTGTGCAGCTCTAGGCATGATTGGCACAACTGGTGGGTGCTTTCTGGAGATCCCCCAAGGATTCAATAAATGGAATAAATGGGCAATGGAGAATGAAGTGAATTGGAAAAGTGCCTGGCTGACTTTATAAACACTAGAAGGAAAAGATAGGGCAGGATTTATCGTCCAAGAAGAAATCTGTTTTACTTACATTGTGCACACAGATGCATGCATTTGTGCACACCTGTGCATATGCACATAGTCACACCTTAATTTGTCTTTTGCTTCAAATGTATCAAGATTTCTTGTGCTTTATTCTGACAGTTAGTTGACCCACCTGGACTTCAAGTGTAGTTAAGGAAAACCCTACCTTATCCAGAGCATAATTTGTCTCTATGTCTGTTGCTATAAATGAAGCCATATCTCTAGGGTTTGACAGTCACCCAAAGAGAGAGAAGACAGCCTAAGGGTCTCAGGCTGAAATTGCTTTTACTTAGAACTATTTATCAATGTGCTTTCTCCAGTTTCTCAGCATTTTCCTTCTGTGGCTTAGTTTTGTAATGCAAATACCTTCAAGCTACCCCTGAGAAACTCAAATGTCTGAATTTCATGCCTCCTCTGCTAACCTGGTGCCCTCTGTTCTTCAATTAGTGTGTAACTGGAATAACCAATATTTATTAAACAACTATCTGATGCTAAATAGTTAACCGATATGACCTTATTTATACTCTATGACAAACCTGTCAAATAATCATTCCAATTTTACAGTTCAAACTCTGATCCACTGAGGTAATTGATAATAAAGTCGCAGTCATAATATTGGTAAAACTGAGATTTGAACCCAGTTGTGGCTAGTTAAAAACTATTCTTAGGAATTCAGTTTTCTTAGGAATTAAGTTCCAAATGATCTCTCTTCCTCTCTTATCCCTACATTTCCTGTTGGTTTCTATATTATATAAAAGCACAAGCAACAAAACACAAATTTACAAGTGGGACTGCCTCAAATTAAAAAGCTTTGCACAGCAAAAGAAACAGTCAACAGAGTGAAAGGCATCATACAGAATGGGAGAAAAATATTTGCAAATCGTATCTCTGATAAAGGACCAATATTCAAAATATATAAAGAACTGATACAACAATAGCAAATCATCATCATCATCTGACTAAAAATGGACATAGGAACTAATAGACATTTTCTTTTTTTCCCCACAGATGACATACACATAGCAATAGGCACAAGAAAAGGCGCTTGACATCACCAATCATCAGTGAAATGCAAATCAAAACCACAATGCCACCTCATACCTGTTAGAACGGCTATTATAAAAAAGACAAGGAATAAGTGTTGGCAGGATGTGGAGACAGGGAACCCTTGAACATTATTGGTGGGAGTGTAAATTGATATCGCCATTATGCAAAACAGTATGATGGTTCCTCAAAATATTAGAAATAAATCTACCATATGATCCAGCAATCTCACTTCTGAGTATATAACCAAAGGAAATAAAAGCAGGTTCTCCAAGAGATACTTACACTCCCATGTTAATTGAAGCATTATTCATAATAGCTAAGACATAGAAACAACCTAAGTATCTGTCAATGGACAAATGGATAAAGATGTCACACACACACACACACACACACACTCACTCACTCACTCACACATACACAGAGGAGTATTATTCAGCCATAAGAAAAAAAAAAGAGAAATCCTGCCATTTGTGACAACATGGATAGTCCTTGGGTGCATTATTCTAAGTGAAATAAGTCTGACAGAAAAAGACAAATACTGTATGATATTCCTTATATACACAATCTTTAAAAAGCCAAACTCACAAAAACAGAGACAAAAATGGTGGTTGCCAGAGGCTGAGGATGGGGTAAATGGAAAGACGTTGGTCAAAGGGTACAAACTTCCAGCCACAAGACGAGCAAGTTCTGGGGAGGTAATGTACAGATGGTGGCTACACTTAACAGTACTGTATTAAATACCAGAAAGTTGCTAAAAGAATAAATCTTAAATGTTCTCACCACACACACAAAAAAAGGCAATTTATGACACAATAGAGGTATTATCTAAGGTTATGGTGGCAATTATTTTGCAATTATAAGTGTATCTAATCAACAAGTTTGCATGCCTTAAAATTATACAATGTTATGTGTCAATTATATCACAGTAAAGTTGGAAAAAATTTCAGAACCATATGTAATGCATCGAGAACACAGTAGGTCCACATTCAATATTTTTTTCTCTCATTTCAGCCAATTTTGTAAAAGTGCCTGTTTGGAAAGTCAGAATAGTTTAGTAATAATATGTTTATGGAAACTTTCATATCATATTCTTTAATCAAATATCAGATTCTTATCTGGGTCCAATCAAATCACATATGTCCTTAAAAGTAAAGAATATTTCATGACTGTGGTGAGAGATGTGACTACGGAAAGATGGTCAGACAGATGAGCATAGTTGGCTTTGGTGATAGAAGAAGGGAGCCATGAACCATGGAGTGTGGGTGACCTCAAAACAGATGCTCCCCACAGCATTCAGGACAGAATGTAACCCTGCTGACACCTTGATTTTAACCCAGTGAGACTCCATGTCAGCCTTCTGACCCACAGAACTGTAAAATAATACACTGTGTTGTTTTAAGCCACCAAGTTTGTGGTAATTCTTATGGCAGAAATGAATACCTAATAAATATGACTAGTTAGATATTTGGACTAGTGAAGACCTATACTTGATTACCCGATCCAGCCCCTACCCAGGTGTCTCTATCTTTACCTTCTGATGGGTATCACCTAGAGGACTAGTTACACTCAAATTTCTGAACCAACGATGTCTGGGGAATGATCCTGCAGCCTTGGCTGTACAGTCTGGTGAGGTTGTGGTTCTCGTCTTGAATTCAAAGGTTGAGCTTTCTGTCACAGACAACCCATATGTCCATTGTCCAAGAATGGCCCAATCTGTAAGGCTATACTTCTTGATTCATTCAACACATACATTTTGCACATCTACCATAAGTCATTTCCATGCTGGTTACTGGAAGCCAGTGGTGAACAACATTGACAAAATTCCAAATCTCATGGAGTTCATACTCCAGAGCAAAAGTCAGAAAACCATGGCCGTTGGATCAAATCCAGTCTACTACCTTGTTTCCCCGAAAATAAAACCCAGCCAGACAATCAGCTCTAATGCGTCTTTTGGAGCAAAAAATAATATAAGCACGGTATTGTATTCTATTGTTATGTCATATCATATCATACCATACCATATCAAAGATCCGGTCTTATATTATAGTAAAACAAGACTGGGTCTTATATTAATTTTTGCTCCAAAAGACGCATTAGAGTTAATTGTCCAGCTAGGTCTTATTTATGGGGAAACATGGTAGCTGTTTTTATAAACAAAGTTTTATTGGAATACAGATATGCCCACCATCTGCATATCATTAATGCTGCTTTCATGCTGTCACAGCAGAGCGGAGTAGTAACGACAGAGACTGTGTAGCCCACAAGTCTATAGTATGTATTATCTGGCCCTTCACAGATTTGCCATCTTTGTTCTAGAGGGAAGACAGGCAATGAAACAAATATGTACAAATGTGAGGAGTGTTACGAAGAAGTACAGGGTGTTCTGGAAGTATCTTAAAAATGAAGGGATAACATTTAATTAATCTGGTATAATCCAAACAAAAGGATGTGTAAGAGTTAACCAAATAAAGAAAGTGTGAGAAGTTAGGAAAAGTGTCCAAGATATAAGGAAGATCATGTGTAAATATGCCATAAAGTGGAAAGAACATGGCACATTTGACATTAACCTAGGGAGAGGAGGTTAAGTAGAAGAACTGCCAAAAATGATGCCAATACATGAAACACATTGGAGGCCATATTATGAGTATTAGATTCCAAACAAAAGGCCATGGGAGTCAACGACTAGCTTTAAGCTGAGTTTCTCTGCCCAATGATTATCTCCTTGACTGGAAATCTTGCTCTGATCCCTAACTTCCGGGCTGTGGTTTCTTATCTGCCTGAATCCTACAAACTCTTCTTCCAGAGACCTTGATAACAATACTCTAAATAGGTTCTTGCTGGCTTTCTAACTGAATCTCACATCCTTTGTTTTTTTTACCTATACTCTTTATTATTATTATTATTATTATTATTATTGTTATTATTATTATTTATTGGGGTGACAATTGTTAGTGAAATTACATAGATATCAGGTGTACAATTCTGTATTACATCATCTATAAATCCCATTGTGTGTTCACCACCCAGAGTCAATGTATCCATCAGCCAACTCAGACTTCCT
Organism: Rhinolophus hipposideros; assembly: GCF_964194185.1. Taxonomy (NCBI): domain Eukaryota; kingdom Metazoa; phylum Chordata; class Mammalia; order Chiroptera; family Rhinolophidae; genus Rhinolophus; species Rhinolophus hipposideros. The sequence goes on along the minus strand of NC_138057.1, from coordinate 69,614,098 downwards.
GGGCATTTATCCGACCATTACCTGGGTTACAAATCATTGGACAGCCATAGCATTTCTCTCTGTCAGGAGTCTCTGCCCTCATTCTGTTGGAGACTAGTTCTTCATCACGTAATAGAAACAGAGAAACCAGCACAGAAAGAGAGACTGACAACAGTTACCTTGACTTTCAGCCCTGGCTTCCTAACTTCATAACAGTGTGACTTTAAATAAGATATAACGTGAAATGATTCCTAAGCTTCTTCATTTCCAAACTTGTCATACTATTCTTCTGAGGATTAATTCTTCTTAAATAATTAGTATATATAATTATATATTTAATTTGTTATGTAATTATAGAATTACAATAACATAGAATTATATAATTCATTCACCAGAGTCAATTCTTATGACGATTATGGAAAAGGAAGCTGTGGCAGGTTGACTGCGTCTATGGACCCTACTTAAGGCATTCCTATATCCTTACCCTCTGCTGTCCCCTCCCACTCTCACTTGGCAGCTGAACCTGTGATATTTGGGTGGTAATAAATGGGACACAAGCAGAGCTCCCAAATGTGCTCATGTGTTTCAGCTTCCTCTCTTACCTCTCGCCTTTCCCTATGGGAACAAGCCTGGAGTAGTGTCCTAGAGAATCAGACAAGTGGAAGAGAGTTGCGTCGGCCCAATTATCCCAGCCGAGACTCCAGACATGTACAGAAGTCCTCCTACAATCTATAGAGTTGCCCAGCCCGTATACTGCTGACCACAGACACTTGTGTGAGCCCCACCGAGTCTAGTTCAGAAGAGCAGAACTGACCCACTAACTTTAGACTCATGAACAAACATGAATGTTTATTTTGTATACTTCCGAGGTTTTGTGGTCAACTGCTTCACAACAGTTTCTGTAGTAGCAGCGAACTGAGGCATATACATACAGGAGGTGGGATGAGAGTGTGCCAAGTATATAGTCAGTCCTGCCCTCACCACTGCCACCTGTGTGATGTAAATCAGGAGGGGTCATTCAGGGGAGGCTCTAGTCCTTGTCCTCGCACTGCTTGGGGTGGAGTCTTACTCCTGATGGGTTTCCGGACACTGTGCCTTGCAGACACACCCTCGACGATTACATAAACTATGAGTCCTGACACCTTACAGGAGTGCCTGCCTGTGGAGTCTAAGGGGTTCTCAGCAAAGTGACCTCCAAAGCCCACGTTCCCTTCTCTTTCCGTGCCCACCCTAGCTTCTGTGTACCCCTTTGCCCAGGAGAACTGAGCAAAGTACATCATGTCAGGGGCAGCACAGCCTGGCTTCGGAAGTAGGTCTGGAGCCGGTTTCCAGGAGATGTGTTGCTAAAGAAATAATGCCTTTGTCTGGGCAGCAGGCTTAGTGCTACTTATTTCCAGATGCTCTCCTGGAACATGGGGGCGGGGGGAGTGCAGCTGCACATCACTCATGCAGAGGCTGAGACAAGATGGGGGGCGGCACTCTGAGAGGATGGCCAAGCTCATTCAGGGCTGGGGACGTGATGGGCTTCTGTCCCTGACAGCGAAGAACTCAGGTTTCTTCCTCATTGGCCTGCAGCTGCCCCACACCTCAACATGCCTGTTGGTGTGAGTGACCGCGTCCCTTTCCCCTTCCCCTGACCATCTAAACTTTCAGTATTTTTTTGATTTCTCCATATGAATGTCTTCCTTGTTCCACTTTCTCAGCCTCACACTGTTCCTTCTGATTGAGATATGTAAAGGGCAGCCAAGTGGCTCTGACCCCATGTGCTGGGGAAAAGGGAAAAGAAAAACTCTGCCTCGGTAGGATCCTGTTTTGAACATTTAATTCTATATAACTTTGGACAATTCTCTTCTTCAAGACTCATGTTCATTATAACAATAGTACATTTAAAAAAATAGTAGCTACACTATGTGTTTTTTGAAAAAAAAATCACCATTAAGCATTTATTTGAGTGTTTGACAAAGAGCAAGTGCTAAATAAATAGTTGTCCTTATTCTACCATCATCACCATCTTTTTGTTTTGTTTTTATTATTACCCTGAGTCCTGGTATTTCTCTGGCCAAATGGCTCACATCTATTCTGCTCATCTCTCTGAATCTATGCTCTTTGTACTTCCCCTGTAAATCACCCCAGAAGCCTCTCAACTAGTTTCACTAGCTTTTTTCTCTTCTCTCTAATCCTTTTTTTCTGGACCACCATTTCTCCTAAAATAACTTTTATTCTTTGTAACATGGTGTGTTAGTTTCCTAGGGCTGTGATTGCAGAGTACCACAAGCTAAGTATCTTAGGCAACATAAATTTATTTTCTCACAGTTCTGGAGGCTAGACTTCTGAACCCCAGCTCTTTGCAGAGTGGCGATCCTTCCTCTGACACCTGTCCAGGAATTCTTCCTTGCCTCTTCAGAGCTCTGGTGATTTTCTTCGCGGGTAGATGGATCACTGTAATCCCCTATCTTCATGTGGTATTCTTGCTGTTCTGTACTCATGCAGTTGTTGTCTTATAAGGATATCAGACATACTGTATTAGGTACAGTATGACCTAATCTTATATAATTATATCCACTATAATCCTACTTCCATATAAGGTCACATCTTAGGTACTGTAGGTTAAGACTTCCAGATACCTTTATTAGGGGTGTGAGGGGGGACACAAATCAATGTATAAAATACAGCTATTCCAGATCTGCCCCCAGTTACATTCCAATCTTTATCTCTCACCACTCCATACTACCCCCTCCAGCCACAGGAAACTTTTTTAATGAGTTAATTATACAAAGCCCTCCCTGCTGTGTCTTTTACGGGTAAAAGTGTCTTTTATGGGTTGTGAGCTCCAGCCAGAACTTTCCCTTTGCCTTCCCCTAGCTTTTTCCCAGCTAAGGTTTACTTATTCTTAAATTCTCAACTTGGTCATTACCTATTACAAGAAGCCTCAACTTAAGCTCACTTCATGCTCACTAGGATGGCAAGAAAGAAAGAAAGAAGGGAGGAAAAGAAACGGGAATAAAAGGAAAGGAAAATAACAAGTACTGGTGAGGATTTGGCAAGAAGAAACTGGAATCTGTTTGTACTGCTGATAGAAATATAAAACGATGCCGCCATTATGGAAGAGAGTAAGGAAACTTCTCAAAAATTAAACGTAGAATTACCTTATTAGCCAATGATTTCCACTTTGGGTATATAAGGAAAAAAAACTGAAAGCAGGCACTGAAACAGACATTTTTACAACAATGAACATAGAAGCATTATTCATAATAGCCAAAAGGTGGAAACAATACACACGTCCATCAATGGATGAATGGATAAACAAAATGTCTCTCACACACACACACACACACACACACACACACACACACACGGTGCCAAAAAATGTATACACATTTTAAGAAAGGATAAAATAAAACCGTATTAAAATTACACTGATGGTAATCACTTTGAGCACCTCTTGTAACTGAAGAAGTCAAATGTCACTTATATTCATCTTTTGTTATCGGTATATTTTGGGTATTACAATTTTAATACAGTTTTTTTTTCCTTTCTTAAAATTTATATACCTTTTTTTGGCATCGTGTGTGTGTGTGTGTGTGTGTGTGTGTGTGCGTGTGTGTGTGATTCAGATTTGAAAATAAATGAAATTCTGATAACATGCTACACCATGGATGAACCTTGAAATATTATGCTAAGTGAAAGAGGACAGACACCAAAGGACAAATATTGTGTGATCCCCTTACGTGAGGTACTTAGGATAGTCAAATTCTTAGAGACAGAAAGTAGCATAGAGGTTACCAGGGACTGGAGTCGGGCTGGGGAGAATGAGAAGTTACTGATTATGGAGTATAGAATTTCATTTTGTAATGATGGACAAGTTCTTTAGATGGATGGTACTCAGGGTTGAGAAGGATGCCAGTGCACTCAGTGCCATTGAATTACTCGCTTAAAATGGCTAAAATGATAACTTGTATGTCACATATATTTTACCACAATAAAGAATAAAACACTACCCATAAACTCACCCAGGACACAAAACAACATAAAACAGAAACAAGTGAATGAATCCCACGTAGGCATCCAGAGGTGTCTGCATAATTCATTTTTTAAACATAATCAACCCACAGATAACACATCTATATGCTGGTCACTGCCCTAAGCACTTTGTAACTACGAACTCATTTAATCTTTGTAATACCTTATAATGTAGGTAATATTATTATACTATTTTATGCAGGAATACATGAAACACAGAGAGGCAAAGCAACTTTCCTAAGGTCAACAGTTTGTAGGCGGCAGAGCAGGATTAGAGAGAAGCCAGCAGTCTGGCTCTCCTGTCTGGACTCAGCTGTTGTGGCGCAGATCACGCTCATCACTTCCACACTCAGGGTCATCAGGAGACCCAGGTTAGGTACACAGCGAAGTCAACTCCACTTTATTTTTTTTTATGAGGGCTGTCAAATCAACCCCCTCCTATATTATTCCTATGACATTATTTATCCCTGTAACGTTGGTTCATGGTCCTTACCGAAACGAAAGAGCCTTTCGCTTGTATTCTGAATATTTTCTAAAGTTTCCTACTTTGTGATTTTGTTCACATTATTTGTATTTCTTTTCTGTTTCTATGTAACTAGCTAATGACTCTCTGTACTGTAAAACAGCCATTTGGCTTTTCTCAACATTTTGGGGTCAGAAATTTTGAAGGGCTTGATCGGGCCCCTTGTCTCTGATCCATGTGGTACCCACTGGAATAGCTGAGCCTGGAAGATACACTTCCGAGATGATGGCTTCTTAATGCACATGTCTGCCTCCTCTCTCTCTCTCTCTCTCTCTCTCTCTCTCTCTCTCTACCCCACTACCACCCCTCCCCCCATGACATCTCATCATTCTAATACTAAAGGATGACTGCATTGGCTTGGGCTACTCACAGCAAAGTGGTCTCAGGTCGGTCACACTTTTTACATGGTGACTGGCTTTCAAGAGGCAGAACATAGAAACTTCCTAAACAGTTAAAGGCTCTGCTTAGAAATGGCACAGCATCATATCCACAATATTCTATCTGCTAAAACAATCACCAAATTCAAGTGGGTACAGAGATAAGCTCCATGCTCCACCTCTCCAAGGAATCATTGCAAGGTTACATTTCATAAGAGCACATTGAACGGGAGATATCATTGTGACCACCTATGCATAATGCAAATTCTTATTATCTATATTGAGTTGGAACCAGATAGATAGATGACCAGGTAGGTAGGCGGGTGGGCGGGTGGGCGGATGGGCGGATGGGCGGATGGATAGATGGATAGATAGATAGATGATAGACAGACAGACAGACAGATAGATAGTTTTGTATGTATACATTAGACAAAATTATATCACAGAGATGTAAGTAGAAGAAATTCAACTTTAACTGAATATTTAAAATAGTGTGTATAGATTCAGTTACCAAAGAACAGGCAGGGGCAGACTCTTTGTTTCAAATATAAGTCCACAAAATCAGATACCTTAGAACTCTCCCTTTCTTCTTTTATTTAGGTTTTCCCCCTCTCTGTGTTTGCTTCAGTATTTCTCTAGAAAGAAGCATAAGATTACTGGAAATACCAGGGTGTCAAAAAAAAAAAATATCCACAGGACTTGTATGTATCTTTTGTTACTGGTATATACAATTTTATTACAATTTTAATACAGTTTTTTTTTTCCTTTCTTAAACTGTGGATACATTGTTTTGGCATCCTCTGTATATTATGGAAATGTAAGGAGAGATGCTGGAGATGGAGATGCATGTTTAAGTATCATCTATACAGAAATAGATATTTGTTGAAGGTGTGGAAATGGGTGAGGTCTTTAAAGATAAGGGCTTCACAGTGAGAGCTTGGTTTTCCAGATGCAATTTTATTTATTTGGTTGGGTATGTGTGTGTGTATCTGGTCAGGAAAAGATTTAACAAGCCATTTGCTAGAGTAACTAGTAATTACTGGTAGTTACTGGTGGTAACTACAGAGTAGAATAAAAACACTCCCTACTTTACCTACGTCAAAGTCAAGTTGTAACCCTAAGAAACAAATTAATTAACACATTGTTTAGGGGGGAAAGGACTTTGGAGTTGGACTTTGGAGTTGGACTTGCTAGTTCTGCATTTTCCACAAATGGGAAAGAAAGCCTGGGACAAGTACTTTAACTCCTTTGGGTTATTTCTTAAAGACATAAAACACTTTTGCCAATTACCAAATATTGCACAAAAGAAGATCTTACGAGTTTTAAAGTTGTTTATTCAGTGTTTCTGTCTGCATTGATCAACTTCACCATAAAAATGTCAACCACGCCATTTTTTTTTTTTTTTTGAACTGATGAACCCAACCAGGGTTAGCAGTGACTTGACCAAGTCCATAGGGCCACAGCCAAATGGAAACTCACATTAAATATTATGGAGGGGGAAACTACAGCTGCAGCCCTCATGCAGTTAACTGTGATCAACCTTTCAGTAAATGAAAATTCTGTAACTTAGTTGCTTCTCAATTGCATTAGAAACAGTTACTATTTTAAAAGTACCCCAGGGTGATTCTTCATATATAGCAAGCACCTTTTGTAATATGAATCCTAATGGTTTGATTAATGTTTTTCAATCTCAGATTTTGATAACTCCAGCATTCTTAACACTCAGCTCAGCCTTATCTCATAGTCAAACATTTCTATTTTATTTCCTATATAGAATAATATAATATGCAGGCTGAGAGCTGCCAAACAGATCAGCCAGATACATTTTTTTCAAGTAAAATTTTCACTTCACTTGTCTAAATCAGTATTTTTACAGTTCAAATTCATTAGACAATTGCCTCAACATCAGCTGGACTTTGACAGCCAGGCCTTTTTCCTACTTTTCTCTCTTATTTCTGATCCGTCATGTTTTTCAGTTTCTGCCTGGATTACTTATTCTTTAATACAGAAAAGGGGCCACAGGTTAAACCTGAGAAGCTCAGGGAACTGAAAATAACTGTGTAAGATGACATGAACATAAAAAATTTTCGTAACTAAGGTGGGCCATGGCGGGAAGTCACATCTTTAGCCTGAAGCCTGCCTTCATAAAATGAATCTTCACCTTCAATGAGCCTGTCTTTTGTCTTTTTGCACCTAAAATGACATCCTTGGATTGTCACTAATCCCTTTTTCTGCACTAGAGCAGGACAATACAGAATCCCTCATTATTATTCTTGTCCCTTGATTAACATCTTTATTTAAACTATTAACTATCCTGTACCCACCTATGTAAAAGAAGTACCTTCTCTCCAATTTACTTTTATCCAATCCCAGAGATTTCTCCACTCTGTTTTCTCCCACCCCCTTAATCTATCACCAATGGATTTCACGTAACCCTCCTCCATTGATTCTATGTATAAAATAAGCTGTAAACCACCATTTTGTGGAACATTTTCTCAATCCGTTGAGATTTTGCTTCCTGGCAATTGTCATCAGTTTGGTTCCAATAAACTTTTACAAGCTTTCTCTTAGGCTGGATGTTTTTTTGTCGACACCTTTCTTTTAGCTAAATTTCTACATGCATATTTTGTTGATTGTAAATGAAACTAATTCTTGCTATAAAAGATTTAAATATCACCTCCATGTACAAAGTAAAATAAAAATTAATTCATTCTTTTACTACTCAAGCCCCTGTTCATACTTTGGCATATATTCTTTCAAACCTCAAATCTGAGTTTTAAAATTCAATATATCACACTCATCTTTATAGAAAATGCATACATAACCTCATGAATCTCCTATGTTATACAGCATCCTATTAATTTTCAAATCATTTATTAAACTAATAACTCAATTTCAGACATATCGCTTTTGGTGTTTTTTTCTCATTTCACAGTATATTGTATTGAACATATGTATCCATTGATCTACCAACTATTTACTTAGTATAAATTCATAGAATGAAAATTCAATCTAAATATATGCTCATGTAATGTTAATCTTTATTTCTCTACTATCCTCTATAAGCTATGGACCTATCCCTATAAAGAAACACTATTCCTTCATACTCCCCTGCCTGCTGCCAATCTGAAATGTTCCCTTTGGCTTTTCCTTTTAAATCCACCTGAAACCTAGGTTACGGTCCCCTAACCCTCATATAAAATCTTCCTCAAGATTGCACACTCTCTGTTTCTCTGAATGTCTGGGGTACTGGGGGATAGGAGGAAGGCTCTATGAAGCACTATGACTTAATTGGAAGAGACACTCAATGGGAGACAGAATAAAAGAACAAGAGAAAGTTAGAAAACATGCAAAAGAGACAAACAGTTACAAAAATTACAGCATATTCATACTTCGGCTATTATCTATGTATTTAGTAATACTAAACTCTATATAATAAAATCAATGCTTATAAGATGTTTTAGCAAAGCAGGGCATAGTGTCGCATGCATATCATAATTACATTGTAAAATAATGGGTGTTAATTTAAAACTGGAAAAATAGAAAAATAATATCTCAGTTTTAGTGCTGTGGGATTATGGGTGAGATTTTTTTTCTTCCATAAATATTTCATTATTTTGACAGTTTAAATAAATAAAACGTTTTTCCCTGTATTTTCGTATTTTTCTATAATATGTGGCATATGTATGTGTGGCAGGTGAGAGTGGAAGGCAAAAGATGGAGACCCAACATCACAACTCCACAATTTATTATGGCATCTTACAAAATTCTACCATCTTTAGTTTCAGTCTTACCTTCTGTAAAATGATGGTGAGGGTAATTGATCCGGGGTTCCAAATGCAAAAGCCTACTTTTCTGAATCTAAATAAATTAAGTGCATCAAGTGTTTGCTTACTAAACTTTTAGGGCTATTCGTTACTTCTGCAAAGAATATCTCTGCTTTCCTATTCTTAATACACAGAAGCCACTTACTCTATCCTGTCCCCGTCCATAGAGAAACATATTTCTGCCTCAGGCTATCATCAGGGCAAATATATTGAATTCTGATTACCTAGCCTGGGCTTTTGTGTTGAAGAGACAACATGGAATACTTGAAACTATAGTGAACTGTAGGATGTGTCTCTTTGACTGAATGAAAAAGCGACTGCTCATCTCCAGCTGGTAATTGCCAAGCCAGCATGTTGGCTTTAGTGGTGTTCAATCTTTTAATTTCTTAGGATAAACTGTAAAAATGTGGATTCAATTTTTTTTAGGTTCTATGTTAATTCAAATTACAATACAAAGCAATCTTTGTTAAGTCTTAGAAAACACATCTTTGAGATAAATCCAGCCTTTGAACCATGAATTTTCAGTCTCTCAGTTAGATGAGAGGTAAAGGCTCTTTCATTTCTGTGATTGATTAGAAATTAACTGGTCTTTATTTCCATGAGGTCTATGAGAAGGGCAGGTGTATTGGACATTGATTTTATTACCCTGCATCCATTCACTCTCCTTTTGTAAAAACTCCAGGTTTTATTAGAAATAGACACCTTTCTTCTACTCTGATTCTGTATGTCCCACTGAACTTGACTCCATCTGTAGCTCTAAAGGTGGCTTAAGGAAATCAAATGATGGATTCCAACAGCAAGATCGTTTCAGACATGGACACATGGCCCAAGCCAAGCCATTCAAAGACAAAGGCATTAACTTCCAGGACTTTTTAAAAGCTATCAGGAAAGTAAACCCATTCTTTTCTCTGCTAGACAGGAACAAAGAAAGCAGTAGCCCCAGAAGATACCGGAAGTGATAATGAAGTCATGAGGCAACCGAAAATTTAAGAGAATAGAGTCAAAATAGAGGAATCAGCGACAAGATGACTGGGAGAGAAATAATGGAACCCTCGTTGTGTTTTTTTGTGCCCGTATATCCAGCATTGCCTGAAGCCAGTAACCCTGGATTTTCTATCATGGATTTTCTAGCTTTTTAACCAAAGCTAATTTGCATCTAGGTCACTGTTAATAGCAACCAAAAGCCAAAGCTGCTATACAGAAGGAATTGACACGAGATGGGAGAACCGCCTTAGTCCAGAATTTCCTGATTGTTTACACTAAAAAAACAAAAAACAAACAAACAAACAAACAAACAAAAAAGCACAATACCATGTTTCCCCAAAAATAAGACCTACCTAGCCAGGCAATCAGCTCTAATGCATATTTGAAGCAAAAACATCTCAACAATTTTTATATTAATTGCACGTTGAAAGACAATTTGTTTATATATTAAGTGAAATAAATTACTGAAATTGAAAAAAAAATAATATAAAACCCAGTGTCATTTTGCTATAAGACAGGGTATAATATAATTAATATAATATAATATAATATAATATAATATAATATAATATAATACCGGGTCTTACATTAATTTTTGCTCCAAGAGATGCATTAGAACCTATGGGCCAGCTAGGTCTTATTTTTGGGGAAACATGGTAGGAAGGTTTCTCTACCTTCTCAGATGTTAGTGGACATCTTGACTGAAGCATCACGAGGGATAACGTCACCATGGCCAGCACCATTACCAGATGTTATTCTTTTGAATAAACATTGTCAGCACCTTCTCTTTGTATAGTGGAAAAAGGAATGTTATTTTTCTTTCATCCCTGTTGCCATATTTCCCCGTGGAACCATTTCAATTTAGTGAAGTAGAGAGGGACCCCAGCAGTTTGCATCTTCTGTTATAAATGTGGTGCTTGAAATGCCAGAGTCAATGACATGAGACACAGGGCTTCATTATTCCTCAGCTCACCCAGACTCAGGCTTCTCAGGACCCAGTGATAGTCTGTTGCCAGAAAGACACATTTGAATTTCAATGTGTTAAGTATCTCTTGCTGTACTTTCCATGTTGCAGGCTGCAAATGGCTTATAGAAATCTTTTGAACAACCCAGTCACTCAGCTCTCTACCTCCTACCACTGGCTAAGATTAAACTGGATATAATTTTGTCCAAGTTGTAGTAAATTAAGGAATAGGTAGTTTAGGGAAAGCATGATTTTGCAATCACAAAACATACAATACATAAGAACTTTTCAACACCACCATTCATACGTTAAATGGGAGAAGGCAGGGAGCAGAGCATGTGGCCTCTGAAGGCCCAATTTGGGTCTCTGCTCTACCTTTTCCTAAACAAGTAAATTTAGTGAAGCTGCCAAACCTTTTTCTGGCCTTAGAGTCCCCATAAAATGAGAATGATAGTAATGCTACGAACTTCACAAAACTGTGATCTTTGTTTTTCATTCCATTGGAAGCTATTACTAATCACAACCATTTTGCAAGGAAGAATTAGTACTAGGAAAGGGAAATTTTATTCATTCTTTCAAGAAGTATTTAAGATGGACCTTAGCAGTTTTAAAAATGTGGTATCTGTAGTCAGAATGTCTGGACTCAAATTCTTGTCCTAGTCATTAATAACTACATGACCTGAGGATTAATTTCTTGTGCCTTCCCTTCTTTCTCTATGAAGAAGATCTTCCTTTCTATAAGAACCTCATAGGGTAATAGTTAGGATTTATGAGATTAAAACCATTACATTTCCGGGGCTGTGGCAATCACACAGCACCTAACAAGTCATTACTGCTACTCATCCTGTCACTGCCTAGTAGTCTGTTGCACTCTGCAATGTCTCAGACACAGTGCTCAAGGAAAGGCAGTAAAATGTGGCTGCTTTGAGTTGAGCTTCCGAATTTGTATTGAACAACCTGATTTTTTCACTCTCTAGCTCAGGGTCTTTGGGCAAATTACTTCATCTCAATATGTCTTTGTTTCTCGCTTCTACAACCTGAATATTAACAGCACACAGTTTATAGGGTGGATATGAAGACTATAAAAAAGTTATTTCATGTAAATTACTTAGAACACCTTATATACACTACATAATACTCAATTATTCTTACCATTATTACTTTCATTAACGAGTTTTTTCAAGGTCATATAGGAAATTAGAGGCATAAATGGGGAATTTGTTCCTACTGCTACATAAGAAGCTGTTGATCACATTCATGGCTGACTACAAAATCCACATAGTTTCCATACCATATTGTCTCTCTTTTTAAGATGAACAGCAGAGCAAAGCCAAAGGCAATTTTAGATTTATTTTACTGTCATTTCAAACATATATATCATGATCGCAGGCTATCACATTACTTTTGAAATGCATATTTTTTTAAAAGAAACAAAAAATAGCTATAATAACCACCAACTGCTTGTAAAGTAAATTGTGCTAACCCCTCTGCTCCCCATTTGCAAACATATTTGGATTACATCTGGAACGAAATCATTAGTGGCAGGAAGACAGATGTTCTTCAAAGTTTGGGTGTGTAAGTAGACACCGAATATTGATGTTGATGTTATTTACTCATTTGATTCTTTACTTTTCCAAACAGATGGATTTTGAGTTTTTTCATGATTTATTTCTTCTTTCTTTGGTTCCCAAGGTGACAAATCAAAGTTCACCCCAGGAAATTGCAAAGTATATCATGGTGGGAGAAATCCATCAGACGTGGAATAATATTAATAACAAGTACTGTGCAGATGTCAATCAACATAGGGTCTTTACTCAGAAACAATTTAAGGATCTTCTTCAATCCAAAGTGGTGTGTATGGGGCAATGAAAGAACACTGCTCACTATTAACAGATTGACTGCTATAGCAAATTTTACTCTAGATTTCAACTTTAAATATAATTCATTAAAGTAAGATGCAAGCTTCACTGAGTTCATTTTGAAGACATACACTTCAGATAGAGAATGAACACAATATGATAAAGAAAGCACATAATGCACCACGGATTACACAAATAGGAAATTTGATGAGAGTGGGAATAGAAGGTTGTGAGGCAATGCCCTCTTAGACTGTTATAATAGTCCATATTTATGTAATGGAATACACTGGAATTTGTTTTACCCTGAGATGGTTAACTAGAGAAAGTGGAAAATGTTTTCTTCTCAACGGAAATGTAATAATTATACTGTTTGGTAGAGCCCATTTTGAGAATACAGTATATATTTCTTTGTGGACACTAATCAGTGAATGTGCTCTTCACATGTTCTCTGCTTCCATAGAAAATAACTAAATTCCAACTTATATATAATAAAATGCTTTGAAATGCAGGGAGGAAAGAACATGGGTACTATTCAGCAGAGGAGCTGTTGTGGACTGAATGTTTATGGCCCCCCATCCCCAAATACATATGTTGAAATCTAACTCCCAATGTGATAACATTAGGAGGTAAGGCTTTGGGGACATCCATAGGTCATAAGGGTGGGGCCTTCATGAATGGGATTAGTGTCCTGACAAAACACTGCTCTCCTGCCCTTTCCACCATGCAAGAGTACAGCTGAAAGAAAACCCTCTAGAAACCACGAAGAGGGCTCTCACCAGACACTGCATCTGCCCGCCCACTGATCTTGGACTTCTCAAATTCTAGAACTGGAAGGAATAAATAAGTACTTTTTGTTTAAGCCACCAAGTCTATGGTATTCTATTACACGGCACATGTTATGTTATAGCAGCCCAACCGGACTACAACAGAAGCTAAACCAAAATGATTTTTCCCCATTATACATGGCATGTATTCCTTTGTACATCTTCTCCTGATGTCACTCAATTTGGAGTACATTTTCCACTCAATTACTGCATGGTTAATGTGTGCCGATCTTAAAGTTCCAGCCTAAACTTTACTTTACCCACAGAACTTTCTCTAAATCTCATTTGATTTAGAACTTCCTTCATCTTTGCTCTCAAAGCATTTTGTCTATTCCTATTTTTTTTTTATTCCTATATTTTTAAGATTTAAAATTGGATGTGATTTTCTTTTGCTTACAGGCTTATCTTCCAAATTCATCTGTAACTTCCTCAAGAAAAGAGTGTGTGATTTATCTTGCTCAACATGGAGCACAGGACATAGTAAAGATTCAACAAAACCTCATTGAGAGAAATAATACATATTATTATTTTCTTTATATTAAGCTTTTCACACCATCTAGCCCAGAGCCTGACATGTAACAGGAGCTAAATAAATGTTAGGGAAATATTGATATTTGAATGTTGGCCAAGCAGTCAATCCCATTGTTTCGTAAACCTTACTGTTAGGGTAAGCCATTTTTTCTGTTTATCATGATTCAGTTCACAAAATTAGCCCTTTTGGAGTCTTTTTCTGTCTTTGACCTTCTCACATCTACTTCCAAGAGGCCTTTTGTTCCCCAGAAATATTTGTTGTTCAGATAAATAATGCCCCAGGGTGACTAATGGTGCAATAAATAAGAATCCAACATGGTCTGTTCAGGCCCAGTCCAGTACCAAGTGTTTTCTCCTGTAGCCCATTGTGCTGAAAACACAAAACAATTGTATTAACTGGATACTGTGTTTTGTTTTTGTGTTTTTTTTTTGGGGGGTGTACTTAAAAGAAATGTTAATTTGCTATTAAATCTCTTATTGAAAGACTAATAGCTTAATGAACACGTTAAACATGTGCAAATTAGGTTTTTTTTTAATGCATTACTTAGTTTCAGATTGAAAGGGGGTGATACATCATAGTCATGTCTGTGGGAATTAATGAGGCATTAGGCCATCTCCTGTCATGGAGGCCAGACTTATGAACGATCTGCCGAATTGCACATGCGAAACTTGTTCTGTTCTCTCTTTCCACCCACCGCATACATCTTTTCTGGGCCTCCTGCTTCTGCAGCCTGAGCTTTGGTACTTGAAATACAAATGTCAGTTCACCATCAGTTTGGAAGTGAAAAGTAGTCTATTGCAAGTGACAAATGTTGTTTACCGTTACTAGAAAAGAGGGTGGAACAATGAATGCATATATTAACATCACAGGGGATGGGTTTGGTAGTCATTCAATTGCCATCCTGCCCTGTGAAGACACATAACCTCTCTCCATTTCCCTCAATCACCCCCTCACTCTGAGACATCTACATTAAAATAAAGAGCCAAAGGCAAGGCAAGTTATCTTAACTATAATAAGTGGCAAGGTGTTCTCAACTCAACAGCTTTTGTCACTAGCTCTCAATCTTTCCCCATCACAAGCACAGCTTTTTCTGCCTGCATCTTCTGATATATTTGCCTCATCCTGCAGTTCCCAAATCAGCAGTTCCAAACCTCCATGAACAAGCAACATTTAAAAGCCATCAGTTGAATTCCAGGACATAAACTTGCTCTTACCTGCATTTATTTTTATAATTAGCAGGTTTGACATTTAATTCTGTTTCAAGAATCTTGGATAAATTTTCAGTGTATCTTGAGATAATTGAAGATGTCATGGCCTACTCAAAAATCCGAGATGGAGATCACTAGCATAGACATTAATTTAGGCATAGGAATAACATCTGTGCAGGGCATGGGAACATTATAGCAATATTAAGTAATATTTCTTTTACACTGTAAAAAGCACTGCTTACCTCTGCATGGCTTTTTCTAAGAAGATATGTTCATATATATGAACCATCCAGCTGAACGTAACAATTTCCCTACCTGTTCAGCTAGAATCACACAAGTTCAAGCCCTAATCTCTTTGTGCCTCTCACTAGCCACCAAATTTGCCCATTGTCTTCTAATTCCATTTAAATTCATGGTTCACAGTTAATGAATGTTGGTTCCTCTTTCATGACAGCCCCCCATGACAGCAATTCTCTCTCAGGCAACTCTGAGTCATTGAGATTCAGTAAAAGTCCCTTCTATTTATCTATACTGTGTCCTAAAAGCCGATTTGAGACAAGTACATATCGTGTCCATTATCAATGACACAGTTCAGGAATCTCATGCTCTACATCTAACTGGTGGCTTTAAAAAAAAAATAGATAATATGCTTCATTAGGTAACATTTTTTTGGTTTTAAGCAACAGAAACTGACTCTGCCTATTTATGAGAATTAAAAAGGGGATAATTTATTAGAAGGGAGATAAAATGGAAGATGGGATACAACAACCAAGCCTTAGGAATAGGAGTGAGGGCAGATCCTGGACCTCAGTGACTGTCCTTCCTGGGTCTTCTCTTAGGCCAGTACTCTGACTACATTTCTGAGATGCACGGAACCTGTGTTTGGAGAATTTGACTTGCATACATGTCATCTCAGGACACATATCTCCACCTTGATCAATAGTGTGTGGCCAGGGAGGTAGGGTCACTCAATAGAAACAAACATTCTGGGGCCTCGTGTTTGTATTGAGGGCCCTGCCAGAGAAAACAGTGTGTAGGACAGTGTACCACAGGCATCCCCTTTTGGGAAGCGTGTATGAAATGCTTCCTTTCAGTTGCCACAGAAGACTCACACTCAGCTACCCTCCCAAACCTCTCCCCGCCATCACACCACATTATTTTCACCACTGCACTTAATGTAGAAGAATAACAGCACCCAAGGAAGAGAGTTTTCCTTTTCCTGAAATTGAAAAAGAAGAGTTGATTCAACTTGAATCAACTGTTAACCCCTTTTTTCAAATTAATATAAAAAGAAACAATGACATGTAGCAGGTAACTTTTTCAACGTTGGGTAAGGTCTTACAATGATGCGACTGTGGATATCAAGAAATAATCCCTTTAGAGCATATCTTAACAGTATCAGCTATTCTGGAGGAGATAAGAAAAGTATCTTCACCTGAATCATGAGTATTGCTGACTGAATGATATAGATGACGACATCTAAGTACTGAACCCCCATATTTCATTGATGTATTTTCCCTAATTATAATTCGTCTTCTCCCCTAATTATAAAAGTAATATATACTCAATGCACAAATGTTAAAAGATCAAAATGCACAAAATATTAAAACATTTACTCATGACTCACTCTGCTCACACATTGGTATTGCCACTATGTTCTTCATACTTTGTGTACTGTTTTGTAACTATTATTATTTTTTACTTAACAATATGCTGTGGATCCCATACAATGACAGTGATATTCTTCGAAACATTTATCATTATTACACAAGTGATGTATATTGATCATAACGTAATTAAAATATACAAGAAAACTAAAAGTAAAGTCACCAAGAATCCTACCACCCGGTGATGACTTCTTCTATGTGTATTTTAAAGTGATTTTAATGTCTTCAGACCATTCCACTACATGAATGTATTTCAATCCACTTAATAATTCCATCTCATTGAGTATTTAGCTTCTTTTGAATTTTCTTCTTGTTAACACCACTGTAATTATCTGCTTTATGAATATTCTGTATGTATTCTTTTTCTAAGAATTTTTTTTCCAGTTAAATTCCTGAAAAGTGGAATTGTTTGCTCATGATACATGCATTTTTAAGCTGCCTCTTGGTATGTGTTCTCATATTTGTTTTCAAAGTTCTTTCAGATGTATTATATCATTTGATTCTCCCAACTGTGCTGTGAGGTAGGCAGGGGAGACATCATTATCCTCTTCCACAAGAGGGAAGACTGAGAGTCGTAGAGATCTGCCCAGATCATAGGACCCTTTAAGGCAAAGCCTTGCATCTAATCCAGGTCCTTTGTCTCCATTTCATATTTAAACACAGATGTGCTGCTGACAGAGTAAAGATCCAGTTCTAATCCTCAAAGAAAAACATGGTACAATAAGATAGCTGTGTTTATTGTCTAACTATCCTGTACCAGGCACTCTGTTAGATTATTGTAGAGACATGACCTCCTATAATCCTCACAGCACACCCGTGCGATTGGTTTGTCTCCTTTACAGATTACAGGACAGAGGATTGGTGAGGTTGGTAAGACCTTCAAAGACACAGAGCAGAGAGGTGGCGTGAGGATTCCAAGTGCAGCAGAAAAATCCATGCTTTTCCCTAAGCACCACGCTATGGTCTTTTATTACAAGACTCGAACCAAAAGTGATTTCCTTCAGTTGAAGCCAATGTCTGACTGAGCCTTGATCCCACTAAGTTAGAGAAACAGAGAGACAGACAGAGACAGAGAGAGAGGTGTAAAAAGTCAGGGATAATTGTTTTAAGGTTAGGCATGGAACCAGTCAAGGTTAAAGAGGTAAGCTCTAAACCACAGGAACCTCCAACTGCTTGCGTCAGAGAGCAAGAGAAAAGGAAAGGGAAGCTGGAGAGCAAATGTATGAGCCACCGTAAGTGTTGTGCTGGTAAAATATTTCGCAACCAGTTTCCTATTGGGTCAGTGAAGGGTGGGGCATTTACAGTGCTTACCAATCTCCGTGGTGTAAATACTCCCACACAAAGGCTGATTTCAACCTACCAACTGAGCTTGTCACATCAGGAAGGGTGATTCGTTAAGTTTTCATGATGGAAATTTCACTGGGTCTTAGAGGTAGAATTCTTGGAATATGATATTCATTACAATGAAAAATTAACAAACAATTCTTAAAGCTTTACTGATGAGCAGAAAAAGAGTTAACAAGAAGTGAGCCCGAGGGGGATTAGCAGGTGATTTGATCAGTACTTTGCACCACCCCTGTCACGCAGGTGGACACCCAGGCTCAAGCCCTAGACATACATTTTTCTGTCGAAACACCCCTAGAAAAAGGAGATAAGACCCGGACCAGAGTTGTTTGGTCTGGGGCACCTGCACAGATTGTGGGAGCCTGCTCTTAGCCTGAACTCCAGCCTCATCATGATACAATTAGAATAAAATGAACCTTATAGCTTGCTCCCTGCTGTGAGTTTTTCTATAAGCAATCTGGGTAAGAGCATGTGCAGAAAGAAACCAGTTATATAACGTGCACATATCAAATGACCTCAGTCTATCTGTCAAATGTCCTAAGTTTGTCCATCACATCTCCTGCTGTAAGAAAATTACACTTTCTTATAAAAGAAAAGCTAACCTGAAGTGCAGGGCCGCTGTCTACTACAGACATGGCCATGGGCATCCTCGTTGCCTGACTTTCAATAAACCTTCTCTTGCTGTCTTACTTCTTTGAGTTTTGTAAGTACTTTCACTTTCTGCAAATAACCAGGGGTATCCAAAAACAATACATTTACTTTGTATCAGGAGGTATGCTAAGCATTAGGAATACAAAGCTAAATCAGGCATGGCCCTAACTTAAAAAAAAAAAACAAAACGAAAAGAAAAACAGAAAAAAAACAAAAACAATAACACAAAGACTCTCAGGCTAGTAGTGTGAAAGACATGTAAACAATTTAATGTGATATATGAATAATAATACACGCATACCCTAGGAACAGTGATGATATATTAGCATATTAAAGTAATCAGATCCACTCCAGTAGGCCGTCTGATTCGTCTTCACTTTTCAGCTATAAATTTTACCCTTTTTGACATTACACCATCCATAGCAATTAAGGAAAATACTGCAAGTAATCTGCATTGAATAAGTGATCTGCACATTCAAAGCTGTTTTATATCTCAAGTGCTAGGGTTCCATTCTTTCCCTTCACTTCTACTGACAAACATGCGACATAATAACATTCTCAGTGGCTCTTCTAACTGCATTCAGTTTGCAGATGAAGACTGGAACTATTTTCAGAAACATAAAAAAAAAAATACCAACGGAGGTACTTTCATCATTTATTCATATGCAGGCTTAATTTTTTTATTTATTAATGAAGTTTAGAAAAGGGTTCTTACAAAGCATCAAATGGCTTTGTTATGAAAATAAAATATGAGTAATCCAGGTTTCAATAGGTCTGCCCCAAGCTAATGTTCACCTTAGGAACATACAGTTCTTCTCCTGAGAACTTCAAAGTTCAGTTACCACCTCTGTGCTTCTGGGTATCAGTAGATTAAGCAAAGGCAACTGAGAGAACTTCACAAGACTAAGATAATTAGGCAGAGTCCTAAGTGTTTCATTTATTTGAAAAAAAATATATCAGGTATATTTCTCATTCATTAAGACTGTTCCAGAAAGAACTCAGGAATAATTTGATGGGAATGTTTTGGAAAGACGTCAAGCACTGAAAATGGAGGGGTTGGGTTAAACTCAATCATTGTTTTCCAGACTAAATTCTGCAAACTGGGGAACACACACACACACACACACACACACACAAACACACTCACACACACACAAAGAAAGAAAAAACAACTGTGGCACAGAAGAAAGATTACTATTCAAGTAAGTTTAGAAAATACCATGTTCTAGAACTCTCTCAGAGAGATTCGCAATATATTTAAATGTTATAAAGGATCTGAAAAGTTCTACGAGTAAAAAGCTAGTTTAACTGATTCTCTCAGGATTTTCCAAGTTGTTTCATCTCACGAACGTTTTAAAAACAGTGCACTATTAATCTATGACATACCCTTGCAGCACATGCATTACACAAAGCACCAAGTTTGGGCAGCTGCAAACTAGACTATCATTAAGGTTTGCTCTAACATTCATGCTTAGTCTTTGTCAGTTTCACATCCTGTTAAGACAATGACTCAACCAACTTCAAGTCACCTATAGCCAAAGAGAAGGTGTGATAAAGGCTGGCCACTGTTTCTCCCCTCTTTTTACCTTGTTAGTCCAGCTCATTGTTTAAACCTCAGTGTGGCCATCACTTCTTCAGAGGAACAATTTCAACGCATGGACCCTGTGTAACTCTTTCAGGACGCTTATTAATTTGGATTGATATACTTCTCCTGTGTGAAGCTGAAAATGCCATGAAGAAATTGCGTTTATTTTTGCTGAAAGTTTCATTTGCCACGGCTACTATGATGCCTGACACACAAGGGTTTCTCAAAAAAAATTTTTTTAAAAATACATATGTGCCTATAAAATGCTTAAGGATGAAGATCCTCTGAGAAGTTTAAGGAGTCTTCCCCTCTGAAGGTAGAAGTTCAGACTTGTGCAAAAGATGTCGTTAATGACTTAGAGGAAGGCTAGAAGGTGTGTTTATCATTTTAGTTATTGGTACAAAGTTAGGGAAGTAGGTATGGAATAATCAAGGAGGGAACAGAACAAGTCTCAGGCTGAGTCAATGAACTGAAACCCTAAATCTGGTCTTTAGTAGGAATAAATGGTTGGCCTGCAAAAAATCCCACTAAATAATCACAGGATACAGAGGACAGGGCTTATCATCTTGTCTTCTTATAAAACAAAGCGCACATGCGCGTACGCGCCACACACACACACACACACACACACAGATTTTGTTGATAGTTCAATAGGTACAAGTGAGATACTGCCGACACAAATGTAAATTGATATACACTGCATTAAAAAATATACCATCGAGATCTGGGAATATGGAGTTACAGCATAATGCTTCAAACTGTCAGCTCTAGAAGCGGACTTTCAGGCTTTGAATCTCAGCTCTGCCACTTAGCATCTGCATAACTTTGGAGAAGTTACTCAATCTTTCTGTGCTTTGGTTTCTTCATCTGTAAAATGAAAACCTACCTCAAAGTGGCTGTTAGGAGTAAGAGTTAATAGAGTCAAGGTCCTAGATCAGTTAGCTCTCAGCAAATTTCAGCGATTATTATTAGTCCTAATAATGTTAGTATTATTACTGAGACAGTAATTCTGCTTGCAATTTTGCATAAGAAGTTTCAACAAAGGGGGCATGAGAAGGCAGTGTAATATATCTGTCAGGGGTGCACACCTGTGGGGTGAAGTAAGCCCTGGACTGGAATCCCATGTTCTCTTACTACTATGTTTCCCCAAAAATAAGGCCTACCCCGAAAATAAGCCTCAGTTAAGATCGTATTTTATGACAATGTTCCAGAAGAAGATGACATGAGTGTATTTGAATAAATGTAGATTGTTGTACATGAAAAAAAAATAAGACAAGCCCTGAAAATACGCCCTAATGCCTCTTTTGAAGCAAAAATTAATATAAGACCGGGTCTTATTTTCGGGGAAACGTGGTAGTGTATGAGCTTACACAGTTAACTTAATCTGTTTCTGCCTTCACTTCCTTACCACTCTGGGTAAGTGAAAGAAGTGAATGAGTGGCCCCTGAGGATCACTCAGTTTGGTGCCCATGATAAGTGCCCAAATACACAGTGAGTTGAGAATTTCAAGGGGGATAACAGGATGATTGAATAAGAGAAGACAAGCAAGAAACCTATGACAGGCAGACTTGGGACAATGTGCTCAGTGTTTTAAAATATTGAAGGGGCTCAAATAAAAGTAAAACTATCGTTTTCACTCCCTAGGTATAGGCTACAGGGAGGCACATTTTAAGATCAGTACGGAAACAGAGGATATTTGAGCAGTCACAGCTGTCCAGAAATGGGGCAGGAGGCCCGAGAAGGTAGTCTTAAGCTGTTCATTCACTTCAGGGGTCCTTTAAGCTCACACTGCCAACGACGATGGGTAGGAGTTGAACAAAATCTTTGAACTCTCCTTCCAACTCTCTGTGACTATAGTTAACATCCCATTAACAGCTGCATGTGGATGTTTCTTTGGGCAGAGATGTGCTCTGACTCCGTAATGTGAAAAGATGGGTGGGGGTGGTGAAGGGAAATCAGGGAAGTTGATTTTTGTTGCCTTAGCAAATCCATTTCACCATGTGTCACTCATAAACTCGTGTGCAGTAGGATTTCTGAACATCCCCGCACATGAAGGCAGGTGCTCTGACTCCTAGTGGGTTGAGATACGAGCATCGATTCATTGCCACATGGGTTCTGTACATTGTACTAAAACTACTGAGCATCTTCCATTCTGAAAGTCTGCAAATCACACCAAAATGCCACATTCTAGGCAAGAGGGGGTAGGTATGCTTAAGAACCTTAAATCCCTTTCCTCTGAAAGGGAGATTTCCTTGATATGGAGGCAAAGGCAAGATAAACCAGGAATCAAAATGCAATGTCAGAGCAGGATGTGCCCTTCATACGGCTGAAAGACTTAGCGTTCAAAGGAAGACAGAAAGCAGTGAGTGGAAGCTTGGGTGGGGGCGGGGGTGGCTCTGCTAAGAACCATACATAAGCAATATCTAAGAGCAACACTGGTGTTCTCTTAAGGTGTACCAGGCGCCATGCTAAGCATTTCACTTGTGTTGTCTCATTTTGTCATCATGGATGAAATACGTATGATTTCTCATGAGAGACATAAGATTCTCCATGTAATTTGCAAGATGAGGAAATGGAGGATTAGAGGGAGGAAGTTGCCCCAAATTACAAAGCTCAGACATGACACAGCCAGGATTCAATCTCAGCCAGTAGATTTCAATGTCCACGCCTTCAGCTTCATGCCACACCACATCTTACTCTCCCAAAGTGCCTGCCCATGTATATTCATCCAGTTCCTTCTCAAATTCTCCTCCTTCCCACCAAAACATATTCTACATGACCTATGCTAAATTACTCTCTCCTTTCCAGGCCCTGCCAAAGCACCCTGTACATGTAGGTACCACCAATACAGCATTTAGATCTGCTGTGAGTATTAGTTAGCTGAGCCAGCAGCTCCTTCAGGAATTTCTGCCCCAACCAAATGGCGGACACTGTTATAGTCTGTGTCGCTCCTATAGGCCACGTCCATAGAACTAGAACTACAACATAGAATTGTACATGGAAACAATACCATTACTATTTGTAGTATGTAAATACTAGCTAATATTTGTTGAGGGATTACCATGTGTCAGATCCTATTCTACGCACCTTTCCTGAACTAATTTAACAAGAAACCAATGCCACAGGTATAATTAGCATATCCGTTATGCAGAACATTTAAGTACCTTTGATACTTAATTACAGGAACATGTCTTTTCTTATCCTTGCAAACTGCTGATTGTAGTCTATGTTTCCCTCACCATATGCCTTTGGCCTTTTCTACATCATCCTTTACAAGGCTCCTGTAATTATTTTACAAAAGCTGAGGTTACATCAGCCCATTCCCCTGGTGGTCCCATTTTCTGCAGGAAAGAGTCCACACTCCTCAGTCTGTCAATCCAGCCCTTCCTCATCTGGCCTTGGTCTTTCTTGCATCTGTATTTTTCTCTCTCCCTAATTTACTGTATGCCCTAAATCATCTGGAGAGTCCACATTTCTGTCAGTTCTAATTATATTCCTCATCCTAAAATAGCCTTTCCTGAACTTGTCTGCTGAAAAAAAGTAAACATTCCATTGAAGTCCTGATCGCACCCAAACTAAGGTACCATCTTCTCCCGCCTGGATGATTGAAACAGTGTTTTGCCTGATATTTCCGCTTCTATTCCTGACCCTGCCCTGCCCAAAGAGTCCCCAACAGCAGTCTGAGAGAACGTTTTTTAAAAGGCCATCAAAACGTGTCACTGCCCAGCTCAGACTCTGTGACTGACTTCTCATCATGCTGAGAATAATATGTAAACCCCTGACCTTATCCCCTGAGATCCTCCGCAGTTTGACTCACCTTTCTGTGTGACATCCCCTTACACACACTTCGTGTTCGTTCACGTCAGCCATGCTGGCTTTCTTTCTGTTTCAAGACCATGGGCTAGCTTATTGTTCTCCCATCGTTACCTTAGCCATCTTGGATTTACTCCCTGTAATATTGTGATTTACAATTAGAAATATATATGTATATATATATGTAGTTTTTGTCCCAGTTTCTGGCACAAACATGTAGAATTCCTTAACTGTTGAGAATGACCAACATGTCTTTTGTGATGTTAATAAGGTGACTTCTGGAAAGTACCTGGGGGTGAAGGCTGGTTGCCACTGGTGTCAACCCTGTGATTAGAGGGCTGGAACTTTCAGCCCATCCCTTGACCTCAGGGAGGGGAGAGGGAATGGAGGTTAAACCACTGGCCAATGGCCAATGATTTAATCAATCATGCCTAAGTCTTGAAGCCTCCACAAAAAACCCAAAAGGACTGGGCTTGGAGATCTTCCAGGTTGGTGAACGTGTAGATATTGGAAGCTCCGAGCTTTCCCCTCCTACCTTGCCCTACGCATCTCTTCCATCTGGCTGTTCTGAGTTATAACCTTTTATAACCTAGTGAGTAAAATGTTCTGTGAGATACTCTAGCAAATGAATCAAACCCCAGGAGGTGGGGTGTGGGAATCTCTGATTTATAGTCAATCAATCAGAAGTACAGGTAACAACCTGGGCTTTCGACCTGCATCTGAAGGGCAGGGGAAGCCTTTTTGGACTGAGCCCTTAATCTGTGGGATCTGACGCCATCTCCAGGTAGACAGTGTCAGAAGTGAGCTGAACTGTAGGACACCCAGCTGGGGTCTGAGCATTGCTTGTTGGGCTGGGGGAAACCCCCCCACACACATTGGAATTGATACCACAACCCCTTTATTGCCCCACATGGATATTCAGATGTGTCTCTCCCTGACTTTATTTCTGTCTCTGCTCAAACGTCTCTTTTTCAGATGGACCTTCCTTGGCCTCCTTATTTTGAGGACCTCCTCTTCTTCCAGACATTCACAAACTCCTTACCGTGATTTATCTGTCTCCATAGCACTTCTGCCACATGAAGTCACAGTGCATATTAATTTGCGTACCTCTTTAGGGTCTGCATGCCACTAAAAAGATCTAAACACCATCAGGTGCGGGGATTTGAATTACTTGTTCCTTGTTGTTTCTTCTTAGCAAATAATGCTAGGCACAAAAATAAATATTTGTTGAAAGAATGCTGTCCTGTGGCATTTTCCCCTTCATCCTAAGAGAAATTATGTGTTATCACTATTTTCCCCCCTCAGTAGATGGGGTGGGCTGACTCATACTCCTCTGTTCATGACAGATGTTTATGATTTGTCCTTACGAGGACCTGCTCTAGTTTTACTTATTTTATTTCCTTGTATCCCCATTCCCTTCTCCACATCCTAGGCAATTAGTCTAATGTATTTAAGTAATGCCCTTTGGTTGATATGTGTCCCGTATGTATGCGGTCATTTTGTGGTTAAGGTATTTTAATGTATATAAGTAAAACGTTGTTGTTTCTCATTCTGCTTCTTCTGTTCGCCAGACCTACTCATGTTGCTACTGCACATCTAGGATGCTGTGTCCCGTGACCTTCTGGTACCCCATGATACGCAGCTACCACATTTTACCTGCCTACTGCTCTAAGGAGAAGCTCCTGCACCTGACCCTGCAATGAACACTCTCTTACTCATCCCCTTATGCACATGGAAATTCCTTTTGACTATATACCCAGAGAAGACTTGCAGAACACGACTATTGCAATACCTGGTAATTCAACCAGGTATATCTAGGATGCTCTCCAGCATGCCCATACCCATCTCTTCTACAACTGGCAGTGCAGGGTGGCTTCATATCCTCATATCCCTGCCAACACTAGCCATTACTGAGCTTTGCAATTTTTTTCAATGCCCTTTCTACACTGTGGCACCCATGACACATAGCAGTTCATGTTATCAGGCTCCCGTTTTTGTCACTTTTTAGCCTGGGTTTCCTAAGCATAGAAGTACACAGTTCGTTTTGTATTCCAGTCTAGTCAAGTGCCTATTACAAAATACAAACTTGATAAAAATGTGTTGAATAAAAAATAAGCTGTGCTCCATCACTTCACTCTAGTTTCATTTAGAATATTTATTTACTTTAAACATTTTATGTGCCAAGTGCTATTTGAGGTGATATAGACACATTTCTCCAGTTCTTTGAGGAAGTTCTTTTCATTCCTGTTTACATATGAGGAAACTGAGACGGAGCAAGTTTAAATAACTTAGCTGAGGTTCTTCCAGGAATATGCGTCAAGCACAGGGTTTGAAGCAGGTCTGAGTGACTCCAAAGTCAAAGCATCCATTTTTTTTTTCTATTTATTGTGATTGACTCTGGTGGTAATGAGCTGAGTGAATCAACTGAAACTTGTTTCTGTATTGTTATAGAAGCACTCCATCCCTCCCCCACAGGTAACATGATATTTTAACTGTGCCATAAACCACAGCTCATTTAATTCATAAGATGATGATTTCCCACATTCAAGACATGTTTGAAGTCACCACCACTTACAATGAATTTGGGATATATATATATATATATATATATATATGGAGAGTTCTTTTCTTAAGGGATATCAACTCAACTAGCTATTAATCTAGACATAAAATCCTTGCTTATCTATATATAAAACATTAGAGGATTTGTGACATGCCTAGTTGAAATGTATCAAATCCATATATAAGTGTTAATTTCTTACTTTGTGCTAGACATTGTATTAAATGTCTGACACATGGTGATGAATAGGCCATACATAGTCTGTTACTTCGAAACTCACCGAAGAATATGACCAGGTAGAAAAGACAGAGATAAAACAAATAGAGATGTGACAGGGCAAAATATGAAAACATTACAGAACACAGCTCTGGGGCAAAGGAGACTTTTTGGAAGGAAACGATGGAGATAAATAGGAGCCAGGAAGGGCAGAGGGACAAGGACTTGTGTGTTCCAAGAGAAGGGATCAGAATGTGCAAAAAGCCTAGAAGGGAAACAAAGCCCAGTGTATTCAAGGAAATGAGGCAAGTTGCACAAGGCTGCAGTACATATTGTAAGGGGGCGGGTAAGTGATTAGAGTTAAAAAATTCTCAATTAGAGAGGTGATCAGGGGCCAAGTTGTGCAGGCCCATTACAAGGCATCTGGAGTTTACAAAGGCCTACGAAGGCAGTGGAGAGCCATTGGATGGTTAGCAAAGCAGCGGCATGGTGGGCTCAGATTTGTATTGTGAAAGGTTCTCCTGGCTTTGGAAAGACCAGAGATGACGAGCATGGAACTGGGAATGGAAATTGATAATGGAGATAGAAAGAACACTTTGAAGGCATCTGCAGTGATCCAGCTGAGTGATAATGATGGTGTGGACAAAAACACAGATAGTAAAAATGGAGATAATGGAATAAATTCAAGTATTTTGCAAGGAGGCCGGACCTAGGGACTACTGGATGTGGTGGCGGGAGTCAAGGAGGGACGACGCCTAGGTTTTCGTATCAATCTCCTGATGTACCACAGGGTGGAGAGTCCATGCTCCCTGTCTCCATGCTGAGCATTCCGCTGCGGGCACTTCACCTAACGCATGTGAGACTCACAAAGAACAGACGAACCTAGGACTAGAAAGGTGATAAAATGAACATTTCTTGTGTCCCAGCCTTCATTGTAACTTGTAACTGCACCTGAGCACATGATGCCTGAACTTCTTAGTGGTTGGTCCTGGTTCCCATTCTCTCCAACTCAAACCAACAGAGCAGACAGTGAGTGAAGGTGATAAACCCATGTTCCGATGGCTTAGCAGGGCAGAGTTGTTAGCAGAGAGTCTCCATTTTCTTGGTGTTGGAACTCCCCATTGGAGGGACTTCCACTAGTACCGCTCTGTGACCTCTCTCTTGGCCCCTGACTCATTCTCCCTACAGAAGTAGGAATGGATTATTTGATTGGTAAATTTGGAAGGAGAACCAGAGTATGAATGGCTTAGATATGCCTCGGTTTCATAACTTCTGTGATATTTCCCAAAAATATCTCCAAGATCTCCAAAATGCCACATACGAATTTTCAGGATGAGAGAGTCCCCATTATCTCCCAGCTCCTTGGAACAAGGTTCTTTTTCCAAGCTATTTCTGAACACGTCATTACCTCTGCCCCATTTCACCCTTTGCTATCCTTTTCCTCTTACCTTCCATTTATGTCTCCTTTGAAACTTTTCTCCTCTTTCTCCATTTTTCTTTCTCTCCCTTGCCATTTTGTCTCACTTGTTTCCCCTTTAATTTGAGGTCTAATTCCTGTTTCAACATAAAATGTTGAAACAGCAATTATTTGTGATTATTTAAAAATAGCATTGTTCTCTCATTCTCTCTCCCCCTCCTTCTCTTTTCTCCTTTCTCCCTCCCTCCCTCCTTTCCTTCTTCCCTCTCTCTGTTCTGTTCTATCAGAAGAGATCCTAATAATTTCACATATATGAATTAAACAAGTCTCACTTTGTCACTCTAATTAATTTGGAACTATTGTTAATTTCTGAATAATGACTTAGTTTTATAAATATGATTAACTGGGAAATATCAAACATTCAAGGTCTTCCTTCATCTGCCAATTACACATCTTTTACAGGTAATTTTTATTACCTCCATATTTAAGCCTGCTAAACCTTCCCTGTAGCCAAATCAGCCTGTAGTGAATCCAAAATTTTCTGGAATGTTTCCTGGAATGTCCTCTCATCCTTGGGTTATTGTACACCTTCACTACTTACAAAAAGGAACTTAAAACACAATTTTTCCAGGAAGCTGCCCTTGATCAATTCTTCCCTAATCATATACTGCATTGCTCCACAAATATATTCTACTCAAGCTCTTGATTAAACATTTTAGACTTTTTCTTAATATCCCCCTGCCCCTGAATTTGTAAAGTAAAACTGATTTTTCCTCTTAGGAGATTTGCATCGGGAATCATTAAAGTCTGAGTCATGGATGATATAGGAATGATTACCTCTCCCCAAACTTCAAAGAAATACACATGTGTTTTCTGTGATCAAGCCTAAACTGGTATTGCTACAGGTCATATTATGTTCTTGGTGTCAGTGGCTCTGTGTTGGATGTTTACTATCGCCAGAGCAGCATTTTGAAACCATTAGTTATCACAATTCCTTTTGAGCCTATCATTAGAAGTGGCACAGAATTATAATGAAATATAATGAATCATTTTGTATTCGCATCTTAATAAATTACAACCATCCTACTTTTGTTCCAAGAGTGACTTCTTCTCCCATTAGTGTCTATACATCTGCAGGCACCATGTTTGCTATTTCTGTCGCATCTTCCAACACAATTTATTTGGCACTCTGTACTCAGTAAGTGATCGATAAGTGCTTGTTAACTGAGTTGGCGGAAAATTGAGTCTTTGGCATCTGCCCTTGCAAAGGAGAAGCATTTCCAGCCCAGAGAGTGTGAAAACAAGAAGTCCACAGAGAGGGGCCATTTGGAACCTTGGCAATTCACATGTTATCATGTTGCCTCTGAGTCCTGTGCACTCTGCTTCAGGAGATGAGGGAGAAGATGACCCGACCTCTGATCAAAGACAAATGATTGCAGGGAATCCTCACACCAGCAGGCAGAAGAGAGATGACGCTAGGTAGGACTTTGATCTCCCAGGAAATCTCAGACACTGAAGGTACGCTCACTGTCTAGGCCCTTCAACTTTGTCCAGAGCCTCTGCCTCGGGGAATTCAAATACAGGATGATACAACTTCAGAGCAAAAGTTGTCAAGGATGAGTATTTCTATGATGTGTCCCTGTGGCTCCCAAACTCATCGTTTGTAATTACAGACTGATGACTTTCTCATCACTGGTATTTCTACTACCCTATGACCAAATGACATAAGCCCATGAGCCTTAGATGACAGGTTGAGAAAAAAAGACCCCGAGTTTCCAGACCATTCGTCTTGTATACACTACAAGTAACTATTATCTTCCACCATTCCGTTATGTGTACTGAGCTATCCACATCCATACTTCCTCTGCTCATGGTATTTCTTTTGCTTGATGAACCCCTCCTCACTCCATTTCTCATCTTTTAAGCTCCATATTTTAAAACAAAACAAAACAAACAAAACTCTCTTCTTTGGATCTAGGCAGCAGAATATAATGATTTCCAGTTTGAACCTAAGACAAGACTTCTGGGATTAATATCCCAGGTCTCTTACTCACTAGCATTATGGCCTTAGGCAAATTCCTTAATCTCTCTTTGCCTCCGTTTTCTAGAGGCAAGATACTAACTTACCTACCTCAGGGTGTTGAAGAAAATATATACATGATTACATATGTGTGTCCATATGTGTATTCATGTTTGTCTGTTCATGTACACACACACGCACCCACTATAGTGCCTGACACTTAGTAATCGCTGAGTATTTGCTATTGCCATTGCCCTTTAATTTCTTACTCCTTTGAATTTCCATAGCTTTCTCTCCTTCCCAGCCTCCCTGCCTCATTATCTCTATCTCTTTCTGTCTCTCATGTGGCCCATTTCTCAGAAACATTACATTGTAATGGAGCCCTGATGTGGGCGGAATTGATAAATATCACCCAAGTATGACTGGGATTAATGGGTCTCAAAATGGATCCTCAGAGGGGTGCCTCACACATGCACACAGAGCAGGCCAGGAGATGCACTCACCCCTGTGTGTTACCTTCATGGTCTTTGTTTCCTGTGCAGACTCTTGAGTTGTCTCTATCCCTACCTGCCTTGCTTTCTGTTGCATTTTCTACCAAAGGAGTGCCAATATTCTTGCCAAGGATAGTAGTAACCCAACGTGCTCCCAAACCTACCAATCCTTGTGTTGTTGAAAGAATGCTGGATCTGTTATTGAAATGAGTGGAGAACAGATATCGAAGGAAGGGATAGGAGGACAGAGCCCTCGTTTCCAAGTTCTGCATCAAATTTGGGCTCCTGGTGTCTTAATCTGTTCAGGCTGACATAACTAAGTGGCTTATCAACAACAGATTTTTGTTTGTTTGTTTGTTTTTTATAGTTCTAAAGGCTGGAAATCCAAGATCAGGGTGCCCTCTTCGGGGTCACAGAATTCTCAATGTATCCTCACATAGTGGAAGGGTAGGGAGCTCTGTGGAGTCTCTTTTATAAGAGTACCAATCTCATTCATGTGGGCTCCACTCACATGACCTAATCGCCTCCAAAGGCCCCAGCTCTTAATACCATTACACTGGACATTAGAATTTTGACATGGATTTCAACAGGACACAAACATTCAAACTCTAGCAGCTGGTATCTAAAACATTCATGCTTTGTGCTCAGGGTAGCTCAAATCCTGGGGGACACCCATCTTTCCATTACTTTCTATGTTTTCTCCCCCATGGATCTCTTCAACTCCTGTTTTAATTGGATTGGTCTTTCTTATTTCCTAACTACAAAATAAAAAATAAAATAAAATAAAATAAAAAAAACTTTGGACATATGAATAGTAGCAATGGTTGTATGTGTTTGTGTGTGTGTGTGAATGCTGACCATTTATTATCAACATCATAAGTAGTTTTGAGCATATAACAAAAATAAAAATTAAACAAAACTAGCACTGAAAAACACAAAACATTATTTAACACTTTAAAAAATGTGTCTGAGTTAGAATAGTCCAAGGGTTTTATATATGTGTCTATGTCACATCAACATAATGATTTATAGTCTCAAAGCAACTGACATACAAGTTATTATCTTTGTAACAAACTTAGGAAGTATGCAAATTTTATATCATTTGCTCTTTCAGGAGGAAACTGGTGATTAGTTTCCTCATGGAAATTCCTTACGGTGGCCAAGTCTCCAAAACAATTAAGTGGGAAGAACTAGGAGTTGAACTTGTTATCCAAACCAAAGCCTAAAATTTACCATCAAAGACACTAGCTCCCCAAGATAGCAATGGCTCTCATTCTTATGATATTAAAACAATTTTCCATCTGTTTTCTAATTTTATTTGTAATGCATACAAATTGAATTTGCATGATATGGTCTTGACACAGCATTGCATTCAACGAAATATAGTGTGGTGATAATAGATAATTACGTAATTTAGAAGATTTCCTAGAGGACTTTAAAGAAGATCAAAGGGAATATTCCTTCTTCCAGCCTGTATTGATCTTATCTTTCTTACCCATTTTTCTTCCACTATTTTACCCCTGTCCTACGTAAATTTTAGCTCACTCCAATCCAAATTCATCATAATACCAGGAAAAGAGCTGACAAAGATAAAATTCACCATAGGGACTGGAAATATGTAAGAAAGTGAATGGCGAAAGGTATTTTTCTTTTGTCATTAGGGAAAGGCAGATGGCAAGTATTTGCAATTTAATCTCTTATTTAAGCTCTATCAGATATCCCAACAACTTTGTGGCTAGACACGTGTGTCTGGCATTCTCACTGCTTCATTTCACAGAAGAGGAAATCAAGTCTTGAATATAGTACGTGGACGATATCCTCCTACTGCAAAAATGTAAACACCTGAGTATACGTGTATGCAAATACAGATGTTTAGACACTCCCCCTCCCATTACACCTCATTTCCTGACCCAACCTCCAGCACTTGCTTATTTTTTTTTTTCAGCACTTGCTTTTAATGCTCAGTCATTTAAGGTCCAGAACATGCGGAGGAGGAAACAGATCCTCTGCTTATTTACCTACCTTGTGATGTACATGGAGTCTGGAATTACAGGTTCATCTTATGATTGTGCTGGTCTCAAACCCCTGGTATTAATCAAAGGCTAGTTAAATGACAGACCGCGGCGGATGGAGAAGCTGCACTGAGGCCACAGTTCATTCCAGAACTGCAAGCCCAGACGTGAGACTCTGCTTTGCGATTAGTGAACAGAGTGATGAGAATAATCGGAGGAGAGATCATGAGTATAAAATACCTCCCTTCAACTGCCATCAGGAGCTCCAACCTTGAGTTTGACCACAGCTTCCGAAATTCAGTTATTCTCATGATGGGTCAGTCACCTCTCTTTCTTCTCATTCAGATTTGCCATTCTTAATATTCTAGAAATCTAAAGCTATGCTCTCCTGTCACTTGAGCGTGTCTTCTGAAGGCATTTGCACTAGCTATTCCCTGTGCTTGGAATATTTTTTTCCCTAGACCTTTATACAACATCCTTACCATCATTTACTGTGTGTGTGTGTGTGTGTGTGTGTGTGTGTGTGTGTGTGAATATTACTTCCTCTTAGAGACCTTATTCTCCACCTCATTTAAAGGACTCTATGTTAAACTGAGCCCACTAAGAAGCAGATGCCAAGATAGAATTAAACATGCAAGAAATTGGTCAGGGGAAATGCTTGTGAAAGAAAATGGGGTAGGATCCTCCCAGGAGAGGCTGGGAGAGCTATTACACTAATGCAGTTCTGACCCAGAATGGAGAGAGGCAAAGAAAGAAGCTTGGGTAAAGGCAACTTAAGCTACATACCAATTGTAAGGAAAGTCTAGTATGGCTATAGGGAAGTCCTTGGGCCATAGTTGAATGTTAGAAGATTCCAACATCTTCCACGCCTTAGGCTCCCTTCCAAGCTCTGTCACTGACTGGGAAGAGCCCTGGGTAGTGTGACCTCCGTGCAAATGGGGTGATGGACATCAGAGGGTAGAAATGCGGCACATTTAGAGATCTAAATAGTGCATTCTAATAGCTGTCATATCCTCCCCCACGCACACATTTCATATTCATCCTATTCCTCTGTTTTATTTCTTCCTTGAACTGTCTGCAATTATCTTATTATTTTATCATTTGTCTCCCTCATTAGGCTGAAAACTCCATGAAATGAGGAACACTGTTTATCTTCAAGCCCAAAATCATGTATCAGGCACATAGTAGGTAGTCAGTAAATATATTTGACTTGTTAAATGACTGAGTCAGTTATTGACAGATCATCATAAACCTGTGACCATAAAATATGCTCCTAACTGATCTTCTGTGAGTTATTTCTAGAAATCTTCTCTCACCTATTATGACATTGTAGTCTTATCCCTTAAGAGCTATGTTTGTTCCTTTTTACCCACGTCCCAATCCAACATGGACTCTCAAACTCTTGAATGAGTTCTGCTTATATATGATAGCTAAATTCAAACTTTATCCAATATCAACCAATGTGGCCAGCCTAATGATAAACTTTGGAGGAATTGTTAACATTTACAAAATGCTTACTTCTAAAAGAATAGCATTATAGATCACTCATTCTTAGTACTTAAGTGTGTAGTGGCTACTTTGTAGCCCAGTTAATGATCCAGTTCTTCCATTTTGTCCTGAGATTTCACATCCATCCAACCTTTCTGGCTATTTTAAAGATTGACATTACTCACAATTTAGACATTACCAGGGCACTCTTTGTCTCTGAAGGTTTCTAAGCCATTTTGGTGGTGCAGAAAGTTTATATCACTTATACTTCTTTCTCTCCTCTTCTTATTAATTATTTCTTTCCCATAAGATAAAAATTTTATGGTGGAAGAGACGGGGGCTAGCACTAAGTTCTACATTTACAGAATGCTGAATTGGTGTAAAGTGAATGTCAGTTATCCTAAACATACATTGTGCAACTGCTTTGTGCAAATCTGTGCATTTCCATCAAAATCTACCTTCTTTTGTTATACTATATGTTTGCAACTCTCCTTTTGTTGCCACTCAAATGATTAATTTGGGGTTTTGAGACTTATTCTTTAAAAGTATTCTTGAAGCTATTTCATTGTCTACGGTTTGATTTATTTGCAAATTTATTTATTGTAAAAATACAATGAGATCAATAAAATATTGTGCTTATCAGTGGCTGCCATATTTGCTGCAGCCATATAATTCTTCCCCCAAAGACAAAAATTCAGCCATGTCAATCCCTTCAATGACTCTTAGTTGCCTTTGCCCACAGACTAAATTCTAAATCCATTATATGGCTTCATCTTATGGAAGCTCCCTTCTACTCCCCTTCTACCTCCCTATGAGGAAAACTCATTTATCTTAAATTAATTTTACAGCACACAATTAATGTTCCTCACACTGAATTCCTATTTCATCTCTAGCCCCACCCCCACCCCTGCTTCCACCCTTAATCTGGTTTGCTCCTGTCAGTGCTCCAGGTTTCACCTTGGAAGTCCCTACCTTGGGACTGATCCCCTCCACCCAGGCTATACTGTCTCTCTTCTGGTCCCCCATAATAACCTTTACTTTCCCATCCTCGGATATTTCACATGTTACAATTAATTAAGTGTATTGTGTAAAAGGTTAGAAATCACATCTGTTTTGTTATACTCGTGGGGGCCTACAGAGTGCCTGATTATAAACAGATATTTAGTGAAGAAAGGGGAGGTGGGAGGAAGGAAAAAAGGAAGAAAGGGTATGTTAAAAGCAAGACAACAGGCCCAAAATAAGAATCGTTTATCCTAATCCCCACTTCACCAAACTGGGACTTAACTTACAGACACTTTCGGCTCTCCCAGAAATGGAATCTTAAACCAATCTACTCCTGATGAAGAACACCTGTCATCCCTTAAGGAAAACAGCAATAACCAACCTTTTTTCTTTTTTTTTTTTTTTTTTTGGTCTAGTACAGTAAATCCTCACTTAATGTCATGGAGAGGTTCTTGGAAACCACTATTTTAAGTGACAGGAGGTATAAGAAAACCAGTTTGACCACAGGCTAATTGATATAAACAAGAATGAAATTCCTACAGCGTATTTCTGGCCACAAAACATCACACTTCCAAATAAACCCAGAACACTTCTAATATTAAACACTGAAATACATGTGAGCTATACATACATTTCAGAGAGATGAATAAAAACAAGAAAGACAATTATTTTTCAACCCGCTTATTCCAGTTCAGGGTTAACGCTGCGTGGTGGGAGCCTATTCCAACAGCTCAGGGCACCAGGCAGGAACCCACCCAGCACCGAGCGCCCTTCCACCGCAGGGCTCCCTCACACACCTGAGCCATGCCCAGTTGCCTCACCTGCACACCTGTGGGATGTGGGAGGAAACCAGAGTCCTTGGAGAAAACCTACACAGCCCTGAAGAGAACGTGCACACTCCACACAGACAGTTGCCCCAGCTCAGATTCAATTATTTTTTCTCATCAAAGTTATAACGAAACGATATGGAAGCAAACAACATTATTGGAGGACCTGCTGTCTAACTTCCTCATTCCCACGCACTTCTGCTTATAAAATGTCTTTCATTCTGTACCGCCCCTCAGCACTCCTTTCTATCCACTACATGGGATGTTGCTGGATTCGAATTCAATTTTGCTCAAATAAACTCTTAAAAACACTGTACTGTGCCTCAGTTTACCTTTTACCAGTTCCGGTCACAGAAGAAGGAACCAAAGGAGACCCCACGAGCCATTAGCCACAAGGAACAGGTACCTGTTAAGCTCCCCGAGCTTGCTGCCTCCTGGAGGCCTCAGGAGGGGTGGGTAAGCCCTCCTCGGATCCCAGCTCCGCAGCTTCTCTCTTAGGAGCTCTCAGACTTGGAGCATTTCTTCTTTCGGAAACCAGCCCGCGTCAGATTGGGTCCGACTTAAACACCAGGCCGCATCAGACTGGGTCCAATTTAGAAACCACCTGGATCCAGTGGGAGGCCTCAGGTGAATAAAATTCTGTTTTAAGGCTGAACAAGTAGGTTAACCTTAGCAAAGATAATCTTAAATTACAGTGATCCCAGTGGAGAACTCTTAACCATTTTAGATAAGCTTCTCAATGTACGAGGTGCCCTAGAGGAAAACGGGGTCTCAGCCAAGAACTCACCATGAAAGAGAGACGAAAAATATTTTTCTTCCTCTATGATTCAGGTGACCAGGATGAGACCGGCTGTTATACCACAATCGCTCCAGAACCATCAAATGGCGTCCTGAGAAAATTGACACAAGACAACAAAGGGTAAGAATTCTTACCAAAGTCAGCTCACCTGGATCTCTGTGGTGCCTAGCAGAGAGGGAAGGGGACAATTTCGTCGTGTCCCTTCCTTTCCAAACTAAGATTGCAGGAAAAACACATGCCTTATTTCCCCCAAAATAAGGCCTAGCCAGACAATCAGCTCTAATGCATCCTTTGGAGCAAAAATTAATATAAAATTTAATTAGTAAATTTTATAGTACTTATAGTAAAATAAGACCAAGGTCTTATATAATATAATATAATAATATGATATGATATGATATGATATGACATAGTATAATAATAATGTAATATAATACCGGGTCTTATATTAATTTTTGCTCCAAAAGATGCAGTAGAGCTGATGGTCCGGCTAGGTCTTATTTTCGGGGAAACACAGTATGTAAGAATTAGATCTTTGAACTGTGCCTTGTGAATTTGCTTTCAGGTACACATAAGTTGTGGATCCATTCTCTCCCTCATTTTATGTCCTGAGAACTTGGCTTGGCTATTGTCAGGTTGAGGTCTCCCAAAATATGGCCAGACAGAAATGTGGGTTGCACTCCATTTTCAGCTAGGGTCCTACTAACTCTCAGGGCAATTGTTTAAGTCTTTCCGTTAGCTATCTTTGGCAGTGGCTCTATTTAATTGGTTTAAAACAAGCATTTATATAAATCAAGTATGACCTCAGAAATATAGAAACTAACCCATTCATCAACCAGTAGAGCACTGGCTTGTGATTCTGGAATCACATACTTGCTGGGCAACTGTGGGCTTCTCATATTCCCTCTGTGATTCTTGATTTTAATATACATGAAATTAATACATTTAGCTAGACATTATCTATAATCTCTTCTAGCTCTGACATTCTCTTGTTTTGGGTTTCCAACGCCCCATCTGCCCTGGGTAAGGGCATCTGTGTGCCTCTATTGCTAACTGCCCACATCCCTGCAGGACAATGCAGCATCTTGGACCCCCAAAGTGGTATCAGACAGGCAGACAATCTCATTTACCCACAACTATTTCCGTCATAAGGACCCAGTATATCCAATGGCAATTTACCACATGTCGTTAATATGTTTGTTATATTTTGTTGGCGGAATATGAAAGTTCATCAGCAAGGCCACACACAGGGAAAACATATTGAAATGAGCATTATGGATCTGTCAGGCTGGAGTTTATGGCCTTTTCTCAGTACTACACTGTAAGTAAAACAAGCCCTGATTGAGTCAGCAGTCTCCTGGGTACTAATTTGCCAAAGTGTGGGGAATTTTAATACTAAGTTTATCTGCCTGCATTAGGCAGGCGGGATAGGAGGAGGAGGAAGTGGGCAGATTGCTTTGGCTTAGGGGTATTATAGACCAGCCCGCAAGTTTCACAGACACCAGGAGAAAAGCTTTCAGTAGGTTTGGCCTCTTATCTTCTTAGTGACTTATTGATTTTGGAGATGTAGTGCCCTGCAGTTTTAATACTCAGTTTGCAAATCCTCCTTTTAAAACCAGTGCATTGAAATGCAATGGAAAGGAAGAGAGGGAAAAAAGAAATAGTCATGGAGAATGTCACTGGAAAAAAAAAAAAAAAGAAGGAAAAAGGAACGATGAAGAACAAATGGGGAGAATCACTAAAATCCCAGTTACTGAGTATGATTGATGCAACTATCTTTACACCATTTCTCCTTTGCAGGCAACTTCCAGAAAGCATTCAGGTGCCCTCTCTGGGGATTGCTTCTCTGAATAGGGCTTTGTAGACGCTGAAGCGTCTGAAGGAATTACAAAGCTTTCTAAGCCCAAATTAATGCACTGGGAAAATGAATTTTCCAACAAGATTTCTGTTTCTTCTTTTAGGCAAAGTATAGGAAGCACAAAATGAGGGGAGCACATTTCTACCCATGGGAAGAAATCTGCTTCTCCGATTTGGGGAGGATCAGAAATTTTTCAGCAGGTGATTCAAAGAGGTTACCCTGATTCAGACTCGGGTGTTACTAGTATTAACAGATAGCTATCTCATAGCATCAAAGTCAGACACTACCATTTCTTTTTCCTCAGCAGGAAAGTGTGTCCATTATTTTTTCCTTGAGCAGGCACTTGGTATTCTAGGAGCCGAAATCTATTTCTCATTCCAGTGGCGTGCAGCTGTGGGTCACCTGGCTACTGCTGGGGCCATTCCACATTCCAGAGGCCTGGGAGCTGTGGTCGTTTGGCATTCCAGAGGCATTCTGAAGCTGCAGGTCATTTATTATGCCAAGGTTAGTTTGTTGGCCTGCAGAGCCAAGAACCTTATGCTATGCTGGATGAGACTGGAAGCCACAAGGAAGATGTAACTCCACTGGGGTCAGAAGGATGGAGATGGAGAGGAAGAGAGACAGAATAACAACTGCAAAGAATTCTCAACTAGTTCTTATATAGTATGATGG
The DNA here is from genome assembly GCF_964194185.1 of Rhinolophus hipposideros. Taxonomy (NCBI): domain Eukaryota; kingdom Metazoa; phylum Chordata; class Mammalia; order Chiroptera; family Rhinolophidae; genus Rhinolophus; species Rhinolophus hipposideros. Next base: position 69,574,579 of record NC_138057.1, on the reverse strand, counting down.
GGACTATTGTATGATGCACATACAATCAAAGATGGGGGGGGTTGGGAGGAGAAATATAAACACAAATCAGATTATAACTTCTTGCTGTTTCTTAAAGGTGAAACAAATTATACAGTAGTGAGAAGGCAGATCAGTCAAAATTGTGTTGAAATCCTTGATCTGCTCACTCATTAATTGTGTGACTTTGAGTACTTTGTCTTCTTAAAAATCAGTTTTCATCCTGTGTAAAATGGGGACAGTAAGATAACTTACCATTTTAAGATGAGATAACACCCTTAAAGGTGTTCAGCAAGTCCCTGCCTCAAAGAAAATACTCTGTAAATTTATTATTATTATTATTATTACTACTATTATTATTATTAATTATTATTATTAATGTTGACGAGGGAATGGAATTGACAGGATGAAGATAATGATAACTTCCCTAATATGTCACTGATACTCATTCACTCTTTTCCGTTATCTTTTACCACACGTCAGGCACTGTGTTAGGCACATAGATTATCTTACTAAGTTTTGACAGGTTGACTGGACTGTGCCTGAATGAACACAGATGCAGTTCAATAAGCTCTCAGTGAATATCCTCTGTGTACAGTGCCCTTTTCTAATCCCTCTAGTTAACACAAAGATGGAGGGGATTTGCTTTGTTTTGTTTTGTTTTCCGACTAAGGAAATCATATCACCTATTTAGATAACCATGGACACTGAAGAAGGGAAAAGATACATATAATCTCCATTACACGGCAATCAGAGAATGATCAGACATATGGACTGGATGTTTCTCAGGCCCAAACATGGTGATGATGGTGATGAGATGGCTGTCTCATCCCCGGCATTACATCTTCATAAGTTAAAATCCAGCAGGACTGTCGTGCAGGGTCTCAGCTCCCACTCCCCGCCCAAGAACGCAGGACACGGTAAGGCCAAACAGGAACACCCACGGAGCCATAGTTAGGGGAGTCAAACCAATATATTCTCGCTGGAGGCTTGGCTGGAGACACAGGAAGCAGGATCTACATAATCTGCCTAACAGCAGTCCGCGCTTGCCAGCCACCATCTTCTCGCTAGCCCCCATTCCTTCCTTGCTAGCATAGCCACAGCCGTTATATTAGTGGCCAATGGCTTACGGGTTACAGCTGACGGCCAACTAGCCACAGCTGCTGGCATCTGATCACAGTTGATGGCCATTTACTACCCGAGCCAGCACCTTTCTATGTGAGGCCGAGAGCCTGGAAACTGTTTTTTTGGGGTTTTGTCCCCACACTCCACCCCTACAGGGTCTCGCCTCACAATCTACGCGACAAGCGTCTTCTGCGAGGGTCCCTGTGCGAGGAGCCTGGAGGTGAATGCAATATCCTAAACACAGCCAGGCTCTCTGGGCACAGCCAGGGTTTCTCAGGGCACCACCAGTACTTCTGGGCACAGCCAGACTTCCTGGGCTTCTTAGGGTACCACCTGTTTCCCTGGGCACAGCCAGGGCCTCTCAGGGCACCACCACAGTACTTCTGGGCACAGCCAGACTTCCTGGGCTTCTTAGGGTACCACCAGTCTCCCCGGGCACAGCCAGCTTTTCTCAGGGCACCACCACAGTACTTCTGGTCACAGCCAGACTTCCTGGGCTTCTTAGGGTACCACCTGTCTCCCCAGGCACAGCCAGAGTTTCTCAGGGCATTGCCACTCTCTCTGGACACAGCCAGACTTCCTGGACACAGCCAGGGCCTCAGGGCACTGCCACTCTCTCTGGACACAGCCAGACTTCCTGGACACAGCCAGGGCTCTCAGGGCACTGCCACTCTCTCTCTGGGCCTCTCGGGGTACTGTGCTGGAATAACAGCGGCTCACATCAAGGTGCTTACATATTATCAATGGCGGCCAGTCAAGACACAAAAGCAAACATCAAACCAGTCCCACTACATTGTGGTATGTTCCCAAACAGTCAAGCGTCCAATAAATTAGGGATAGAAGGCAATTCCCCATAGTCCATAGTCGTTCGCCAGGGCTGTCCTGGGGGTGAGGGATGACCTTGACCTCACCCTCATCTCCCACGGAGGACTCAGCAAGCGTTTCCTCCTGGGACTAGAAGTCCTGCATCCGGGCTGCCTCAGCAAACAGTTCCCAGCCCACAGGGCAGCAACAACCTTCGCTTTCTCCGCTTTCTCCGGCCTCTGCTGGTTGGGGAACCATCCGCATCTTTCCACCCCTCCACGGGAATCGAGCTCTCCGGCAGCTGCTCCTCCTGGTCTTCCTCAGACTGAGCTTTCTTACGCACAAACTGCTCCACTGCCCTTCGGAAAGCTTTGGCCAGCACCGTATCCTGCCGACTACGCCATGTGTCGGGCGGGGGACCCTGCTCACTGCGCCATTTGTCGTGCAGGGTCTCAGCTCCCGCTCCCCGCCCAAGAACGCAGGACACGGTAAGGCCAAACAGGAACACCCACGGAGCCATAGTTAGGGGAGTCAAACCAATATATTCTCGCTGGAGGCTTGGCTGGAGACACAGGAAGCAGGATCTACATAATCTGCCTAACAGCAGTCCGCGCTTGCCAGCCACCATCTTCTCGCTAGCCCCCATTCCTTCCTTGCTAGCATAGCCACAGCCGTTATATTAGTGGCCAATGGCTTACGGGTTACAGCTGACGGCCAACTAGCCACAGCTGCTGGCATCTGATCACAGTTGATGGCCATTTACTACCCGAGCCAGCACCTTTCTATGTGAGGCCGAGAGCCTGGAAACTGTTTTTTTGGGGTTTTGTCCCCACAAGGACAGTTAGTTGAAAGCAGATCAGGAGGAACCTTGATTGTCATGCTAGGAGTATTGAATTTTGTTCTGCAAGGAATGAAGAGAAAAAGAGAAAAAAAAGAAGGATTTTGTTTTGCTTTACTTTTTGTTGCTTTTGTTCCTACAGATGAATGGCATAAGCGGTTCTTATGGATCTCCCAAGGGAATTGCCAAATAGTGGAACCGAATACACATGTGGAGCATATCAGGGTCATCAACCCAGGACAAGAAGTTTCTGATCTATATTTTACGGGGCAAAGGAGACAAAACAGACTCGGTGGGGAAGGGGGCGATGGTAGTGGTAGGGGACAGTGCCATGAGTATAGGGACTCTGTATGTGACTCTATTTACTGATGGAAGCCAGGTCCTTAGCGACCTGCTACCCACAGGGAAGCCCCAACTGTGCTACAGCCCGTGAGTACCGACAAGCCAGGGAGGTTTCTGTGTGTGCACAGGTGGCTGTAGAGGCCACAGCACCTACCGCAGAGGGCTGTCGAGGATGGCCTAGGAATGCACTGGGGTGCCTGTTAAAAGTGGGTTCTATAATCCTCACCAGACGCAGATCTCCCTGGAGAAATTCTCATTTATTTCTTATTCTAAGAAATAAAGGTCAAAGTTCCTATCCTATGGTTCTCAAGAACAACAGTAAATCAAGTTGAAAAGGCATTCTTAGAGAACACTGAGTGAGTCTTCCAAACATTTGCTGACTCGCTCCTGGTTCTAAATGCTGGGAATATAGGCTTTAGGGAAAAACACAAACTCCCCACCAGAGCGTACTCTATAGCCTATAAAATCGTAGTGCCCCCTTAAGGAAAGAATACAGAAATAATGAACAAAAAGATGTGAAAGTAAATCTTTATTTAAAACTAGAAATCATAACACATTGCAATGCTAATCTGCTTACGATGCTGAAATGCTGACATAAATTTCATAAAAGTCAGAAATACATGAATTTCCTTTATAATCTGCATACCATACCTTTATAATGTGGTTTGTATTTTACCTGTATATTTTTTATATTTTCATATAGTTATGTTTTTACGTTATTTTCTATAGATTAGATAGTTAATTCAGGGTTGTTGTTTTTTCCTCCAGTACTTCTTTTTCTTAATTGACACATTGAAAAAGTTCCAGTCAGCTTCACAACTCATTATTGAAAATTGGTATGCAACTATTTAGCAGTGATGTCATTTTAGGAAAACTAGTATCAAATTTCTTAATTATATGAGCCTTCAGACTTCAGAGAATTTCACGTTTTCTGGTGCAGTGATGTAGCTTAAACATTCTTTGCATTGATAATTGCCACTAACCAGTTTGTGATCAAGCTCCATATTGAATTGATGTGTTCAGACATTTATGTTAACTATGTTGATATCTGTAGTTCGTGTCATGTCAGCAAGAACTGAATGAGAACGCACTGCTAAGATTCGATTGGGCCAGGCCATTTTGACCAGTGAAAGAGATGGGCAAAGACACAGTCTAACAGAGTCAAGAGGACACAGTTCAGATAGAGCAGCAAGCAAGTTGGACAGCAAGAGTAATGAGATGAGGGGCGAGGCAGGTAGGTCTGGAATGAGCGTTAAATTCTGGCAAATGGCAGAAAGCATGTTATCCTACTTACACATTTGGAAACACACACCTGTTGACCACTACATTTACAGAAAGGGCAACGCTGAGATCATTAGACCAGAAGCAAATACCCAATTGAGTCTTAGCACTGCCCCTTACTAATCTGTGGAATCATGCTAACAATAACTTATGTAATCAAGAAACGGATGACAAACTACACGAACACATATCTCCCCCACGCCTTACAAATTAAATACCCAATTCAAATTCCCTTCAGCTGGATGCAAACAGACCCGCAGACCTGGACATGAAGCAGAGTGTAATGGGAGGAGCGTCAGAGAAAAAGAGACAGGGGTCTATACCAATTATGTAACGGAATATTTTCCTTTTGAAATTTTTGAAACAAAACATCACACAACCATGTGGTCACATGGCTAACACAACGCCCGGGGGTCCTGCAGCTTACACTTCATTTGCCTCCTGGTACATCTGGCTCTGGTTTCCATGGAGCCCACATTCTAGTTAGAGGAGACAGATAATAAACACATGAACAAAATAATAAATAGACAGTTTCATATAGTTATTGTTCTATGAAGATAGTAAAATGGTGCGTATGATAAAGAGTGACTGCAGGCAGGGGAAGAGGCAACCCTGAGAGGCAGGGGTCAGAGAGACCTAGCTGAGCAAGCCAGCTTTGAGCTGAGATTTGCATCAGGAGAAATCCAAAAGTCCAAATCTGCAGAGTGGACTGTGGGGCCCAGAGAGGGGCCATGAGTAGGTTAAGCTGCCACAGCATATCAGTGGCAGAGCTAGGACTATCGCTGAGACACCATGAAACACATTAAAATCCCTTGCGGCCACTCAGGGATTTCATGTGAGGTTTCTTTAGACATTCTAGACATATGGAAACTGAGATAGCCCTTACTGCTTTCACTATGTTCCTGGTAAAAGGAGTTAATCTTTTTTTAATCACCAAAAGCCAAAAGCTGAGCAGTCAATTTAATAGTCATACTGCCATCTCACTATTTTAAGATAATCACAATGATTAGAATAACTCATTCCAGGACCATAAAATCATTTTAAAAAAAGAAAAAAAAAGGAGCTATAAAAGCTCTGAGAGATCAATCAGGGAAGTATTCTCTAGGTTACTTTGATTACATGTCTCTATCAGGATACATAATCAATCAGTTTGTCAATCAACTAAAAAGACAGAGAGAGAAAGAGAGAGCGAGACAGAGAGAGAGAGAGAGAGAGAGAGAGAGAGAGAGAGAGAGAGCGAGGGAGGACACACATATAACATATACATATTTATTTATTGACTTGCTATTTATATTATGTGCATTACAAAAACATACATAAGCATACAAATTTTAAAAGATGCACTAGAAATAAATGAAAGTAAAAGTTTCAGAATTTTCCTTCCTTATACCCATGGGTCACTGTGTATGCACTTTGAGGAAGCTTTGTCTCTCTGTGAAGACAACTAATCTGCTCTACTACTGTCAGTTTACGCACAGGGAAACTGAGGACAGAAAAGGGAAATGAGAAAGTAATCCTGATGACACAACATAGTTAATAGGTGAGCTAACATACTTTCAAATATACTCAGTTCCATCTAGATGCAAAGTCTTACACTACCCTTGTTATTTAATAAATTCAATTTTTCAAATGCTCTCATTTAGTCTTTGCAAGGCCTTTCCTGATTCCCGAGGGATCCGTGCTTTGCTTCTGATCTCTCCACAGTGAGCGATCCGGGATCAGAAAACCTCTGTCACTGGATCCCAGAGAAGCGTAAACTCCCGAAGTCCACTGGCTTAACCTGAACCCAGTCCATTTCCCTGGAGCATTCCCAACACAGGCACAGGCTCCCGGCCTGCTTAGGAATGCAGCCCTGTACTTCTCAATAGCATTTTTATGACACATTTCTCAAATCAAATTTAAAAGCATAACTGAGTGGAATTAAATTAATGCCGTCTGGTAATGTCAGCAGCACCAGAGTTGCAACAGGCTGGCTTAATTCCTAAACCTTCCAGAGCTTCATGATAAGTATTCAGTCTCTAGTATTATTGAGGGAATCTGTGTACACTGTGTGTGTGCGTGTGTGTTGGGGAGGGTGGGGGCTGGTGTATGGCTGAAAGTCTTTGAAAGCATAAAAGTAGTTACAGATGCTTAATGATCACATATGCCCCATGACCTTGGCGTTTTTAAGTCGACAGTTGCATTTCCAGTCATGTGGCACAGAGTATGTTTAACTTCCGTATATCACTTGATCATCACAATCACCCTGTGAGGAAAGCATTCATGTTTTTAATCTTTCCTTTTTTTTTGTAACTTGGATCCAAGTGTCCTGCCTTCAAATTCAGCATTATTTCCACTCATTAAGTGTGATAATAATGATGACAATACCTGTCTTTTCAAGGTTCCCTTACCCTCTCTGTTGCTAAACCCAATATTCCATTTGTAATTTTTATCTTAATTGACTCAATAGCAACATTTTACTTAGTTATCACTCCATCATTCTTGAAACATGTTTTCTTCACTTAATTTCAAAGAACATACTCTTTATGTTTCTCCCTACATTACTGAACACTTTTACGATCTTCTGGGGCTCTTGATTTCTCATTTCTAGACATTTGACGTCTCAGGGCTCCTTCTTTCCTTTAACTCACCCCCATGGTGATTCCATCCACACTTTAAAGGCCATTGTACAATGATGACTTCTGAATTTTCATCTATAGTCAAGATGTCTCTCCCGAGCTCCAGGTCCCTATATCCAGCTCTACCAGGCATCCCCTCTTGAATGTCTAAGAGGCATATCAAACATAATCAATATCCCAATCTTCACCCCCAACAGACCTGCTCCCCACTCACGTTTATAAAGACAGACTCCATGTTTTCAACTGCTCAGTCCCAGTGCTTGAACTAGGGAACAGAAAAGCCCGTTCACTCCATCCTTCAAAGAATGCCTCGCACCTGACCACTCCTCCGCCTATGCACTACTCCTACTCTACAAGGTAGCGTCATCTCCTGACACAGGATCCAGAGAATTCTTTTCAAATGGTGAGTCAGATAATACTACTCCAATGGATATCACATCACTCACAGAGTGAAAACCAAAATCCTTACAGGGCCTTACTCCGTCTTTTCCCCAACTCTGGTTTACTTGGAATAGTCTCCCTCTGGCTCACTCTAATTCAGCCACACTGACTTCTTTGCTGTTATGGAACACGATAAACACCCTCTCACCTCAGGGCATTACAAGGTGCTATTTTGTTTAATTTTTTTAAACCTGGAAGCTGATTCCCTATATATCTTTGTTTTCATTGCTGATTATGTATCGCTGTTGCAATGGTAAAAATCACTTTCTAACGCTGTGCTATGTATGTTTTATTTGTTTATACGTGTCTCTTCCCAACCAGGTTATAAGCTCCACTGGGGCAGGCAGTACCTAATCCCTATGTCCCCACGGCTTGCCATGCGGCGTCCAGCACATAGAAATTGCTCAAAGCAGATTTTTGGTCACATGAACACATACATCACTCTCTCATGTCATGGATGATATTTTTCAGAGTTCTTTCCTCTACATTATCCCATGTTAAGCCTCAGAGCAATCCTGGGAAGTAAACAAAGGTAGCCCTTGTCCCATTTTAAAAATGAGACGACTGAGACTCAGTGAATTAAGTGATTTGGCCAAATTCACTCAGGTACTAGAGGACGAAGTCAGGATTAAATTCTCAATTTGCACATTCCTAGGTGGCCCCTGTTTCCGTATCTAATGATTTCAGTTACAGGGAGTGGGGTGTACATGACACTACATGGTGAGACTGAGCATACAAATGGTATCTGGCTGCTCAGCTTTAATTTCTGGTTTTATCTATTCCTACACTGGTTAAATTATTTAAGCTTGTTTTCCATCTATAAATGGGTTATCATCATAGGATCTTCCATCATAGGACGTCATGTATTAAATAAGATAACCTTGTGAAATTATAGCACAGAGTAAACATTCAGAAATATGTAATTATTGGCATGTGAGATTGTTTGCAGCAAGAGAAACTGAGTTTGGAGGAAGCCAAATTGATTCATGCGGAGATACAACCCAGGTGAATTTGGAAATTCCACACTATTTGAAGGGGTATGTGGCTAGTAGAAGCTTCGTCTTCCATTCCTGCCCGTTGAAACAACCGGAGTGCCATAAGGAGAACTTCAAACTTAATACTAAGCTGCTCAGAATTAAGACTGAGAGTGCTGTGGAAATCCAAGAGGCCAGTGTATGTCACGAAAGTCCAAAGAAGCCTCCTGAAGCATGTGGGATTTGACATGACTCAAATCTGACAGGTCCTGACAGTTCTGCCAATATCTAACACCTGCATGCAGGTGGCCACACAGATGTTTGCTGGATGAAACTAAATATTTGGGTCAGTGAAAACTGGGGATGATGAAAGAGAACACAGCGCATGGAGAGAAGGGTGAGGAAGGCAGGGGGCATGGGAAGTCTATTAGTTATCTAATGCTACCTAACAGATTACCCTCGAATCTTAGCAACTTAAAACAACACACATTTATTATCTCTGGAGGGTAGCTGACATGACAGATGATTTTCCATAGATGTTTATATTAGAAATAGTTAACGGATACCATGCCGATACTTAGAGAAGTGATTGTCTTTATTTGTTTTAATAATATGCCAGGCAGCACAGAAATATTTACATGTTATTAAAATTTATCATCACAATCCTATGACATAACTGTCACTGTCTTATTAATTAATTATTTATTAAGCACCAATTTATTAACCCTTCAGAAGCCATCAACACAGCTAAAAATTACTGCCTTCTTGGAGCTTATATCAAAGAAGGGAAAGACAGACAATAAATATGAATATAGAGTAAAATGCATCGTATGTCAGAGGGTGATGGGGCTGTCAGGATAGTAAAGCAGGGAAGGAGAAAAGGAGGCACCCCAAACAGAGAAATTAAGTAATTGCCCTGCATTGCAGAGCCAAGAGGGGCAGAGACAATATTCCAGTTTGAGTCTGACCCCACAGCCTGTGCTTATAACCACACACTATAGCACAGTAACAAGAACTGCAGAGCTGCTTCGGGACACTTTATCAGTTAAGATTCTTCAAGCAGCTCATTAGAGAAAACCCTAACTCAGATGGGAAATTGCTTCACCAACCAGGAAGCCCAGAGATTCCAGTCCTGGAATGCCAGAAACAATTCCCTGTAGGAACACACAGCTGCAAAGTTTACCTTCTCATCCAACTATCACAGCATCCAATAGAAGAAAGTGAACATCTTGACCAAGAAACGTTTCCCAGAAGGCCTGAGCAGACCTCCCTTTTGTCCACAGCACAACCATAGGATCCTCCCTGGGCACATTTCTGGCAAGGCAATGCGTACCTTAGGTATGCTGGATTGATTCCTAGAATCAGACAGAGTTATCCTCTCCATAGTATGTGACAGAACAATGGTGGTTTGAAGAAAATCTGTCAACAAGGAAAGTTGGGAGCAGCAACCGTCAGCATTTGCAATTATAATGGATGAAGTCTTATACTCATGGTTTAGTGACCAATAGTGAACACATAAAGGAACTTTCATAAGCAGGTATTGATTTCACCTAGAGTACGAAATAGACAAAACTACAAGGAATAGAGAAGAGAGGGAAGAGATGGGAGAAGCAGAAAAATGTTGGTTTTCATATAAAGAAGAGATAGTACACAGCACTCTGAATTGAGTGTGAAAAGATTTGGTACCTCACTCCGTTGCCCCAATATTCAATAGCTGTGTGATTTGAGGCTAATCACTTAACCTCTCTGTGACAAAGTTTTATGAACAGCAATTCTAGTCTAATAATGCTCATTAGTCATGTCTCATGAACAACAGAAGTTTTAATAAAATGCCTGTGTTCAGTGAAAAGAAAGCAATACGTGACATTCCAGCTCAAAGTGGGTTTGTTCTCCATTTACAGAAATAAAGAGAATTGGAAAGAGTGTGTCTACAACACAGAGATAATTGAATTAGTCAAGCAGATGATTCAAAAAGGGCAACACCCATACACAGATACTTGCATTAGTGCGTGCACACGCACACACACACCTACAATCCTTTCTCATTAAAAAATATTATTGTTTATTGTTCTTTGAGCAATTACTGCTTGCCAGGCACTAACTAAATAATTTATGAACGTTGTCTCATTTGATTTCACACAACTTATGAGTTAGGTGCTACTAAACAACAGTTTTCTGTTTGAATTATCTGGGATAGATTTTTCAAATTTCCACTTCGTTTTACACATATACGCTTTCTCTTCAATATTAACTGGATGCCATTTCAGTGAACGACTGTGGTCTTCAGGTTATTTCTCCTAAATTTAAGCACAGTACTTGAGCCATTTTCCTTGCACCAATGAACCATTCCATAGTGCTTTGAGCTGATCAGATCAAAATTGTTCAGGAAAATTTAGCACCAGCCGTCTCCCAAATGCTGAGTTGGCTCTGATTATTTCTCGACTGCCCTGCGTTTGCTCATCCAGTCCCAACACCAGAACTTGGTGCCCATCAATCTTTTGTAACACGTCCCTCTCAGCAATTCCTCATCAGAAACCTTGACTGGGGAATCTTATTGACAATAGCAAGCTAATAGTTCACACTGGATTCGCCTTCAAAGCACGTTCCTCAAATGATGTGCATAGCTGATAGGAGACAGAAAAACAAGGTCAAAAAGAGATTCAGACAGAACGAAGGATTTGGAAGGTTTCCCATGAGAGCTCCAGGGGAAGGGCCAGGGCAAGGTCAAGTGCGCCAGGTATGAAGTTCGGACAGGTGGGGACTTCTTGTGTCTCTGCCAACACCATGCCGTGTGCCCTTGGGTAATTCTTTCTAAATCTCTCAGAATCAATTTTCCCATCCTAAAAATAAGGGGAGAGAACTCAGCTGATGCTGAAAAGTACCCGGCATAGGTGCCTGTGGCAGACAGACATCAGGAATCAATCATGGTACTTTTCCCCACTGAGCATACGATAACTCCCCAGTTCTTCTCAGCACACACTTCAGGTAGTTCAGAACAATGAAAGTTGGCATATCGTTTATATTATATCCATCATTCCTGGATGAAATAATCTCTAACATCATTTTGGATCTAATATTTTAGGAATATATTGCTGCTGTGGAAAGAATCATGAACTTGGGATCAGAAGACCAGGTTTAAATTATGGTTCTGACATTTATTACTTCTGTGACCTTAAGCAAATCAATTTATCGTTGATCTGTGTTTTTTTTTTTTTTTCAAATCTGCAAAATGGGAATAAAATATCATTGTCCCATGGTCACAGTGAAGATCAAATAAGATATATGAGAACACACCCAAAAGCATAGAGCACATCCTGGCACATTGTAGACATTCAGCCACCCATTAAAATAAATATTTTAAAGGTGACATCTGGTGAGATAAATGCATGTGTGGTGAAATTGCTAAGGATGCTGGAAGCTAAAAGGAAAGTGAAGGAGGAAGAGAGAGTCATTCCTCCTTGTATATTTCTGCTCTCCCTTTTCCACCACTGCTGCTGATGGATCCCACTGGCCTCACTTTGGCCTTTTTTTTAGCAGCCCGCCAGTACCTCCTGTCCTCCTGTCCTCCTGTCCTCCATCAAGAGGCTGTGTCCTGCCATTACGCTCTAGATATCTGGCTCACACATCAATTTCTGAATGACACTACCAGTATCGGTATAGGAACTACCAGTATCTGTCTGATCTCTCTCTGTTTTTCCCACCTCCCCTATGCTCCCTCCCCACATACAAATATTCCATCAGCATCTTAACTCAGTGAGATACTTTGGCTTGGTTCATCTCCAGTCAGCCTTAATTGGGGTGAAGGGTAGCTCGAGGTCAGGGGATGATGCTGGGGGGTTTTTTCCTTCTATATCACCAGCACAACCCTAGGTGTTTAGGGCCTCAGTTTCTGAAGTTTGCAATCACCCTGTTGTTGGAAGACAGTTGTCTATACAGGATATGTATGGTGGGGGTGTTAGAATATCAGGGCATAAGCAACCATTAGTTGGTCACTGTCAAATTTATCGATGGCAATTGCAAGTATTCCTCCAGAGCTCCTCACCACAGGTGAAGTGTGGTGCTCAGTACGGGGACTGAGTTTCAATGGTCTTTAGACCACGTGCCTCCCTGCACTGGAGGCAGGTGCTCAGGCTCAGGCGAAACAGGGAAGTACCTTTTTGATGACTGTACCTGAGTGCCCCTCATCTCTCCTCTTGCCCAAATCTACAGGATAATATTTAGTCTAGGGGGACTATGCATGTGGGTGTGTGGATGCTCATGATGTCCATTAGGCATAAAGATAAGTATGCATCTTATCTTCTTCTCATAGGTCTGGGTCAGTTTCTGCCTTTGTATTGTTACCCAAAGCAGGAGTGGGCTTATGTCTAGGACTGAACGCGGGGGAAAGGACGAGTCCGAGGTCTCAGGGAAGACAGTTGATGAGTTCCTAGGTAGGTGAAAAGAGTGTTAATTAATGTTTTATAATACTGTTTCAGCCATCATTTTTCCTAGAACGTTTTTTCCTCTAGTATAGCCAATGATGTCATAATTAGTCTGTAACTCATATGTGTGTTCTAAGCAGGGAATGTATTGTTTCATGAATTTGGATAAGCAGAGGTGGGCATGGAGATGAGCCTAGGAGTAAGGACTGGGGAGAGCTGGATTACCTTGCAAAACAGAATAAGTGTGATTTGGAAGTTCCTGAAGGCATCTGGGAAGAACAGGTTCTGGAGAAGACAGGGAAAAGGGAAGAAGCGAGAAGGAAAGAAGTGGTGTGAGGCTTGCATACTTTGTAGGGTGAGACAGCTATGAATAATCCTTAGCTGAGTGGCAAAGGGACTTTTACAACCAAGAACATCCAATGCTCAGTTTGGGGTCGTTTGCATTACTGTGGTGTAAAACTCCTCTTGGCTCCCCAAACTTTTCACTGAAATATTCTGTATATCAAAGTGGGTATGTGGAAGTGGTGTGTGTGTGTGTGTGTGTGTGTGTGTGTGTGTGAATTTGTGTGAATGTAAAAGGGGCAGAGACGAATGTCCAGGTTGACACAGCTCAGAGCAGTGCCCAGGTATGGCTGCCATGCACACGATGCTGAGATGACTCATAAAGAGGAAGGTATGAGTTCAAACATTTTGACAAAGTAGCCTGCTTCAGAAACTTGCAGGAATAGCATGAGAGTCTTTGGCTTCCAAAGGGCATAAAATTTGGGACCCAAAGCCATCTTATCTGTATCTCAAGGATCAGGAAGTCTCAGTGAACATTTGGGTTCAACACAACCCATCACCCAGATCAGATGCGTTTTTCTCTCTGGAGTCTTCTTCCAATGCTATCTGAAAAAAATCAATTACTTCTCGGGGCTCTTACATAACTGTTTATACAGAAGCTGTCGTCACAGATTTTTATGTTTGTGCCTAACTCTTATACTAACCTGCTCCTCAGGGCTATGCTTACTTGTTAATATTTCGTCAGAACTTACTCCATGGTTTGTGCAACAAATTAAAACTACTTCTAATACTTTTCCTTTGCTTCCTAATAAAAAGCTACATACCTCTGCATTGGTTCAGGACTGGGAAAATACATTAGCCCAGACAGAATGGCAGAAACTGTAAAAGTACGTGAAGAAATCTCCAAAGTCTGCCCCCCTAAAAAGTAAAAATATAAATACATAAAATAATAATAATAATAATAACAAAAAAGTGGTGAACCCCAAAGAGGAACCTAGAGATTTTACTAACAGGACACCAGGGTCTCCATAACAGTTCTCTGCACACCAAAGTTAGTGTCTTCCCTCTCCTCTTTTCTCTCTCTTTCTTCCTCCTACTCTATCTTTCTGGAACTTGGACAAAAGCTAAAGGTTCTACCCCCAGTAGCCTGAAGTTAGACGAGGCCCATTTCTATGGTGATGAAGTAGTCAGTGTGGGGCCCCATATTCCACTGTCTACGTGGAACCCAAGTTGGACCTCAAAGACATTGTTCCTCAATGATTTTGATAAACTGTGGCCAAGAGCAAGTATGCTTCAGGCCGTCTTTAGGTTTAATAGGTTTGGGTGGGTTGAAGGGAACTGAAAGCACAATGAGCAACACTAGTTCCATGTTGAAATAACTGGTAAGTTTTAAATAACTGACGTACAAGAGAACTTTTGAAACAAACTCCATTGAGTCTTTTTGTTGCAGCTTTTCAGGAACAGAGCTTAAATTATTAAATTGTATCTTACTCCCATTCCCAAACCCCAGGGATTTTCTACACCACCTCAGTATTCCTTGGTCATAAGTTCACCATTTCCTTCTCAGGAATGTTTATGGAACACTCTGTGGCCCGCCCTCTTCTAATTGGGCCAAGGGAAGATGTATAAATTGATTGTTCAAAAATAATTTAAGGGACCATTAGTCATCCAGAGGCTAATTGCTGTTATTATCTTATTATTCATCATAATCCCAATAACACAAGAATAATACAAAATTGAAAAGGTAAATCCAATTTGCAGTCATCAGTAAAGATCATAACAATTTCTAGACACAACCCTTGGGAAGCAGTTTCAGTGCCCTTTGCTCCAGTCTGTTTGGCAAATGTGTACTAGGCTCTTCTTGAGTATAAGGTCCTAAATTTGCTACTGAGATGGGGGCCACGTTGCGGGAGGGGAGAGGGGTTGTGGGATGATATAATAATAAAAAGCATATGGTCCTTAATTTGATAGAACTTTCTGTCCACAAAAGGTAATGTGCTTATTCACTACTACGAAAAACAGAGAAACTAGTAAGTACAAAATAATTCACTAATATTATGGGTGCACAGTGTAGGGGATAATTAGTTTATCTTTCCAGAGATCAAGGAAGACTTCACAAAAGAGGTGACTTTAAAGAGAGGTCTTCAATGCTTCCTAGTATTTCATTGTTCCAATAGAAAAAAGAGAGAAAGCATTCTTGGCAAAAGAAATTGCGTGAGCAACGGCACAGAAAAAGTGCTGGTAGTTTTGGGGAGTGGTGGCACTCTTCTTTGGTCTGAGTAAAAAAGGATAGGGCAGAAAAAAGGAGAATTTATAGTCGGAGATGAGTCTACAAAGGAATGTTGTAGTGGGGCTGTGATGGGCCAGGCTGGGTTTTATCCTGGGAGCAGAATGAAAACTGCTGTGGCTTTAAAGTGAGGAAGTATTAATAGAGTTCTCAGATCTGTATTCAGGAAGGGAACACTGATACCAATTACAGAAGTTAGTTTAGCAGTGGAGGAGTCTTCAATCACAAAAGTGACTAGAGTTTGAGTCCTTGAAAAATGCTGGTGAGATGATACTAAAGTTATGCTGTTAAATGCCATGCTACCATGAATGTTGCCTGGTTCCACATAGTAGAATATTACATACTAGTGAACATGAATGATGACTGTACTCGATGACACAGATGAATTTTAAACATAATATATGGAACCCAAATAAAAGCAAGTTGCAGAAGACTGTCTACACTGTGATAGCATTTTTAACAGCTCAGAAATAAACAACCTAAATAACACATTTGGGGTCTGTACATATGTGGTAAATCTATATTTTTAAAATGCAAGACAATCATAGAGTAGTCTCCCCTTTATCCATGGGGGATATGTTCCAAGACTCCCCGTGGATAACTGCAACTGCAAATAGTATTGAACCCTATATATACTGTTTTTCCTATAGATACATACCTATGATACAGTTTACTTTCTATATTAGGCACAGTAAGAGATGAACAATCATAACTAATAGTAAGATAGAACAATTATAACACTATACTATAATGAAAGTTACGTGAATAGGTTTAGGACTATTATTAGTAAAATAAGGATGGCTAGAACACAAGCACTGCCATAGGTGAAGGTCGATTTGACAACCAATGCAGCTACTAGGGGACTAATGGGTGGGTAGAGCATACAGCATGGAGACGGGGGACAAACTGGTGGTTCATGCCCTGGGAGCGGGATGGTGCAAGATTTCATCACGCTACTCAGAACGGTGCATGGGTGTCCGATGGACATGTGTCCTGTTTGGGAGACCACCTCAGGGATGCTGTGGATGCCTGATCATGGCATTGTACACCAGAGGCTGGACATTAATGAATGCCAACTATAATTTTATGTGTATAATGTGATGGCTCGGTGTGAGGTCGGGGTGGTGGTGGACGGGGGGAGGGGGGTTCACGGTGTGAGGGATGTAAAAAAAATAATAATAAAATAAAACTAAAAAAAAAAGAAGAAAAAAGTTATGAATTGTTTATTCCTGGAACTTTTCATTTAAGATTTACAGACCAAGGTTGACCACGGGTAGCTGACACCACAGAGTGAAACTGGATAAAGGGGGGGCATTGTACACCATTCAGGGCAGAAGTTGACTCTGGGAGGAGGCGGGAGAAAGTACCTGAATGGATACAGTAAACTTCTTCAGCGAAGCCGCAGATCTTGCCTGTGTCCTAAGTTACGAAGTAGGTTACCAAGAGTCTCTTTGATTATTGTACTTCTTAACTTACATATACATTTCATCCCTTTGTATGCTTCAAGTGTTAACATAAAAAAAAAACACCCTGTTTTCCTGCAAAGATTAATTTTAGGAAATCAATTTCCCCTAAGCAATAAGCAAGTGAATTATTGAGCAAAATATCCCTCTCTCCCTTGACCTGTTCTTATCTCAGTATTCCAGATTATTCAAGACAAGTATTTCTGCTTATTCTTTTAAATTTAATAGACATAATTTGGAGATGCAAAAAATGCCTGCTACCTTGCCTCTGGCCCTTTAAAGGAAGTCGATTCTTTCACACGTCTTGTGAGAATTGCCCAGAGAACACAACAATGAGCAAGAAAGGTTCCCATGCCCCACTGATATACTCAACCCTTTCCATTCTCAAATCTTCAGACTTCTGTTCCCTGGTCCTAGATCCTGGCTTTCCACATGTGCTCCCACATCATGTACAGTAAGAATGCTGCAGGGCTCACATGTGCTAGGCAAGCATATGAAGCATCTGACAAGATATAACTCATTGCATTCTTGTGACGATCCTATGAGACAGTGCAATCTTGAATTTGCAGATAAGAGTTCTGGGGCCTAGAGTGATAAAATGATGTACCTAAGTAAATGGCGGGGCCTGGTTTTGAACCCAGGTAACCTGAGTCGAGAGCCCATGTTTGAAACCACTTTGATCAATGTCTCTGATTAGCTTTGCAATATCCTCTCCTCTTGGGTTTTGGTGAGCCTTTGTCATATTCAAGGAGAGCCATATTACCCAGCAGCCCCCTGACAAGTCTACATTCTCATGGGAGGAGGAGAAGATTCAGAAATAACAGCCAAAATAATTAGGACAACATTGTAAACAGACATCCCAGATATTCACACCTGTTTACTGGGCATATAATAGCAAAGAGATTGAGAAAGGGAACTAAGATACGAAATGGGCCATGATGTGGGCTGTAAGATGGGGGAGCAGGGGGAAGAAGAAAGGAAGGAGTCCAAATCACCTTGTTCAGATAAGCACTTCGCTATAGGTCTCTGTTGGAGCTGGCATTCATCTCTGAGGAGGTAAGTTATGAAGAGTCTAAGGGAGGATGGAAGATTCCAAACTCTGGGCAGTCTGATCTTGGCAGGAAGGAGGCTCAGTGGTGACTACTTGTATTAGGAGGAGAGCTTAGCTACGGAAAACCGTGGTCCTTAGGAGCAAACACAGAAGTCATTGATTCAGCCCAGCCAGCTGGAGTTCATGATCAATGTCCAATCCTGGTGACCAAAAGCTTTGACTCCAGAGGCAGACTGCTTAGTGCACAGGTTAAGCTCACAGCCCCCTATTCAATGCCTACCTCACTGGCATACGTAGTCTATATTAAACAATGCAGATACAAGGCTCACAGTGTTAGAGGCTTATGGTAAGTGTTTACTCTATGGTAAATTAAAGAAAAAGAAAGCATGGATGTTTGGACTTAGAGAATGTTTCAGAGTTTGGGAAAGATTACTATTTGTAAGCCCACTTGCTCAGAGCAGAGTTTGAGGTCCACGCTCTGTAGCTTTCCTTGTTTAGGACTTATCCTTCCCTCCCTGGCTTCAATGGGGCAAAACCACACGTTGAATGCATATCAGGTCCTTATTTCTGGACAGGGCTGATGAAGACAGGGACAAATAAAGATCAGAATGGAAGGTTTCAACAAGGAGAACACAAGGAGGGCTGGGATCAAACCAACTGACAAGGCTCTTCTCAAGCCTGAATTACAATTGCTGTTTTCTGTTGTTTGTTTAATCTCTTCCAAGTGACAAATGGGGTAGAAATAGCTCCTGGGGCTTGGTGGATTGAACACTTTACAGTTTATGAGGGGAGATTACGCTTCCATTTAACTCTACTGATTACCTTTGGTTCAGTGTTATTAGGCAAGTGAGGGAAACTTATTAGTTGGGTTCACATTCAGTGTGTCCCTAAGGGATCAGGAAACCTGGAGACTCTGGATAAGTGAAAGAATACCCACTGGTCAGAGAGGGAAATTTTTAGATCCTGGTCCTTCCTGGTTAATGAGATTGCTGTACAACTTTGGCTGCTTCCATCAGGAGTCAGGGTATCAGAGAGAAGCACTGTCGCAACTGCAACCCTCTGGACTGTGATGATTGCTGTAATAAGTTACCGCAATGTAATTACAGCTAATAAAATAACTCAAACCAGACAGAAGGTTTCATGGAAAAAGCGGCTTTTAAGCTAGGATGCAGAGAAAGGATGGCTCTGAAGATGTTCAAACCTTTGAGAGCCTTGGAAAGGAAACCAACAACTTTGAATTTTATCTTCCAAGGCAGAGAGACAACACACTGCCTGGGAAAGAACAATTGCGCAGGTCAGGAAACCTAGTATCATGATTATCTCTGTGCCCTTGGGCAAGCCATTTACGCTCTCTGATAATGTAGGAAGGATGAGAAAGTCCAGGACAATTTTTGTTTCATTCAAAGGTCTTTGGAAAGACATGTTTCATATTTACAGATGTGTGTGTGTTCTTGAGATACGTAGCTACTCTTTCCTTAAGCCATAAATCATCCCTTTAATTGCTGATCAGCTGTCCATCAAGGCCAGGAGGATGTTCGTGCCTGTCAGGTGTCTGTTTGATCCCTGTATAATTGGCTCCTGTGTGTTTCAATATATTGGCAGCCATAACCCTGCTAGTAACTTACAGGAAGGGGAGGAGTGAGGGGGACAAGCCAAATGGCACCTTCAGAAAATAACAACAGGAACAAAAATACTTATCTTTCCCTAGCTCTCTGGTTCCATCGACAATTAAGGTAGCAAATTAAGTGTTCTTGGGAGGTAATGCTATGCGAGGTACATGAATTGTAAGGTGTCAGAATCATAGGCAGGATGCACTAAAGCAATTATCTGATTGTGTCTCTGAAAACAAAAGACCACCTAGAAAACCCTGAAGAGGGAATGTGGTGTGGGGAAGAAGCTATGGTATTAGGGTCAGAAGATCTGCGTTTGACTCCCAGACCTACTCCAAAAACATGCATGACTGTGATTAATTCCTTATCTCCAGGTTCTGCTACTTGTATAAAATGGTCATAACAATGTGCATGATGCAAAACTTCTAGAACGAGTCAGTGAGATAGTAGAGGTAAAGATGCTGGAGAAACAATTAGGAAAATAAAAAGGAATCAGTAGTGATTGGTTTGAGCTTTTTGAGTATAAGAAACAAAGACTGAACCTAAAGCAGATGGTTGAGGAAAATAGATTTTAAGAGTTACTGTGAGTGAGCTGAGGTCTTAATGACATAGGAGAATAGGAGAATTTCACTGAAATTCAAGTGCACAGTGATTCTTCGGATTTTAGAGCAGATTTCTCCCTCTGAGACATGTGATTGCTCCAGATTTTTCACTTACTTCCTTATCCTTTACACCTGTCCTCTACATTCATAGCTTCTTCTTGCTAGATTCCATTTATTCAACTCCATAGTTTGGCAATGGCCCCTCATGGCTGGTCTTTCTGCTTCTAGTTGCACTTTTCATTCATTTATTCATTTGAATATTCAACGAATAGTCCTCCCGTATTTATCATGTTACAATGTCTGCCCTGCTAGTGACAGGCAATGAACCCTGCCCATGAAGACTTTGTACTCTAGTTAGGAGAAACAGAGTAAGTAACCTATTTGATCAGAAGATGATTCACACAATGGAGAAAAGCCAAACAAGGACGGGGGTGAGAAGTTTCCTGAGTGGGGCTGAGTGCTTGCAATTTTTAACAGAGTGGTCAGAGCAGGTCTCACTGAGATGGTGAAATTTGATCAAAGGCTTTTCAGAGACAAGAGAGTGAGTCATGCTGATATAGGCAAGAAGGGCATTATAGAGAGGAGAGCTAGTGTGAGGGCCGTTGCATGGGATTAGGTGTTGGGAATATCAAGGAATAAGAAGGAGGCCACATGGTTGGAACGAGATGAACAGGAAGGCAATAGTAGTAGGGAGTGAAGATAAAGAGGGGAGGCAGAGACTGAGCTGTATAGGGTTTTGCACACTATTTTAAGGATTTTGGTTCACTTTGAGTGAGATGGGAAGCTGTTGAGCAGCGGGGTGATGTTCTGGTTGCTACGTCGAAAACAGATGCATTTGAGACAAGGGCCAAAGGCAATGGAATGAGCTACGTGAGGAATGCTGATGGTTGCAATGAGGGTAGTAACAGAAGGGGTGCGAAGATGTGGGCAGACTTGAAGGCTACTTTGAAGAGCTGCCAGCTTTTGGTGATGCATTGACTGTGGGCTGATAAGAGAAAAAGCAAGGTTTCAATAGCCTTGTTTAAATGGCATTCCCAGAACACATTTCTGAGAGTGGGGTCTGATTCTCTGAGCAGAGCTATTCTCACCAAGCTATCTCAGACATCACTGGCCAGTACGTGAATTGGCCCCTCCATCCAGAACAACTGTGACCGTGAGGCATGGGAGTGGGCTGTCTGAGCCGGTTCCACCCTGGAAGTCAAGGCTACCTGGGGCTGTCCTTCCAGCCGGGGGTGTGGACAGGGACAGTTTTCCATAGAGGTATCTGGGAGCCCTTTCTTAGAATGGAATGAGTTGTCATCATTATTGGCATGACTTGTTATTAACTTACAAGTCTTTTCATCCGCCTCATTTTACAGATTGGGTATGGCAATTGCAATGGTTACATAATGAACTCAAGTATACACAGCGTAGTCACAGTTTAAATAAGACTGGAGCCCAAATCCTCAGCCTCTTTATTTTTTCTTCCTTTACTACACTCTAATATTCATTTTTCATGGTAGATAAATACCCCCCCTTGTTTTAACTTTCCCAAATCACAAAATCTCCAAGTGAGAGTTTCTGTCCTTGACCCCAGAACAGAGAAAATGCACAGGACTGTGCAGTAGTTTTTAGTGTGGCACTGGTGTCATCCTACTGGGGTTCACACCAAAGATCTGACTCATTGTGTGTTCTTGGGCAAGTCAATTCATTGCCTCGATCCCTTAGGTTAGTACTAATATTTGTGCACATTTCACAAATCATAAGCTAATGTACGTGAGTAGCTCAGCACAGTACCCAGACTCGCATTAAGTTCTAAAAAGTTTATTAATACTACTGATTATTATTATGAATAGCACCAGCAGTAGCACAAGCAGCAGTATCCGTATCTTGGATGGGTAGGTGAATACATACAAAAGGGTGAAGGAATATCCCATGACGTTTTTTTTAATGAAAAGCCAGTTTCCTTTGGTGAGGGTTTCTTGTCCTTTGATCTGCTTTGGCAGCCTAGCTAAAAGGGTGGGGATTCCAGTTTGAAACCCCCTGGGTTATCTGAGTAAAATGACTGAATCAGAGGAGATGGCCAATAATGTGAAGAATAGAGTCTGTCTAACAGAAATTGTTCCAGCTGCAAGATCAGAAGCCCTGTACATTATTTATGCTATTGTTGATATAGAATCCACTGCTACAATTTTAAAATTAATTTAGTCTAATTACCCCCACTTACTAAGATAACTTGTCAGTTATCACCATTCCCATAATCTCCAGCATTTCTGTCTCTTTTTAGCCTAAATTACCCTCTTCTAAGTTCGTTTTAATGTATTGCAAAAAAAAAAAAAAAAAAAAAAAATCCTTGGAGGTATAATTAACTTTTTCATTCAGAATCCTAATTTCCTCTCCAGCTCTGTTGCTGCAGTATTTAAACTATTTATTATGCAAACTTGCATTATATGAATTATGAATTATGTACAAATCTCTGGATGCCAGTTCTGTCCTAATCATGGTTTCCTGATGCCTTTTTGGTTCAAGGTAAGAAAAATATGGGTGAAATGGATGCTGTAATTTACAAATGGGATGATATTTAAGACTAGGCTTTTGGACGGTGATTTCTCCATGCTAGGTATTATTTTACAAATCATCTTTAAATGTATAATTTCGTAACCATTGCAATGTTGTTGCAAAGGATGATTTTGGTGTAGCTGTTTTTATGCAAGTCTAGTAAGTACTAGTAGGTTTTACTCATTCATTCACTCACTCATTCTTTCATACAATAAATATTCATTGAGGAACAACTCAGTGTCAACGGAGTTAGGCATAGTCTTGAAACAGTAAATGTGATGTGCTTAGTCCCAACTCTTAAGGAGTTTATCCTTCAGTAGAAGATACAGGCACTTTAGACAACTACAGTACAGCTTGAGAAGTGCTATGATGAAGAGAAACAAGTCAATACCGGAAGACAGGAAGAGTATCTAAACAGACTGAGGGTGGTGGGGGTAGGGAAAGTGTCCTAGACATTTTGATGTTAAAGTCCAGAAGAAGTTGGGCAAATGAAGGAGGGGAACATTTGTTTTTGCACCGGTGTGTGTATGTGTGTATGTGGGAAAGAGTGGGCAGAAGGCAAGCATGTGTACGGCTAGAATGTCAGATAGAACGTGGCCTGTTCAAGGACTGGAAACAAAAAACCAAAAATCAGTATGGCTAAAAATGTGGAAAGAGAAGAGAAGCAAGAAATGGGTCCGCAAGGTAAGCAATTGATAGCTATATGTTTACATTTCTTACATATTGAAATATTCATTTAATCCAATCTGTGTTTCTAGAGGCGATGTGTTAAAAGATCACTGGACCAAAAGCAAGAATCTGGAATTCGTGATTTTTTTTTTTTAAATCACCTGGTGACACACACGTGTGTGTCCAGCAGCAGAAAACCTGGGGAGGTGGGGACTGAATCTTCTTACCTGTGTATCTTATGCAATTTAGGTAATTGATCTGAGACTCAATTTCCTCGTCAATTTTACAGGGAAGGTAATGGTACAAGTATCCTGTGAATAGTCAGCTGACAAAACGATTAAATTTTGGTCTTAATGTTCATATAGGACATTTAACTCCCCAAATACATGTTCACTGCCATCTTCTACCACTTTGCCTCTGAAGTGGATGAAGGCAAAGCATAGAGTGAACAGTAGTTTATCCTCACTATGTTTAAACATGCTCAAAGTACTATTTTGCATGGTTTACATCTATCAGCCCACTTAAAGTTTACAACAAATTTTAAGTAATTTCCTCAAGTTAGTGGTGTATCTATAATTTGAACCCAGGCTTTTTGGGTCTGCATCATCCCTGCTTAACCATCACAGAACACATCTCAATGTGCAGAAATAAACATAAGAAAGACAGTGCCTTATGGTCTGTGCTAAATGGACTGCAAGTGCATTTTTGTCCAGTTCTATTGAGAAATAATTGACATCGAACCTTGCATAAGCTTAAGGTGTACAGTGCAGTGATTTGGTAGATTCACTTAGTGATTCATTTAGAGATTGTGAAGTGATGAGCACAGTAGGGTTAGGTAACATCTCCATCACTTCACATAATTACCATTCTTTATGGTAAGAACACTTAAGATCTAACCTCTTAAATACTTTCAAGTATATAATACAGTATTGTTAACTACAGTCACGGTGCTGTACATTACATCCCCAGAACTTATTCCTTTTATAACTGGAAGTTTGTACCCTTTGGCCAACGCTTCCCCATTTCCCTCATTTCCCTGCCTCTGGCAACCACCACTTTACTATCTGTTTCCATGCGTTGGGATTTTTTAGATTTCACATATAAGTGATATCATAAAGTATCTGTCTTTCTCTATATGACTTATTTCATTTATATGATGCATTCAGGATCCATCCATGTTGTAACAAATGGCAGTATTTCCTTCCTTCTCATGGATGAATAAAGTTACATTGTGTGTGTGTGTGTGTGTGTGTGTGTGTGTATGCGTGGGGGGTGTCACATCTTCTTTATCCATTCATCTGTAGTCAGACACTTGGGTTGTTTCTACGTCTTGGCTATTGTGAATAATGCTACAATGAATATGGGAGTGCAGATACTTCTTTGGACGTTACAGGCCCGATTTCATTTCCTTTGGATAAATACCCAGAAGTGGGATTGCTGGATCATATGGTAGTCCAACTTTTAAGTTTCTGAGGAATCTCCACACTGTTTTCCATAGTGACTGTACCACTTCACATTCCCACAAACAATGCTCACATGTTCCCTTTTCTCTGCATCCTGCCAACACTTGTCTCCTATCTCATAGATAACAGCCATTCTAACAGGTATGAGGTGGTGTTGTAGTTTGGATTTGCATTTCCCTGATGATTGGTGATGTCAAGCACTGTTTCTTGTACCTAATAGCCATTCAGATGTCCTCTATGGAAAAAAAAAAAAATGTTTGTTCAATTGCTCTGCCCATTTCTTAAAATTGCATTGTTTCTGTTTTGTTTTTGCTATTAAGTTGTATGAGTTCCTTACATTTTTTTGGATATTAAACCCTTATTAGATATACAATTTATAAATATTTTCTCCCATTCTGTAGGTAGTCTTTTCACATTGTTGGTTGTTTCTTTCACCGTGCCTAAGTTTTTTTGTTTGATATGGTCTCTTATTACATGTTTTTGTTTTTGTTTTTTTGGCTTGTACTTTTGGTGTCAATTCCAAAAAATTATTGCCAAGACAAATATCAATGAGCATTTGCCTTGTATTTTCTTCTAGGAGTTTTACAGTTTTAAGTCTAACACTTAAGTATTTAATCAATTTTGAGTTAATTTTTGTGAATGGTCTAAGATAGGGATCCAGTTTCATCCTCTGCATATCAGTATCCTATTTTCCCATTTATTAAAGAGACTATCCTTTCCCTGTTGAGTATTCTTGGCTTCCTTGTAGATATTAGTTTCCTATAAATGTGAGGGTTTATCTCTGTGCTCTCAATTCTGCTTCATTGGTTTTTGTGTCTACTTTTATGCCAGTAGCAAACTGTTTTGATTACTTTAGCTTTGTAATATAGTTGGAAATGAGGAACTGTGATGTCTCCAGCTTGATTCTTCTTTCTCAGGATTGCTTTGGCTGTTCGGGGACTTTTGTGGTTCCATACAAATTCTAGTTTCTCAAAGGTGGGGCTAAAGTTGAAGTTAGTGATCTCTCCATAGTCTGCAGGTCAGGCTGGCTTTTTGTACACGCTCACTAGTTGTTTGCCAATGCTCAGCTCTAGCTGCCATTGGAATCGCACACAGAGAGCCTGCCACAGAGGGTGGAGGAGTGTGGATAAAGTACATGGAGAACTGGGGGTGCCCTTTGGCCAGCTGGAGGTATCCTTGGGTGAGGCGTTCCCAGTGGCTTGTGAGCTGGCTTCTTCATGGAGTTTTTAATGTAGCAAATAGGATGCACGTCCCTTCTTCCCCAGAGTCATATCTGCCACTCTCTTAGCTTTTTCCTGCCTCTCAGTTGTATAGCTCACACCTCAGTACTCTGAATGGGGCAAGAGAAAAATGGGCCTCTGACAATGTTCAACAGAGCTGGGAAAGCCAGGTGCTCACTCACTCAAATACTCTCTCTTTCCCATATAGGCTGAGAACATCTCACTTGACCCTGAGCTGTGCTGCCTCAGAATGGAGTATAGCAAGTAAAGTCAGAGTGTTCTTTTTACCCTCTCCAACACATCCAAACTCATATATATATGAGTGTCTATATATATGAGTATCTATATATATAGACATATATATATAGATATATATCTATATCTATATAGATATAGATAGATGTAGATAGATATAGATATATGGATATATATACATATACATATATACATATATATACATATACATATATATATGTATATGTATATATATATGTATATATGTATATGTATATATATGTGTATATATATATATGTATATATATATATATATATGTGTGTATATATATATATATATATATATATATATATATACACACCAAAGTATTAACATCTCTTATTGGCACCGGGGGTGCCAAAAAATGTATACCAGTGGACACTTTGGTCAATGTTGCTTAAGCAGTAGTTTGCTGGACATTGATGGTAACCACTTTGAACACCTGTTGTAATTATAGAAGTCAAATGTGACTTGAATTCATCTTTTGTTATGGGTATATATGGCGTATTACAATTTTAATACAGTTTTTCTTTCCTTTCTTAAAATATGTATACATTTTTTTGGCACCCTCTGTATATATTTAATCCAATGCTGTCCTGGAAGTTCTCCACTGGAAATCTGGATTCCATTAAGGCTCTCTCATCTGTGGGTGACTGTCTAAGTCAGTGTTCTCAAGGGGCTCCAGGACCACAGTTGAGAGAGATTGGAGCCTGTTCTCCGGCCACTGCAGGGTCTCCAGCCAGGCCGAGGTCGGCATGCCTATTACCCAACCCACGGGTAGGCGAGACTACTTCCAGGTCCCTTGGCATGTGGTGCTGGATCCCACTGTTCTCACAAAGGCACTTTTGTCTTGGGATGGATGACAAATTGTTGTTGTTGGGGTGAGGAGTATGACTGGGGCATCTTATATTGCCGTGTTGCTGTTGTCACTCCCAGTGATTTTATTTTCATATGGTTCTTCATGATTTAAGGAAAGCCACACTTGATCTTAATAGTGCAGGAAGCTACTGTATAACACAGAGAACAGGCTGATGGATATTTTTTTTTGTCAAAGGAAGAATATATGATGGTATACAAGATAGAGAGGAGTATCCCTGTGAAACAGGAAACCAGCTCAACTGGAAGTCATGTAACTTGTGTCCTAATTTTAAGTTCTCAGTGATTTATCCTATGTGACCTTTGGAAAGTGACTTTCTCTGTCTAGAAATTCAGTTTGCAGCATTGAAAAATAATTAGGTTATTAGAAATGAGCACACTGGTAACTTTCAGGGTGGATATTTCTCTAAAACCTCAGAAAGATTAGTCTAACTCACAGGTAAATTCTGTCCTTCGTAAAGTGATATCCTGAAACATAATATTGAAGAAAACATTTCTTGGCAACTTGCCTAATAACATTGAAGGCAATTAAAATTAAAGCATTTTTTTTTCTTGAAATCACATTTTATGGCACCAGCTGTGGAGTTTATTTGCTTGCTCATGTTCGCCCAGTTGGAGTTCATATCTCTTTCCTTTATATCCCTATTGTATTTCCTCAGTCACTCCGTTATAACACTTAGAAGAGTCTGGCTAATATTAACACAGTGTGTGTATAGGCCTGTCTCTCCCATTGAATTAGATCCGCCCAAAGGCAGGGATGACTCTTAGGACTTCATTCTCTCCCACGGCGCCTAGCATTGTGCCCAGCATGTCGTAAGGATCCAGTGAATATTCATTAACTTGAATGAGCTCTCATTTCTGAAACTTGACTTAATGTAAATTTTGGATATTATTGCAATTGTTTTTCTGTTAACATATTCTTCACAATAGCAGAAATTACCTTGCATTTTACAAAAGCTTTGCCACTGAATTGACTTTGTTTATAGTTGTTAAAATCTACATTAAAAACAGACAAACAAATGCAAAATGAAATCCAAAGGCGATGGCCATAATTAGATCAATCTACAGCAGCAGAAGCAGCAACAGTAACCATAAAAGAGTAGGTTATACTGCAAAATGTATAAGAAACATGTATATAAATCTCTTAGGTTTATTCATGGATAAATTAAATGGTATTATAATATCTTCAAATGGGTCTATATGACTGTATCCTGATCAGTTTCTACAATGGGATAGATTATATTAGTCACATATTATGTTCTGGAAACATACTTAAAATAAGAAGACATGATTTCTGGTCTCTTTTACTTGCTGAGTGATTATGAGAAAGAAAGGTAACATATTCCACCAGTGTCCTGATCAGTCAGTATGAGTGGTAACATCTATCCCGTACGGTTACATGGTAGTTAAGAGCACATACACACTCTACAATTAGATTCTAAGCATGAAAATTCCTAGTTCTACCACTAATTAGATGGACCTTTACAATAGGACTACTCATTTTGAAGTTTTAGAGTAAATGCAGTCCTATATTTTATTTTTCTCATCTATGAGATGTGGGCAAGAACATCACCTTTTCCAAAGAGTTAAAGTCTAAAAATGATAATTTTTACATGATGTCTACCAAGTAATAAGCATTCCATGAATGTTAATTTTTTTAAAAAAAATTCAAACCTTTACATTACTGGATCATTATGAGGATCAAATAAGAAAACTTATGTCAGAAATCTTAGATGTAATAAACATTTTAAAGAACTCAAAGAAGAGGGATGATTGTTAATGACACATATATAGGCAGTATGTAATTCACCAATTTGTTCTCTCTCTTATGAATGGGTTGGAAAATGTCCATAAGGATATGTATAACTTGAGAGAGAGAGAAAAATACTACAAAATTTAAATAACAATCTAATTATGAGAAGTATATAAACATTAAAAGTAATACATTTGATCAACATCTTATGACTAGGCAAAGATGAGAAACCAGGTACTCTATTTTCAAAAAATGGTCTGGTTTCTATCACGTCTCATTGACTCCAAACTAAGTGTTGAGAGAGTATGGGAAAATGGTGTCTTGAATATGTTCCTGTGGTGAGCAGAGCTGAGGAAAACAAATATGCAGGTTCTGGGGAGGGCTGTCAAGCCTCGATTTCTCTTATAATGGAAAGTGAAGAATACCTTCCCCTTTAAGTGAAAAGAAGCCTGGGAATTAATGTGGATAATGCTGGTGAATAGTTGACGCATCAAAAATTGTAGACCTTCAGAGAAAAAGATTCACATGGCTTACAGTAACTTTGCCCTATCTCCTGACATACATAGGAAGGAAGACTTGAAGTGGGCAGACAGTAGGAGAACAAGAAATAGAGAACTTGTACCCTACTTCCTTATCAGGGCATGGGCTACCAGCTGCAACTATGCATCAGATATTTCTGCACCTCCCATCTCTCATGAAACTGTTATGCTCAAGGTTTCTCTGAAAGCTTGACTGAAAGCCCCAGGGGGCAGTGAAAAAAGAAAAAAAATACTACAAGGCACTCCATGAGACTTCCAGCTAGGTAGAAATACAGAGAATAAAATAGAGAACTGAAGGAGAAAGAAGTAACTCTAAACAACTAAAACATTACTAAAGAATATATGTATAACACTTTAAGATTGCAATTTTCATAATCTTTTAAGACTATAAACCATTTACAATCTTATTCATAGATATAAAATAAAATCTGCCAGAGAGAAAGACATGCCCTTGGATGGGAGGATTTAATACTGTAAACGGTCACTTTTCCACTAATTAATACAAAAGAGATGAGAGAGAGAGAGAGAGAGAGAGAGAGAGAGAGAGAGAGAGAGAGAGAGAGAGAGAAACGCATTTATAATTTATGATAAAAAAATCAGGAGAACTAGTTCACAAATAATAGAGGTCTCAAAAAAAGAAAAAAAACGAATGGATAGAGAGAATACAATTAAATAATAGAAGACGATTTGGAAAATCATTACCAAGTAGGATTTATTCTGAGTATAAGGTTTATTTGAACATATCAACATAACTCTCTACATCACCATAAGAGGAGGTGGGGGGTAACTAGCTGACTTTATTGAAAGATTGTAAATAAGCATGTGATAAATTCAAAAACCATTCTTAAGAAAAAATAGTTAAATAATAATTCAATGAAACTATTTAATGCAGTAAATTTCAGGAAATTGGAGGAAATAACTGCTATCTGCATTAGTATTAAAAAATGTCTTAGATGGTCTAGCAAATATCCAAAAGCAGACAAATTATTAATAAATACTTTTTGTTAAACATTTGAGGAGAAGAGATTCAAATGTATATTTCCTTTAACAAGATTTTATATAGAGAGAACCCAATGTTTCTGGTAGAAGACACATGCAAAAATAAGAAAATTTGGTAGGTGGCTGGATATAAAATAAATGTACAAAATAAATATATTTTCTCTATTCTAGCAATAAACTAGTGGTACGAGAAACAATAAAAATAGCCACAAAATCTAAAAATTTAGAAGTAAATTTAACATAAAGGGAGAGGATCCATACAATCCTATACAATATTATTAAAAGACACAAAATAAAACCTGCCAAAAAGAGTGGCATACCTTTGGATGGAAATATTTAATACTATAAGCATTAATTTTCCAGTAATTAA
The DNA here is from genome assembly GCF_964194185.1 of Rhinolophus hipposideros. Classification (NCBI taxonomy): domain Eukaryota; kingdom Metazoa; phylum Chordata; class Mammalia; order Chiroptera; family Rhinolophidae; genus Rhinolophus; species Rhinolophus hipposideros. Next base: position 69,543,742 of record NC_138057.1, on the reverse strand, counting down.
TATGAAAATTAGGTTCGTTCCAATAAGAATAAGTTTGATCTATATGAATTTCTATCTGAATACCTACCCTGTTGTCCCCCAAAATAAGACCTAGTCGGACAATCAGCTCTAATGCATTTTTTGGAACAAAACTTAATATGAGATCTGGTATCATATCATATCATATCATATCATATCATATCATATCATATCATATCATATCATATCATATCATATCATATTATAAAGACCCGGTCTTATATTATAGCAAAATAAAACCATGTCTTATATTAATTTTTGCTCCAAAAGACGCACTACAGCTGATTGTCCAGATATGTCTCATTTTCGGGGAAACGCAGTACATATCTATGAACTCTTTGTTTGTTGGTGAAAGAAGATAATTTAATAATGTGTTTTTAAAGATCATATGAAGTCTAAATAATATCCAAGAAAAGTGTCAAAAGAAGAAGAGTGAGAATCAACTTGACTTGCTGATACTCAAACAAAAGTATACCAGACCTGTGTCCAACCCAGTGTAGTACTGGAATAAGAATATAAAATACATCAGTCTCTGAGAAGGCTGATCAGAGCCTAACTAGTCTAGCAACTCATCCAGCCACATTATCTTTGCCAAGCACACTCCTGTTTAAGGGTCTTTACACCTGCTGTTTCTTCCGCTTCAAATGCTCTACTATTAGATACACAGATCAATTGCTCTGCAGCACCATTCAAGTTTCTGTTCAAACGTCATTTTATAAAGGAAGACATCTCTGCGCCCTCTATTAAAAGAGCTTCCTTTTTCGCTCTGTCCCCTGCTGTATTTTATTACCATTAAACATTTGTTTGTTGACTGACTCATTGGTTGATCAAGTTAGTTGTTTTTCTGCTTTCCTCTATTAGAATAGAAGTGCCAGGAAAATTAGGACTTTGTTTTGTTCCATGCTATAACTCCAGGACTTAGAAAATTGCATAGCAGAAAATAGACATTCTGAATCTAAAAAAGTCACAATATTTATATGAGAATTTAATATGTAATAAAAGCAGCATTTCAAAGTGTGTGTGGGGGGGGGGAATTAAACTAAGTAGAGCTGTCACAACTGGCTACCCATCTGGAAGGAAATTAGTTTGGAGCCTGTCTCACATCATAGAAAAAATAAATTCCAGATGGCTTAGAACCTTAAATTGAGAAATAAATAAAACAAAAGTATCACAAGACATTCTAAGCATAGGAGTCAACTTCATAGCCAAGAAAGAAAAGAGAGGAGATAAAAAGAAACACATTTATTTGTATAAAATTCAGAATATATATATAAATTTATATATACATTATATATGATAGATAGGTATAATTATAGTAAGTAGCCAAACAAATAACCTAGGGAAATATAAAATATTTACCAATCTGATTACAGGAAAAAAAAAAAAAAAGGTTTGACATACTTTGTTTTAACTCTTGCAAATTTAAAGTAAGAAAACTAAAAGAAAAATGTATGCAGTTATAAATATCAACTTTAAACAGGGAATAAATATACAAAGAGATACTGATGTTTTCTGTAATCAAGGAAATCAAATTTCCAGGTATAATGAGATATACCTTTCTATCCACCATATTTGCAAAACTTAATGAGTGATAATATTTTTTCCAGTGGAGATGCAGGATTAAAGTGCTCTTAAATGTTTGTATGAATTTTTCTTGCTACCGGACTATTGCAGAGCAATTTGGAAATACCTGTTAAAATTGAATATATTCGTACTCTATGTATCAGTCAGATTTTGTTGGAATAACAAAGAACCCCTGAATTACAGTTATTAGAACAATAAATGCATATTTACTAGGTCTATGGATCGATCACCTGTAGCTCTGCTGATTATTGGCTGGAGTTTTGAGAACCAAGCTCAAGAAGCAACCACTATTGGGTGGTCTGTTCTCATAATTACGGGGGGAAACTCAAGAAAACATCCACAATTTACCTCTTAAAGTCACATTCCTTTGATCACAGCAAGTCCAAAGTCAGTGAGGTGGAAAAATGCACTCAAACCTAAGGAAGAGAGGAAGAGAGGGAATATTTGCTGAGCAATAAAAGAATCTACCACACGATTCAACTCAGAATTTCTCCTCCAATAAATTTGTCCTTTGGAAATTAAATATGAACATCTATGGGGAAGGCTGGATAAATTACCCCCAACCACCCTGTAAAGTTCATGTCCTAATCCCTGGAACCTGTGACTTTTTTACCTTACACGATATAAGGAATTTTGCAAACGCGATTAAATTAAGGGTCTTGAGATGGACAGATTATCCTGGATTATCCTGAGCCAAATGTATTCATAAGGGTCCTTATAAAAGGGAGCAGGAGGATCAGAGTTAGTAGTAAGAGACGGGATGATGGAAGCAAGAGATGGGAGTGGTGTGAGGAAGTGGCTATGAGCCAAGGAGGGGAGGCAGCCTGGAGAAGATGAAAATGACAGGGGAACAGTTTCTCTCCTACAGCCTCCAGAAGGAATTGCCAGTCCATTTTAGGACTTTTGATCTCCACAATAGTAAGGGGAAAGCTTTTTTGTTGTTGTTTTGTTTTTTGTTTTTTTAAGCCATTAAGCTTGTGGTAAATTGTTACAGTAGCACCAGGAAACTCTCTATTTTATACATACCGGGGGTGCCAAAAAGCGATGTTATCTTAAAATATGTAAACGTTTTTTGGCACCCTCTATATTTTCTTATATATGTATATTATATATTATGTTACATAAATATATAATATACACATTAGAGATAATATATAATAACATATTACATGCTATTATATATTATATATGTAATATATTATATACAATACATTATATATATCTCACACAGAGACTATACTTATTATAACGTTGTTGATAATGTAAAAAAAAAAAAAACTAAGCAAATTCCATTCATTATTAGAAAAGGTGAATATCACCACACACTATAGCATATATCCAAACCTTAGTATATCATTTAGCAATGAAAAATGAATTAATATAACATTGGACTTGGGGGATATTTTGAGTGGTATCGTTGAGAAAAAATAGGATGTTAAAAATATATATGTTATGATTCCATTTTTATAATCAATGATAGTTAACAAATAAAATCATATTTACATCACTTTGCATTTTTTCTTTTCATATCTGTGTGCATATAATCCCATACATTCCTTCTGATATACACGTGCATATATATTATACACATATATTTCTGTATATATATAATATAATACACACACACACAAGTATATATACACATACACATATAAGAATTACAAACGTGTGTTGTCTTGTAGGACTGCCTATGATTCATTTTCAAATGGAGGAAATAAAGAAAATACAGAGATGCAGAACAGTGTAAATAATGTGGTTCTATTTGTTACAAATTAACAAACATAATATGTGATTACATTTATATACACTCAGAAAAAGAGAAAATTTTAAACATGGTTAAGATATTTATGGTTGGTAGGGAGGGAGAGGATGTGACTAAGAAAGGGTGGCTGAGGGAACTTTGTAGTGATGCAATAATTTTATGTCCTGACTATGGCAGTGATTGCATGAATCTACAAATGTGTTAAAATTGCATAGAACTACATGCACACACAGGGGAATTCATGTAAAGCAGGTGGAAATGGAATACAGTGTGTGGACTGCACCCCTGTCAGCTTCCAGGATTTGATATTATACTACGTATCGCTATGCAAGATTATTATCTGCGAGAGAAACCAAGGAAAAAGTGCCCTGGATCTCTCTGTACTATTGTCACTTCTGTGAATCTAGAATTATTTTGAAATAAGTTTTTTAAAAGGAACGAGAGAAACTCTTCACTATGTACAAATGCTTGCTTAGGTCCACATGAGCAAAGAGAAAGATGATACCCAGCAATGCTTCCAGCTACTTCAGTAGGGTAGAATTGTGGGGAGAAGTGTTTGTCCACCTGTTCTCCATTTTCACACATGTTACAATATGCCGCATCATTTTCGTATTATGAAAGAGTGAATAAAGACATTTAGAAAAATAAATCAAACTTTTGATTAACAATTGGAAATAATAAAGTGAGCATATTTTTTTCTGTTGTTTCAGCTCAGGTTATTATGATTCTTTTCCTATTGAGGATTGAAGACTCACATCAGTGTATTGTCAGAATCATTTATCCATTAATGACTACAACAAATGCTATTGAGAACCTAGTATAAACCCATTCCCCAGGGTTTCATAGCTCACTTTGCCACAACCTAGTTTGAGAAGAGATGGGGGGAGACGGGAAACTGTTCTCCACAGAACACTGAAGAACACAAATGTTTCACATAATTTCACCTTATTTTAAAATAACCTTTATTTTATTTTGTTTTCCAACGTAGAAGTAATAACTGGTTATTGCTTTAAGAGACTGAAACTATATATACAACAACAGGCAGAGTAAATCACATACATTTTGAGTTGTTTTCCTTTTAATCTTACATATAACAATAAAATGACACTAAATTTTTACAATCACATTTATTACAATTATGTAATAGAACATAATGTGATCCTATAATGCATTTATTTTTGTATTTATCTTTCTTCTACATTTAAATTAGAATATAAAATAATTTTGAATTGATATAAATTATATCCGTAAGCTTCAGGTTTGTTTCCCAGTTGTTGAACAACACCTAGAATCATCTTTTATTTTTATTTTTGATACCTTATTGAGGTATAATCGATATAGAAAAAGTGCACATATTCGGTGTATATCATTTAATGGGTTTGAATGTATGTATGCACCTGTGAAACCCTCACCACTATCAAGATAATAAACAGAGCCATCACTTCCCAGGGTTCCCACTGTTCCCTTTCTTCATGGTAAGAACACTTACCTTTGACATCTACCCTCTTAACAAAACATTAAGTGCACAACACAGCATTGCTAACTCGCTCTGGGTTGTACAGCAGATCCTAGAAGTTACTCATCCTGCGTCAGTGAAACTTTACACCCATTCAACAACTCCCCCATTCCCTATCTCCCCAGCCCCTGGCCACCACCAATCTACTCTGCTTTTACGAGCTTGACTGTTATAAACGTTTTATGTATGTTGAGTCATGCAGCATCTGCCCTTCTGTGACTGGCTTATTTCACGTAGCATAATTTCAAAATTGATTACATTGTAAAATTACTCAGTTACCAGTAAGTATTGGATATTCAGTAACATCATGCCAGGGGCTGGTGAAGCATGGGACCACGTGTCAGCATAGTCACTACTGGCTGGCACCCTGAGTTAATCACCTCTCTAGTGTGACAGGGGCCATTCGTTCACAAGTTTTCATTGTGAATGAGGTTGTGGTAAACATTTCAGTCCATAAAATTTTCTCTGGGTTTAAGATTATTATCTCAGGATATAGTCCCAGAAGTAAAATTATTGGGTCAAAGGGACAAAAAATTAAGACCTTTGATACCCATTGCCAAACAAAATGAGATGAACCAGTTTACAAGTCCCTTCTGAAAGGTTGCCAACTCCAGGACACAATCAATCATTGTGACCTTGATGCAAAATATATTCAATAAAAAAAGGCTGGCGACAACAAATAGACATTTTTTTTCTCTAATATAACCTGCCCTATAGGTGAGACCCAAGCGAAGCTATCTTGTCAATCAAAGGGGAGGGCATTTAATATTTATTTATTTGAGGTTTATTATGTGTCAAATACTACTTCACATTTGCTTTTTCATTTATCACACATATAAGAGCCTTAACAAATCAATACTTGATGGATAAACTTTTGCATGGATAAAAGGCTACAGTTTATTTAGTGTTTTCATTTGCATGATTTCATTTAGGACTAACATCTTGTCAGTCTCAGAATGTGTTTTCATTTGTCTGTTTTCCCTTGAGTTTCTGTTGCGTAAACCTGTGAATGGCTCTCCAGAATAATATTAAAAAATAACTTTAAAATGCGATTTACATGTTAAAAAGGAGAGAAGTAAAAAAGGTCAGTGAGAATGTTTTAAGGAAACTTTAGGAACGCGTTTGAAGCTTTGAAAGGTGATTTCCCCTCCTCCTCAAGAATTTCCAACAAAAGCTCAATTTACTACTTGTCCTTCATGCTCATGTCCCTTTAAGTTTACAGGACCTTAGCGTGCCTTCTTTTCTAATACAGCAATGAAAGGGAAACGTGGACAATGGAACTGTAGAGATGGGAAATGCTTCCTCTCTTATTCTCCTCCCACCTCGTCTCACCACTAGCTATCCATCCCAGAAACGCCATTTTTTTCTGTTGTTGGAATTTCATCATTGCAGTCTATCCCAGCAGCTCTTCTATAAGGATAAACGTGTAAAATAAAACAATTCTTTGATTTAAAAGATCGACTCAAAGGACATAGATTTAAAAGAAGATGAAGGAAGAAAGAAAACTGCGTCTTAAGGATAAATACCAGTCAACTTTTGTCCAGGGTAGAGGCAAATGTAAATAAAGATCATGCAGTGAAATCGTTGCTGTGCTTCCCAAGGATGTGCAACTAGTGTCAGTGGGTTGTTAAGGCTGTGAGATCGTTGAACGGTAGAGAATGAAAGTCCGGTTAGTAGGCAGATACTTGGTGCTATGGAGAGAGAAAGTATATAGTGATAAGAGGAATAATTATAGTGTCCTACTTTGTATGAAATACACCACTTTGCTGGCTTCAAAAGTGCATCCGTAAACAAAATCACATTGAGGTTTCACAAAATCCCTGTGTGGTAGGCAAGTCAGTTATCACTAAGCCAGTTTGTAGGTGACCAAACTCTGAGAGCAGTTTGCTTGCTCAAAATGACCCGTTTAGTTAGTCATGGAGCCTGAATTTGGACAAGGTGTTTGTAAATTCAAACTCACATTTTTCTTCTTTCCCATGGCACCATAGAAAACACATTTGTGCAGGAGGATACGATGTATGCAGGCCTCTGTTACCCATGAACTATTTATTCACCATGATCTTTGCTGAATCCGGGAGAATGCACCGGAAGACATAGAGAGGAGATGGAAGATTAGGCGAACATACGCCCTTCTTATTTTCAAAACATGGAAAGAAATTGGGTTTGACAAAATGCAGACTGATGGTTTGGATTCTCACCTTAAGCATAGTTCAAGGACAGTACGTTGGTGGGAAGGTTGGGAGGTCTCTCTGAGAGCTGGGATGCCTTATCCGTCTTATCATCTTCAGCTATCTGGGGCTGCGTTTCGCCATTATTAAAATGAAAGCAATGATACCTAGAGCGGGGCACTGTTTCACCAGGCACAACTCCTGGGGGTGGACCATGTCTTAGAGGTGCCCTGAAAGGGCCTTAGCTTAGCTTTCTCATAATCTTCATCAATCACCTCTAATTATTATTTACATGAAGAAATATAAGATACTTGTTCTGCAAACAGCATTAGGAGAAGTCTCTAGCACCCAGCCCCTCCAAATTAATTGCTACCTTCCCTACAGAAAATTTTGGGCTGCCACCGTGTTAAACTAACCTCATTTTCTCCTATATTAAGTTTACTAGACCAAGGAGAGTTAGTAGATAAGATGCGTCTGGACTTGAGCAAGACATTTGTCAAATGTCTCTCCCTATCTCCACATGGAAAAGACCAGTATAATTAGAAGAACTGGGTTACTGGTTGAATGATTTTATCCAAATGAATTCATATAAATCCAGAGTGAAATTTCTAGTTGGATGGCTTCGGAGGGGTAAGGGAGTGAATTTATCTTTCCTTTTTCAGTCTCAGTGGTGATAATGATTTTTCAATGGTGATAATGATTTTAATGGATATTAGTTTTTGTTTTCCATTTGTTTGCTTTAATCTGACCATGAAATAACTTTTTTTCCCCCCTTTGGGGAAGTTCCATGCGATTCTGGGAGCATAGTCGATCATTTTATTCCCGCTCCCCTGGCTACCCACACAGGTGGACAACTGGAAGAACCTGGGACCGCTGGCCCCAGGAATCAGTGCTCCAAAGTCTGTTCTACAATTCTTGCTCTCCTCTTAATCTAGCAAAGTCAGGCATGCTTCTTCCCTAGTTTGCAGAGAAAGAAACTGGGGGTAGAGGAGTGGGGGACAGTATTATTCACATTTACTCAAGGTCACACATGTAAACTTCCTGCAAATGGATTCCTATCCTGTGACATTTTGTTTTCCAAATGCTTCCTTCACGGTCAATGTTTCCATTAGGCACAGTATCTACGACTGACGATCCTTTTAGGGAACCCTAAGAAAAACCAGTTTTCATTTATTTAAAAAGTAGGAGGAAGAATAAAGATCATCATAATGAATGTGTGATAATGGATGAATTCTGGATTTTATGCATCTGCAGACCAATGTAATCATAAATTATATTTTTCATTTTTGTGTGTATGTGGCGGGGGGAAGGGGCCCATAAGGAGGAAAAGTGTCTAGGGCACACCAAAAGCAGAATGCTGCTCTGTCTTCAGGCTAGCTCTGTTTAGCCTACTTCCCCCTTGCGCCACGCAAGGAAGATGAGGGAGTGTGTGTTTGATGAGGGGTAGATGGACATTGGCAACAAAAATGGAGCAGTGAGAAATATACTGGCACAGAGTCACGGAGGGTAAAGAGGGTCCTGTACCCTGCAGAAGGTGCGGCATTGACTCACTCGTGCTGTGTGTTTACCTCGCTGCAACTTTTGGTGTCTCCCCATCCTGATGAATGCCAGGGAGGAATTTCTGTCTTTCCTGATTCCCACGTAGGTACGTGTGGGGCTTTCACGAATCCGCTTAGAAAAGGGTCAGAAATGTTTCAGTTCTGCTTAGGCTTCTGGAAGCACGGTAGATAAACTTTTCTCTTTTAACTATAACTACCCAGGCAGTCTGAATGTATCACCAATAGCAACGACAACTGACATTTGTGTAACATTTTATAGTTGAAAATTACAGGCTTTTGATTCCAATAAACCTATGTCCAAATCTTAGCCTCACCTTCTCCCATCTGATTCACAAACTCACAGACTAGATTATATCTGTCTTTATACTAATATATTTAAATATATATATATATATATGTCATTTAAAAAACATAATGAAGGGAAAGGCCCACAAAGGCAAGAGAAGTTACTTAAGCTCCCTGGGCCTCTATCCTCAGCTATGAACGGGACACACAGTAACCAGCACAGAGTTAGAACAGTTATTCCGTAAATGGCAGCTACTGTCTTTATTTGTATCCCCATTTCACAGATGAGAAAACAGGTTCACGTAACAGCAACAAATTACTTAAGGTGACATTCAAAGAGAAGCAAGGTTCCTGTTTTTTTTTACAGCACCAATTCTCTGGTTTTTCTTTGTGATCACACCCAACTTCTCTTGAGTGTGATTCAAAGTCACTAAAATGACAAAGGCTTATTTGAAGACAGGGACATCAACAGGTATATCAAAAAAATTCAGACTACTGTGAGGAGGCAAGGATTAATATCAGCTTGAGAGAAATGTTCTGCCCCCTCTAGTTCCATTCTTAACTCTGCTATTACTCCTAAGCAGCCACAGGTCACCTGAAGTTTCCAATATATGTTGTTTCTGTCTCCGGTAACATCCTAGGAATTTCAGACTTGACTTCTTGTTCCATTAGGAACCTTCCAGGGAGATCAGGAGACTATCATTATGTTCTTATAAGGCAATTGGCTCTCATTTACCACTGTCCCTAAAAAAATCAATGCAGTTAAGAATTACATTTAGAGCACAGGAGTCTTTAGATAGTTATGATGTAGTAATAATAACACTAATAAAAATAATACTCAACCTTTACTTATCGGTAGTACTGTACAGTTTGCAAGATGCTTTTAAATGTAATCTCATTCTGTCTTCACAATACCATGGTAAAACAGGCAGGACAGGTACTATGATCCCCAGTTTACAGATGAGAAAATTGAGGCCCAGAAAAGTGAATTGATTGCCTAAAGCCACACCTCCCTGAGCTGAGTCTCATATCCAGAACTTCTGGTTACGTGTCCTAAACAGTTCTTCACCCATTTTCTCAAATCACCCATAAAAGGACACCCACATGTTTTAGACTCGATGTCTGAGAAAACATAGGTGGCATCAGTGCTCACAGTCAACTCAAGTCAACCGATGTCCTATAGGAGCTCACTCTATGCAAAATGCATTGTGAGGTTCGGCTGAAAGAAACAGGAGGAGTCCAAACATAGATCTTGCCCCGGAGGACTTGGCAATCCAGTGATGGAGGCAGATCTATCTGCTGACAGCTAATCACAAGTGAAAGCATGCTGAAATGAGAGCCGGAGCACACGCATAGAGAAAACACTAGGACAAAGAGAAGGAAGAAAAATGACCTCCTACTGAGAGACTGGTGAGAGATTTATGAAGCAGAGACATTGTTATGGCTTGAGGATAAGAAAGATGTTGGTGGTCAGAGAAAGAAGAAAGAGAACAGACTGAAGGAACGGCCATGAGCAAATTGATGCAGGTATCTAATATGTTTGTGGATCGACAAATCTAAGTCCCACTTCTTATGTAAGACAACATAGGCACAGAAGGTGTTATCCACGTTGCTAAAGTTGTAGCCCCCGGAAGCACTAGGAGTCATTTGAGTCTCCATCTGATGTTTTTCCCACAACTTTGACCAGGTCCTAAAAAGCCTGACCTGTCTTCATTCAGGGATCATCTACTGAATTTCCAGATGTCTCCTCCACTTTTTCTCAAAGGATTTGGTCTCCCCTCAGCAGGGGGATAGTGGCTCACATTCCTTTGCAGGCAGTATCCATGGCCCATTTTAAACCATCTGTTCACATTAGTAAAGGAGAGGAATCTGTACCTTCTCTCATCTCTGTGTGCTCCTGCTTATCCCTATTACCAAGATCCCACAGAGCAAATGGCCTTGTTGTGTGGCAGCAAGAGGCAATAAAAATACCGTGTGTCTGGCACTTCGAGTACTTTACAACTAAAAAAAATCCAAGTGGTTTTTAAAATACTCATCGTGTTTAACAATGACTCTTTTAACCACTGAGTCAAGCTAGGGGTTAGAACACTAGACCGGGGGTAAGGAGAGTTGGGTTCTGGCCACAGTTCCACCAGGGCATCTTTGCCAAGCCCTTCCTTTATAGGCCTCAGGTGCCCCTCTTTAAAAACAAAAACAAAAACAAAACAATGGACCAAAGCCCCTGGGTTTTAACATTCTGGTTAATTTTCTAGAAAAAGGAATTACAAGGATCAATACAAAAGTTTGGTTACACATCAAATATCCTTGGTAAGATTAGAATAAGAGACCATTCTCTTCCAAAGAAAAGTCATTTTACCTCATCGTGTCAAGAACCCTTTGGGGGAAATTGCTAAGGATTTGGGGAACAGAAACAAAGAAAGCTGTCATTGAGGTATTTTGTCCTCATCAAAATAAGTCCCCAAAGTCGTGCATGTGTCTGATCTCTCTTTTTCATTCTCTCTCTCTCTCTCTCTCTTCCCTTCCTTTTTCCCTTCTTCCCTCTTCTTTCCTACTCATTGATTATGAGGCTATTGTAACATAGTTTGGGATATTGAAGTCAGGCAACCATAGTACCATAGGATTCCATCCAGTGTTTCCCATGCTCCTATATGGCCTTGCCTGTATTGCTTTTCCTCTTTTTGAGACTTGATTTTTCTTATCAATGAAATGGCGCTAATAATACTTATTTACGGAATTGTTGTTGGGGTAAATCGGATGAAGTATTTCAAGAGCTAATATACAGTGCCTTGCAAAAGGAGTTCAATAAAAGCTACAACGAGAAAATTTGTTAAACAGCTTCCCATTTCTATTTTTGGAAGCAATCAGTAGAGTAACTAAATGCGGAGTCAGGTAGACCAGACTTCAAATCATAGCTGTGGCATCTGCTTAACATCCTTACACCAAAGTTTCTTCATCTGTAAAATGTAGATCACTCTTTCTAGCGGGGCTGTTGTGAGTGTGAAATGAGGCGATGTCTATGTAACACTTGGCGTATGGCCGTATTCGTGATAAATCCTTGATGAAGATTAGACATGATGATTACCATTAATTATTCATTCATTCTTCGCCCTCTCTATCATTATTAGATCAGTTGTACAAATACATAACCCGTGAGCACTTTCTACTAGGTGCTGGCTTTGTGCTGTGTGCTGTGCAACGGATGACAAACATACTTCATGAGTTTCCCTACTACGAGCCTACAGTCTTAAGACAAAAGCAAACAACCAAACAAACAAACAAACAAATGGATATTTCCAATCTACCACCCTACAGTATGCACCCATACTATGGAATCTCAGAGAGAAATCTTTATTTAGGCTGGGGAGTAAGCTTGGAGATGATTTTATCAAGGGGATGATGAGTAGGTTGAGCCAAGGATTAACAGCTATGGGTAGGTCAAGGGAGGATAAGAAAAGATAAATGTGTTCTAGGAAGATGAGTACTACAGAGTAGCGATTCTTAAATGTGGATCTCATTAGCATCACCTGGGGGAGCTTTGAAAGCCATCGATGCCTGGGTCCATTCCCACAGCAATTAAAACAGGATTCCTGGGGGTGGGACCCAGGCATCAATGTTTGTAGAGCTCCCCAGATGATTTCAGTGTGCAGCCAAGTGGGGAACCACTGGCAGAAAGTGTGGCAGCACAATTAGTGTGTGGAGGAGAATGTGCCCACCTGGAAAAAGCAGAGGCCAATAGGACAGACCTAAGTACCATAAGACGACGAGTCTGGACTTGACCTACACACTGTGATTAGCCGTTGGGGAATTTAAGAGTGGAGAACAGAGTGGTCATATTTTGGAAAGATCCCTTTGGACACAGCTCAGTATTGAATTCTAAGGGAAGCAAAAAACGTGAAGCACAATCTTCAGCAAGCATATAATCTATAGATTAGTCCTGGAAAAGTGTTCTCTGGATATGCTTTAATAACATGTGGAGTTCATAAATATGCTGATGCCTGGGGCTCTCCTCATGCATCCAGAAAGAAAGTTCTTGGGATATGAGACTTTGGCATTTGCACTTTTATTAAGTTCTCCTAAAAGGATTGAGGACAGCTGCCAAAGGACTTGAGTGACCAGTTTTCAAAGGATAACCAATCACTGAAGCAACAAAAATCCATGACTTATGTGTGGATCGAGCCAGGCCAGTAACAGAGTCAGATCTTGGAAACAAGGCTGCTCGGTCTCCCAGCCTTCTCATCCTGGTCATTTCTCCCTTTTGGTCAATTTCTCTCCTGTCCCTTTACGTACGAGGTGCCTACAACTCCACCTGTCTATATGTTTCTATCAAAATCAGCACTGCCGTCAAAAACTGACATGTGCCACTGACCCTTTGTTTACTAAGACTGACATCACTGTGTTGAATCTGAACCAAACACTAAGAGTGGAATGGAAGGGTTTGGCTACTGTGCAGAAAGCAGTAAGGCTCCACCAGTCCTGGGTGTGTATGGGGGCAGGGGAGGGGGGCCTTCTTTGGCTGCTGGTGGGGGAGATCACTTGCTGCACTGATGCATAAAGGCAGACCCCTATCATAGCCCTGCCAGGCAGATCAAGGGCAGACGCGTCAGCTCATTAAGCAGTAGCTGAGGCAGCTGAGGCCCACACTGACATGGGCACATCTGACCTGACACGCCCCCCACCCCCAGGCTAAAATGGAGACAGGGATGATCTATCTTGACCCTAATGAAGAGATGCCCACAAGAAGGGGATGGGCAGCCACCTCAAACCTCTAGCTCCCAGCTTCTTTAAGGAATCAGACTTCTCTAAGCAAGCAGAAAGCTGCGTTTGGACGACTCAACAGTGACACCCAGTGACTCTCTCTGTCAATCCCCAGTGGCTGTTCCGGAAGGATCTTTGAGGAAATACATTTCAGCCTCCATTACCTAGCACTGAAGTGGCAGCAATCACATCAAATTCAACGGTGAATAAGACAAACAAAATAATAAATCCCAGTTTGCATTAACATAATCATCTAACTGTTGAAGCGTATTCATCTCCCCTGTAGGGCCATGTCTGATGTCAAACATAATAGCACCATGTAGGATTGTACCTGCTTGACTTCAGAGCCATGTGGAAGTGATGATTCTCTCCATTACATCCTTTGTCCAAGTTTCACGGGCCTGTATTTCCTCTCATTTTGAGACACACATACACACACACACACACACACACACACACACACATGCACACACACATTTGGGCTCATGGAGATTTAGGCTTTAAAAATAATGGAAATAAGACCCTAGAAACAGAGATATAACAGACCCAGATCATTATGTATTGGGCCAGCCAAATCTGGAGATGAGAGAGAGATGGGCAATTTGTGGTGTCACCGGAAGGAAGTGACCAGTAGAGAGCCACAGGATTCCAAACCACAGCATATGAATAATAAGAGGAGCTGGGACATTTAGCTTAGGAAACAAAACTTCATGGAGTAGAGAGAAGAGTAGGGATGATTTCCTTCCCTACTAGATAGGCAGGCATATATACAAGAGATTATGTGGCTTTATTTGAGTAAAAATAGAACCAATGAGTGGAAGTTTTGGGGAAACTGTTTTCAGCTCTGTTGGATCTACTGCGAAATGAAAGAATTTCAGGAGGCAGAAAATTTTATGTCATGAAAAAACATAGCCCAGATATGTTTGTTATGATAATTCCAGTGGAAAAAAACAAAATGAAGACGGGAGTGGATATGGAAAATTATTTGAGAACTTTAGTAAGTAAAAAGACAGATATAGATAGATAGATAGATAGTCCATATTACAGGGATATGATTTTGAATATGGTATAGCAGGCCGATTGAAATCTTTCTCCAACTATCACTACTTTTTCTGATTAAAATCTTCTCTTACTCATTCTCTTCACACCCGCACTCTTTGTTTCTCACTCTACATAGTGGGTAGAAGATGCTTGCTCACGATATTTATGTTCCCACATTTGCCACATGAGAAAAGGTATTTCCCCAGCCCCTCCTTACTTCCATTTTCCAGCTCCTTTCCCTCATTGACCCTTTCCCAAGGAAGGTTGGCTAGCGTCAGGCTCCAACCCTTGGTGCAGGAGACTATGATGAGGAAGGAGAGAATCACATTGTACAAATGAACCCTCACAGGGACTGACTGGGGCAGGGAAACTGTGATTTTCCAATGTAAGGAATGACCTACTGCCAAGACAGTGAGAAGGGACAGGGACCTGAGGGAGGGAATGGGCACAGAGAAAGGCTATGACACTGCTATTCTGCCTTCAAGTGTCAGATTCCCTGATTCTCCGATTGAGCCTAAATCGTGTTAAATGTATCTCCATGTTTAACTATTCTTGTTCTTCTCTGTTGTGCCTTATCTTATTCTGCCAATGAATTATGGATAACCGAAAGAGAAAGTGTAAAGAAAAAAATGGAAATAACGGAAGAGAAGGTGCAACAGAAAGACCATGGGATATGGAAGGGTGAGTTTGGGCTTCTGATTCCATTGTAGCCTGCCTTTAATGAGAAAAAGCAGAAATCAAAAATTGTGAGGCTTCAGTTTCTAAGCCGGGCTAGTATTGATAGCAAAGATACCTTACCTGGTGGATGAACTCAATCAGGGGGCTTCTCTGGCAAGTACCTACGTAGGATATCAGGGCTCAAGCCAGACAAGCTGGAGTTCCAGGTTAGTTTTCAGAACACGCAGGACTACAAATCTAGAACAGAGACACAAACCTGATCCTAAACCTGAGTGCCCACTGGGATGTTTCAACTATTGGGAACAGTCTGTGCTATAGAGATATATCTGGATCTGAATCCCAGTTTAACCCCTTTGCCATTGCGTAAGAGGAGTGAAGTCATTCCCCTTTCTTGAGCCTTAATTTCCTCTTTTGTAAAATGCGGTTATCTATACTCACCTGCCAGGAACATATTAATCTAAGGTTCAGAAGAAACATCGCATGTAAGTGCCTAATACAGTGTCTGGCACATTGTAGATGTACTTTAATAATAACTGTCAATATTATGATGAAACTCAGTGGGGACTAGAAGGGAATGAGCAATGGAACCCACTCCAACAACAAGCCTGTGCAGTTGTGAAAATGGTGGGCATCCAAAATTTCAGACTTAGTTTCCATATATTCATTGCCGTGTTAAAGCTCATTTGACAGAATTAAAATCTCTTGAGGCCATGCTCTGGCTCCAGCAAAAGTATGATGGGATCATCCTCCTGGCAAACGAATTGCCATTTGTATCCAAAAGGCTGATAAAATGTTTTCAGTGAAATGTAAAAAAATGATACCTCCATACTGTTTTCCATAGTGGCTGCACCAATGTGCAATCCCACCAACAGTGCACGGACATTGTTTTGTACACCTGAAACTGAAAAAAAAAAAAAAAGAAATGTGAAAAACAAAAACCAAAAACCTCTTGACCTCAATACTTGGACAACATCGAGGAATGCAATGGCTTATGTGTCAGATGTCTATTTATTTTTCCTTTTCATATTCTCTTACTCCACCATTTTTCTCTGGTCTTTGCTATAGCAACCAGCGGTACTCGTGTAGCCTAACAGCACTTGATCTCAAGCTGCACTGTGTATCTCTTATTCTTTTTCTCCCAAGGCTCACCTGCGTCTTACAGGGGAGTCATGTGGCTCCCTGGTACCAGCTTGATCAGCCATTTTGGTGCCCGCACAAACTGAAAGTGTAGAGATGTTAACACTTCCTGCATTAATGGGGCAGGAGCCAGTGGGTAAATATTCCCTTTTTCTAAGTCTAAGGCATTTCAGAGGCACATTTCACATCGTTCCTTGGAACTTCACAGCATTGAGCTCCAGTTTCCATAATAGTAACCAGCTTAATAATCTTTGTATTGGCTTCTGTGGGGACAGAGCCAGGAGTGCAGTTTCCAGGCTCTCAGCCTCACGTGGAAAGATGCTGGCTCAGGTAGTAAATGGCCATCAACTGTGATTGGATGGCCATCAGCTGTGGCTAGTTGGCCATCAGCTGTAACCAGTGAGCCATTGGCCACTAATCTAACTGCCGTGGCTACGCTAGCAGCAAATGGGGGCTAGCAAGAAGATGGTGGCTGAGCTAGCAAGAGTGGATTGCAGTGAGCACAGCAGATTGTAGCTAGCAAGTGGGGTTGATTGCCAGAGAAGTGGACGGCAGGTTGTGGATCGTGTGGATCCTGCTTCCTGTGTCTCCAACCCAGCAGCCAGCGAGACTGTAGTGGTATGACTCCCCTACCTATGGCTCCGTAGGTTTTCCTTTTTGGCCTCACCATATCCTATGTTCTTATGCAGGGAGCAGGACTAGAGACCCTGCATGACACCCTGCATGACACACGGTGCAGCGAGCAGGGTACGGTGTTGGCCGCCCTGCACGACAGCTTCTTTCCTGGCTTTCCCATTTTACAGCTCCCCAACCCTCCAATCCTGTGGTTTTCCTGTTTCCTGTTTCCAAACCCTCCACTCATATACTGTAGGATCAAATGATCCAAAAGAAACTACGTCCACGAAAGCCCTTGTCTCAGGTTTTGCTTTTTGTGTGGAATATAAGCTACATCAGACCGAAAGCGGCAGCAAGGATTCCACAACTTTATCACAAAAGCGCTGGGTAAGACTTTGAGGACAATCTAGCTGATGCTGACTTTTTATGGACAGGTACGCAGAAACTTCTTCCAAGTTACACTCTTAGGCAGCTTGGTGCAAAGGAGAGATCAAAATGGGAAAGAACGCTGGCGGATGGGTAAAAGGCACTGAAGAGGAAAGAGACAGAGTTGCCAGGGTGATGAGAGAGAAGAAAGAGCAAGCCATTAAAGAATCTTAGCACAGTGGGGATGACATGTTTCGGAACTCCCCTGTCAGCAGAGCAGAGTGCAGTACCCACCCTGATAAATGCCAGGTCCCCTTGCTGACACTTGATAAAGGTTCCATCTAGCAGTGCAGCAGCAGCCAGAATGGGGTGAGGGTGCTGCTTGCTGTTTCCCCAGCCCCCGACACTGCTCACCAGTGCACAACCTGGAGCAGGTGCTACATGAATGTGTGTGGAACAATGGGCAACTTAGTGAGACAAAACTCCTTCAATGTTTCCATTCTGAATATACCTTGCATTGTTAAGTCCAAACATACCTTGCATTGTTAAGTGCACTCGGATATCTAGCTGTAGATGACTGCACATCTTTTTTCCCCTTCTGTCTTTTATTTTATTTTGTGTCAGTCTATTAAAAAGTAATTGTAGGTGTTCATATCACAGTGCGTGTAGCCAGGCTTCAGTTCCATATACATACTTCCATTTCTGGGTACTCAAGTCTTGAGCGATCTGGTTACTTAAAAATCACATGTCCATATATTGCTACTTCTTTGCTTTTCTTACACAGAGGATCGGGGCTCTTTTTACGCTCATTTGTGTAAACATGTTTATCTCCTTTTCCTACTCTCACATAATGTTTTCATTATACCAGTGCTGCTTTCCACAAGTTGCAAATTCTGAAAATAACTTCTCTTCTTCCTTTGGAGAAAAACAAAGAAACAGATAGACAGAAGCAACCTACTAAGTACCACCTGTCTGGCATGGTGCTGTTTATTAGAGCTACACTGATGCAGACAGAGTTGCCTGGGTTTGGAGAGGGCAGAGATTACGGCAGACATTTGTCTTCACTCTTGCCCCGTCTCTAGGGAGTAAACACCTTGACTTACTGGGGTAGGCATTCACCGGAATTGATGTTCCTCTGAGTATTTCCAGGAAGAGTGCTAGCCAGGTGTTCCTTAATGACAAAGTACTATGCTTTGTCTCGTGAAGCAAAAAGTCTAGCGAAGAATGCGAAATTCTTCTGGTTAAAATTGTACATAATTTCTGTTGCTAGCCTATATTAGATACAGTATGGTGCTTGGCATACAGTACCCATGACTTCTTTTGTAGCTCTTAGCCCATGTTCAATTACCTGGCCTGTGTTTTATCTTTACTGTGAGCTACGGGAATATGGGGAACACGTCTACTTCTTTCACAACCATACCCTACCTCTTAGCATGGGACCTACGACGTTTGTTGTGGACTCTATTTAATATTCTATTGATTTCCTGATCAAACGAATGAATATATTATATATCATAAATATGTTTCACAATGGTATGTGAATACCACGGGTGCCAAAACAGTATACATATTTTAAGAGATGTTATCTATGCTTAAGTAGTAGTTTGTTGTGATCAGAAGTGTCTGGATGCTGATGGTAACCCCTTTGAGTACCTCTTGTAATTGCAGAAGTCAAACGTGACTTGTATTCATCTTTTGTTATCAATATATATATTGAGTACTAAAATTAATACAGTTTTTTCCTTTCTTAAAATGTATATACATTTTTTGGACACCCTCTGTATATATTGTTTATCGCAAATAGTGAAAGAGTGATGCATTGACCAGTGCTTTTCTGTGGGTTTCTGAATATGACTTTGAGGTTACCACAAGGCATAAAAGAGAAATAAGAACTATATGGCCTCTTCAACCTGCCAGCTCCATTTTTATCTATTGATAAATTGGAGTCTGGGTAATATTTACTGAAGAAATAAAAGTGATCTGTTATCAAGAAAGTATTGAAAAAGACTAACTCCAACAATCTCATTACATATGGAAAAACAAGACTAGATGGCACATAGTTTCATGTCCTCAAACTCACTGCTAACCAGTCAAAATTTAGGTTTCAAACTAAGATCCCCTGGAGGGTTCTTTTGATAATAGCTTGCTGTCCCTTCTAGCCAATGTCTAGTTTTCTTAGTCACTGAATTACCAATGCAAAAAGCCTATTATATTGAATATATTAGTCCAGGATTTTTAGTATATATGCATGTACTCTTCTTTGTTTTTGATTCATTTTTTTCCTATTTATATTTTAACATTCTTATTCCGCATGAACCTTTTATTGTAAGCCAAATTAAATCCTTATTGGCTACAGTCTGAAATACAGATAATAACTCAGATATTAATAAATTTTATTCACTTAATGTTTTCATACACAAAACTTCCTTAGTTTCCTTTGTTTATATACTTTCAATAATTCTCTCTCATTTTCCAAACTCTCCGACTTCACCTCTTGACAAGTATTAGGAATCTTAAAGTTGCTATTGTCGAATGCCATCCTGAGAACTAACAGAAGTACTTTCAAAATTAGAATCAAACCGAGCAGAAACTAGAAACAGGACCACGGTGTTTCCTAAGTTACCACGGGAAACTGAAGGATAAAGTCACTGGGAAGACTTGCCATGCTGCAGATCCAGGCATATGGGAAGAATAACTTGTTCAACACAAAGAGCAGCAGGACCTGGCTAACAGGTACTGAGAGGAAGTGAAGGGAAAATACAAGAGTAAATCTTGAATGTGGGATACAGGATTGGTTAAGGGAGAGTTTGAGGTGGTACACCCAAAGAGATAACTGACACAAAATGGCAGTAAATGCATATTGAGTGTTTACAATGCACCGAGTACTAAGAGGAACAATATACCATGCATCTCACTGAATTTTCACATGAGGTAGAAGATATCGTGACCCTTTTTATACAGGTAAGACCAAAGAGGTTCAGAAAAATTACGGCTAACAAGTGGCAGGAATGCCATGGCAATTCCGGATTTTCTGATTCCAAAACCCATGCTCTGAAGAGGCTGCTTCTGAGGAGATTGGTTCATTAGCGGTACAGAATCCAAAGTGTGGGTGACGTTTTGGTCAAAATTCTTAAAAGAGAGAAATAAAGGAGGGAAGCTTGGGTGAAGCTGCTGAACATTCTCCCAGCAGCCTGGTACTGAAGGCCTCACGGCCAATCTGTGAGGAGAGCACTATGCTTCTCGTTGGACAGATAAGAAAGCTTCAGCTTTGAGCTGCTCCAAGTCACCTGAAGCAAGATGCAAGTTCCACTCCACCCAGTGCTTTCTTTTTCTCGACCATATCTGACACACATGTCAACTGCAAGCTCACTTATTTTTCTAGAAACCGGTTGCCCTTGCCTCATTCCACCTCCTTCAAAACACTCCTTCTAATGATGTTTACTCAGCAGTTACTCTGGACCAAGAATTGAGCTAAGTGCTTTCGTGGATACAGTAATGAAGACCATGTAGATTCTCCTCTAGAGTCTGTGTAGCTTAAGTGAAGGAAATAAGATGAAAAACACAAATCATACTAAAAATAATGCTGATGAAGATGATAGTAGTGTTTCCTATGTGACAGACACTCTTTGAGATTTAATATGCATTATCTTATTTAATCCTTATTGCAGACAGCTGTTGATGCTCCACCTGCTATCACTTTGGTCCATCTAAGTGCATTAGCAATTGAAGTAGATGATTCCCATGACACTCAGCGCTTCCTCCCTCCAGGGCCTACATCTCTCCGTTTTGTGCTGGCCTTTGAGCCACAAGAGTTTTCTCAGGCAGGAGCCAGAGTATCCAGGAAATGACAGGGAGTTAACATTCCAAGGAGCAATCCTTAACTCACGAGGGATGGGTGACAGTGGATGACTACCCCAGGTTCCCCATCGACTGCTGCGACAATTCCAGGCACACTCTGCAAAGTTACTCAGAAGGTTCCAGTAGCCCACAGGTATAACTTAATCATCAATGATACTTTGTTTCTCTTTTCCCTATCTCTCTTCTCCACCCCTCTTGACAGTGCTTCTGGTCTTGTATTCCTAATGAATTATCCGCTCCCAAGTCTCAGTCTTAGCATCTGCTTTGGGAGATAGACATGGTTGTAGAAAATAACCCTCAGGGTGGTATTCTGGAACTGGAACAACCATTGGTCAGACACACACAAAGAGCTTTTTTAAGGTGGTTGTGACTACAGTGCAGCACCACAATTACTAAGATTTTTACCTGTGATGAATGGAAATGAGATACAGCTGGAAGAAGAAGGGGGATTTATGCAACAGTTCTAGCACTTAAAGGATGTGGGGACAATGGTAATTATAAAGGTGATGGGATTGGGTATATTTTGGTAAGTGCCTTAGCAGTCTAGAGGATTTAAAAAAAAAATGTAGGTTTAGTTTAAGCACTGTCAACTCACAGTGTGAAAGCCAGAAAACCTCCTTGGCAGTGTTTCTAATCTAGAAGAGGCTGATTCATTACCAACACAAAAGTTGGGCTGATGCTTTTCTCTTAAAAGAGAGTAATAAGGAAGGAAGCTAACATGACTTGCTCACATCCAGCAGCCAGAGGGCACACCATCATGAAAATCAGTCCCAGTATTAGATATACAGCTACTCTAAAGAACTAACTACAAAGGAGACCGGATATTTTGTCCCATTAGGTCTTTTAGGCTAATTCAGTGTTCTGGCAAGGTGTAGAACTCGAAGACTTGGAAAGGTGATATCTGATTAAATGCTTCTGAAAAAAGTGAAGTCCCTTGATTACCCAGTCCTCTCCAGATTGGAGAAAAGAGCTTCACTCTCCTTGCTAAAGAAGAGCAGACTCTCATAGCCTAGACACCATGCAAAACTCTCACCTAAAACAGATACCTTTCAGCATACCGTTCTTCCTCAAGATTTTTGCCCATCTCCCCTCATTGCCCCTTCACCGGTAACTACACTCATATCTCAGCATAGCCCAAATGGGCATATGGGAGGAATAATTTGTTCAACACAAAGAGCAGCAGGACCTGGCTAATAGATACTGAAAGGATGTGAAGGGAAAATACTGGAGTACATTTTGAATGTGGGATACGAGATTGGGTAAGGGAGAGTTTGAGCTTATTGATATGGACCCTTGCCCATGATTTGGGATTTAACATCATGGAGAAGACACTGAAAGCCAGTCTTACTACAGTGCAAGAACAGATCACTGAAGCTTACAGGTAACTAGAGGTTATGGCAAATATGGTGAATATTCCCGAGCTGCCTTAGCGAAGTATAGAGAAGGGAGTCAGAAAGCCCATATAAGTGAATGTACTAGCAAGAATATATTAGGTGAGAACAGAAAAGCTACCGAGTAAACTCTCAAGTGTTCCCAAGGAGAGTCCAGGGGATAATTCCTTCAAGAAAGAAATAAAGAAATGTGTTAAGGGGAGTGGTGTGTTAGCATCATTGAGAAACTCAATTGTTTTTATTGTTGTTTGCTGTACTAGGTTGATCAGGGAGCATTAGGAGATGCTATTATGGAACTAAGATCCATAGTTTCAATAGGTGATAGAATTTTAGAATAGAAAAGACCATGTTTCAGCATTACCAGACACACGGTGGTCTTACCATAATTAAAAGCAAGGTCAAATTGACTTTCCAAGGGCCTTTAACCCCTTAGATTTGTGGAAATGGCTAGTAAATCATGATATTTTTAGGACTGATACAAATGGTAACCTTAAAAGCATATTTCTTGATTATTTAAACCAAAAATTTTTAGGAGCTAGTCATCAGTAATCTATGTCAGCTACTGCAATGGAAAATCAAGATCACTTATTCAGTATCCAGCCGGCAGCCAACAAGAGAAGGGAAGATAGGATCATCTTGATAAGGAAACCTATAACATTCTACAAATATATACAATAAATATTTTCCCATTTTTTTCTGCAAAAGAACATATAACCAGTGCTATGCTAGGGCTGGGTTGTAATACCATCAAGAGCAAATTGTACACATTTCTTCCTAACTCTGTGTTTAGTGACATAATGTAGATAGCTTTCATTAGCTGAGAGTAGAACAGATTTTACCATGGATATTGGCTAATGCTATACATTAAAATTATATTATTTTTATTTTTTCCCCTTAAAAATCTGATTATTAAACATTTAATAGGCCACCATTATCTATGACTATGCACCAGAGTAACTGTACATTGGGGAATAGAGAATATCCAGCTTCTTCTAGAGATGTTGGATACATGTTAGGAGTTGACATTGATACAAAGGGGTCTGAGATATCCCTTGTTAAAACCGGGGCATATGGTGGATAGGTGATAAATGGAGTTCTGCCCTAAGTCCACTCACAATAGCTCCATTGGTCATACAGACTCACCCAGTGGTAAAGAAATAAAAACGTGTCCACAAATAAGTCTTATATAAGAGGGTTCACAGTAGCATTATTCATAATAGTGGAAAACTGGAAACAATCCAAATTCATCAACAGGAGATTCAATAAAACAATCATTGCGCTATTCAGAAAATGGAATATTATTCAGAAATTTAAAAAAAACGCACAAACTTCGATACATGCTATGATATGGATGGATCTCAAAAGCATTATGTTGAGTAAAAGAATACAGATACACAAAAATGCATAGCTTATGAATCCACTCAAATTATTTTCTAGACTTGGCAAAACTAGGCTATGCTAAAGCAAATCGGATAAATGGTTTTTCGGAAGGGAGGGGTGGATCTCTTGAAAAGGATCATGAGACAACTTTCTGAGGATAAGAAATATGTTCATTTGGGTGTCGGTTACACAGGGGCATACATTTTCAAAACTTATCAAATTGTACACTCAAAATATGTGCATTCTATCTAAATTTACCTCAATTAAAATTTTTAAATGACATAGCTGATGTCAGTTTCCTGAGTGCTTCCAATGTGTCAGTCATTATTCTAAGTGCTTATATGAATCATGTCACTTGTTTCTCAGAGCAATCTTAGAGGCACTCTTTTTCATTTGACAGAAGCAGCAGCTGAGGCCCTGGTAAATTAGTCAAGGTCAGACAGCAAAGTCATCGTAGAGCTGAGAGTTAATTCCAGGCAGTCTTAAGCCAGAGCGAGGATTTTTAATGTCTATGTTGTAATCAAGCCCTCACAAAAGTCTACAGCCTTATATATTCATCTTAGAAAGGCCAACTTCACATCTGTGGTCTGCCATTTCTGAAAAGCCACCATCATGTAATGGTTGCTTGGAATGGTAACCAACTAAAAGATGCCTGCAATGAATAGTGGGGAAAGATCTTATAAGTTTAAATGGTAACTGGAGGCTCCAAACAGCATCCTTGAACTGCCGGCAGGGAGGCTGGCTGTCAAGAACCATCAAGGGGAGAAAGCGGCTCAGTATGAGGCTGATAAGACAGCACCTCGAATACTGTAAACAGTCTGGGCATCTCAACACAAGAGAGCTGTCAAGAAATTGGAAGTGATCCAAAGAGCATCAGGGAGCATGATTAAAGGACTGGAGGGACTGATTTATGAGAAAAGATTAAAAGAACTAAATACTGTCTGCATTGATGGAACATAACTAAGGAGGGAATACTAACACCATAAATATTTGAAGGGCACATACACAGAAGGACAAAGATAGTTAATGCAGCCCCATGGAGGTATAAATAGAAATTAGAGTATGGAATGCAGAAACGAAAAGTTGTCCAAATATTAGGAAACATGTTCTGACAATGAGGCCAATTAGACTTTGAAAGAGCTTCCCAGAGGACAAGCAGAAATCCAGTTGTCCAAGCCACTGATGATCAGTGTTGACGCAGAATAACAACATGCTAAATACTCTTGGGTCAAGAAGCAGACAAATGTGATTTGTATGGAGGAATTCTCCCTACCTCTTTAAGTGCATTAGGGATAGTAACAGTAAAACTATTTTCGGTGCTACAAATACTTTTATATTTTATATATTTACAGCAATTATTTGTGAGAAATATTTACCTCCCTTACAAATTAGGGATGCTCAGCTTCAGAGAAGCTTTATAGATCTTGCAGATGTTAAGGTTCAAAGCCAGGAGTCCATTCCAGCTTTACTAGTGTCCATTCCAGAACTTCAAAGGGTATATCTTTTCCATGAATAGATAGATATGAGCAAATCCTGTGCTGGCCACTCTGAATATATTGCCAATACTTTTTTGTCAAAGAAGAGCTTGGGAGGATCAGTGTCTGACAGGCCCAAGAGAATATTCATCTGGCGCAAGTCAGTCTTAGGCAGGAGCTGGATATCAGGAAAACAGATACATTTACAAAGGAGTTATTGAGCTTTAAGAACTATTCTGGGGAACGTGTGTTGCCTCACACACTCTCACAATGTGAAACTATAAGCTCTCATAAAACTTTCTGTCTACTTTGACTTAATTTATTTATTAATAATTACTTGTTCTTTAAACATATATGTATATATGTATATATATATATATATATATATATATATATATATATATATAGAGAGAGAGAGAGAGAGAGAGAGAGAGAGAGAGACAGAGACAGAGAGAAAGAGAGAGAGACAGAGAGAGAGAGACAGAGACAGAGACAGAGAGTATTGTATATACATTGGGTATTGCACTGAGAATACAGCTGTGAACAAGTTAAAAGTCTCCCAAAGAACTTACATTCTAGTTGGGGAGAAAGGTAAGGAGAAATGCAGTTTTAAGGAATGACAGGTAGTGGGTTGGTACAGTTAAGAAAGATAACACAGAAAAAGGAGAATGAGAAGACAAACCACAGAATGGGAGAAAATATTTTCAAAAGACACATCTGATAAAGGACTGCTATCCAAAATATATAAAGAACTATTAAAACTCAAAAACAAGACACAATCTGATTAAAAAATGGATCAAAGATCCTAACAGACACCTCACCAAAGAAGATCTACAGATAACAAATGTGCACATGGAAAAATGCTCCACATCATCTGTCATCAAGGAGATGCACATTAAGAGAACAACGAGATACCATTACACATCTGTCGGAAGGGCCAACATCTGGAACACTGACAACACCAAATGCTGACAAGGTTGTAGAGCAACAGGAACTCTCATCCATTGCTGGTGGGGATGCAAAAGGGTGCAGACACTTTAGAAGATGGTTTGGTAGATTCTTACAAAATTAACATACTCTTACCATACGACATAGCAATCACGAGGACTCACACTCCTTTATATTTACCCACAGCAGTTCAAAACTTATGTCCCCACGAATACCTGCACACAGGTGTCTATCGCAGCTGTATATATAATTGTCCAAACTGGGAAGCAACCAAGGTATGCTTGAGTAGGTGAATGGATAAATAAACTGTGGCACATCCAGACAATGAAACGTTATTTACTGCTTAAGAGAAATGAACTATCAAGCCATGAAAAGACAGGGAGGAACCATTCCCAGGAATGGTTCAGGGAATGTCTGAACCATTCCCTGTGGTTCAGACAGGGAATGAATCACAGAAATGTTCATTCAATTCTGTGTCCCACCACCATCATATTGATTTCCTTTAACGAATAAATGCATATTACTAAGTGAAAGAAGACAATCTAAAATGGCTACATGGTGTATGATTCCAAAAATGGCAAAATTATGAAAGCAGCAAAAAGATCAGCGGCTTCCAGGGGTTAGGTGGAGGCAGAGAACAAGAAACGAATAGGCAAAGCACAGAAGACTTTTAGGGCAGTGAAAATACTCGATACTACACAGTAATGATGGATACATGTCATTATACCTTTGTATAAACCGGCAGAAAATGAAACAGCAATTGGAAAGTGTAGTGTCCACTATGGACTTTGGGTGATTATAATATATCAATGCAGGTTCATAAATTGTAACAAATGTTCCACTCTGGTGAGGTATGTTGGTAATAGGGGAGGGCATGTCTGTATGGCGGTAGAGGGTATTGGGAAATCTGTACTTTCCTTTTAATTTTGCTGTGAACATAAAACCACTCTAAAAAATAGTCTTACACACACAGACACACAGACACACACACAGACACACAAACACACACACACACACATACAGAATGAGGAGATGCACTAGAATGGGGGTCGTGATTAGCAAGTTTAGATATGGAGGTCTGTGAAGGCCGTATCAGGAAAGTAATATCTGAGTAGAGACCTGACTGAAATGAGGGAGTAAGCACCATTAAAATCTGGGAAAGGGCATTATCAGTCAGAGGTTAGAACATGGGCAATTTCTGAAACTATAGTCAAGTGTTCACTGAGGCTAAGTAGAATGAGGGAGTAAAAAGTGTTAAGAGGTGTAGTCAGAGACAGATTTGAAATGTATGATTGTGATTGTAAGACCTTTTACTCTGACTGAAGTCAGAAGATAGTGGAGGGTTTTGAGCAGAGAAGTAACGTGGTCTCTCTTATGTTTTAAAAGAATTCTTCTTGCTACTGTGTTAAATACACGCCATAGGGAAGTAAGGGTAAAGGCAAAAAGACCTATGAGCAGGCTACTGCTGTAATCTAGGTGAGACATAATGATAACTTGGGCTAGGGTGGCAGCAGTGCAGGTAGAGAGAAATGACAGATTTGGAGGGTATAACCAACAGAATAGGCCACTGAGTAGGGATGTGAGATAAAGAGATGTATCATTTTATGACATGTCACGTTTCATCACAACTATTTTTTTTCCTATCTTCCATTTTATATCTCAAATTCCTTAAAAACAAATATTAATCACTATATTTACAGCACTTAGAAATGCTGGAAATACATTATCAGGTTGATAAATGCGATTTTTTTGAATCATATTCTCATCTTTTTCTAGTGCTATGTAGCATAAAGAACACTAAATTGATAGATCTTACTCATGTCACTTCACAAAATATATCTCAGTTTCTTCGTTCATATTTTGAAGAAGTCTGCTTAGATCATTGGTTTTGCCAACTATTTTCAGTTGAAAGTTATAAACTTTTCAGAAGGCTCGATTACAGCATAGTCAATAAGAATCATCCTTTGGGATAAAGGCTTCCTGGAATAGAATCTCAGCTCTGGAATTTATCTGCTGCCCGACCTTAACTAATATACTAGTGCCTCTATTTCTTCATCTGTAAAATGAAGAATTCCCCAAAAGCTCCACGTCGGGTTCACAAGTGGGGGTAATGGACATGAACGAGAATATGGGCTTTGCTTTGATCCACTCGTTTCACCCTGAACACTTCTACTTTATCAGTATAAATATTTATTATCTATGTAAGGTTTGATTAGAGGAAAGGGTTTTGTGGGTAAAATATGAATGCAAAAGCACTGGATTAAATACCTCTTATAGCCTTTAAAATGTAATGCCCATTGAGTCACTCAAAAAAGACTTAAGGGAAACCACGATGATCCAGACACAATTCTGAGGCTTCAAACACAAATTGAACCCAGTAGGCAGAGCCACTGCCTGCACAGGACCTACATGTAGAACTGTTCTTACCTGGGAGGTACACAGAGCTCTAGAGGATTATATAATTTTTACAGAGAGTCTTGGACTCTGATATTACACGCAGTATCCTGTAAGGCTGTATGTATGTTTGATTTTCCTAGAGAGAGCATGTGATGTTTTCATTAGAATACTTTTTGTAAAAAAAACAAAATAAAAAACCCTTTTAATTAAAATATGATTAATCAAATTCTTAAAATGAGCTTTAACCTCTAAACATTAATCAGTAAACATAATGATTAAAATCTATTCCAGTTTTCTTATTCTGTTTCTATTGTTTCCTCTACAATTAGGCTAAGACAGATCTATATATACATAGAAATATGTGTTGTTGTTTTCTTTATGCCTGTAAGCATGAATTGCCACAAAACTATTAAAGTACAGGTAAATTACAGATTAATCCAAATATAAGAAAATATCACACACTTTTCCCATCTACACATGCAAATTGATAAAAAGTAAAGTAGGATGTGACCTACACCAGAAAATGTTCATTCAATTCTGTGTCCCCGCACCATCATATTGATTTCCTTTAACAAATATGTTAGTGTAAAGATCATCTACTAGAAAGAAAAATCTGGCTGGAAAGAGGGTCTGTTCAGGAGTAAGAAACAGTTACAAGTGTGCAGGGCCACTGCTCATTGGAAATCAATCAGAAGTGAAGATAAAGCATTTCTACTATTATAATAGAAGTTGGTGGGAAATAGGATTCCATTTATGCAATTTTCATTTATAGACAACTTTTTTATTTTCCTGTTTTATTATCCAAAAACCTGAGATCTATTTCCAGCTATACCACAAATAAATTTTGTGAAAGAAAACAACTCAGTTTTTCTAAGCCTTAGTTTCCTTGTCTGTAAAACCAGACTTCAAGGTCCAATATCATGGAACGTATAGCTAGCTGTCTCAAAACCACACTTCTAATATCTAGCACATAATAGGAACATAATAATTCTTCAATGAACAGATAAATGCATGAATGAGGGTTTGGAAGTCATGTGGCATGGTGGAAAGAGCTCAAATAATTAAAGAAATTAAAAGACTTAAATTGTTCATCCTGGTTTCCACAATTATATGCATGAACTTGGGAAAGATATTGATAATTTCAGGCCTCAGTTTCCTCACATATAAAATATGCCTCATCGAGATATGTGAAAATATGTGACAAGTCTTTTACTAACAAGAAAATATGGAAGCAATCCTACACATGTAGTTGTGAGCTCTGAAGTGGATTTTGAGCTTTACTGTTCTCTGACTATACCCTTCACCAGTCTGCAGAATTCAAGGACAAACCTAGCAATTTCCTGCACTCCCAGTAAGCCATCCAGTGTGGAGTGAATCTCAGATAATAAAATTCAGAACAAACACCTGAAAGGTACGGCTACTGTTGAAGTCAATGGTCTCTTCTTATTTCCCCCTTATTTTGCTCATTTTTCTGTCAGAGTTTATATATATATAATAAATCCTAAAGAAGAAAATCAACACACACACACACACACACACACACACACACACACAAAATCCATCTGAACAAGCAGTGAAAGCACCCAAATTATGTTAAAATAGATTAAATATAATAAACGTGTATTGCCTTTTTCATGAAAGTTGCCAGAGCTATTTTTGGGGCTTGATTCAAATCCAACCTTTCTCTGAGACAGAACGGTTCTTAGAGGCAGTTTATAAGAGAAGAGAATTTGGTTTTATATAATATACTTTATACTCTGGGTTTCCAAAAGAGCATCAGAAAGCAACATGTTAGAGCCTTGCCTTGTGGGAGCTGCAGCCATACTCAAGAGCCTTTGTGAATCCAGGGATGGGTCATGCTGAGCTCTGATCAGCTGACTTTATTTTACAATGTGGAATAGCATGTCTTGCTAGGGTTCAGACTACAGACAGGGTCCAAAGCGGGCAGTCCATTCACAGGAGTAGTGCAAAGAGGGATTTGGAGACTAAATCAGTCAGAGAGTAAAAGGGATGGAGATGAAACAGAAGATATGTCAAAAGTAGCACAGTGAATGGACCACATGACAGGCCCCAATTCATCAGCTCTTCGGATCCAAGTGTGACCTAAACTATGCAATTAGCTCATCATAAACACTTGCTGAGCTCTTTCTCTGGACCCACATATGTAGTCAAGGCCATTTCTTACATAGATTTGACACCATGTCCCTCTCATTGGTCACCCCTCACTCATCCTATCGTTAGTTACCTGATATTCATACCTTCAGTGCTTGTCTCCTGAAATATGTATTTGTTCTTTCCATAGTCTTTTTGCTCCCAATTCTACAAGACACAAATCACTGGATTATGCAAATCATGTCACTTTCCAGTATAGTCGATCGTATCTTCCAACAATCCTAAGGAGTAGGTATTATGATCCCCATTTTATGAGTAAGGGATTCATTCATAAATGAAAGGGGAAAACTTATTCTCCCTGTGGTGTGCTTCCACAGTATTTTGTTTCCATATTATTATTGTTCTTATTCTTTTATGATCTTTTCATCCAAATGTCCATCGTTTAAACTAGAACATGAACTCCTTAGAAACTGGGATCTTATCTCATTCATTTTTATATCTATAGATCAGAGTGAATGCTAGTTAAAATTCTGAATGACTATAATTGTATGCTTGAATGAATGCATGTATGAATGAGTGAATTGAAATGAGTAATGTAAGGGAGTAGGGGGATGAAAGGAAAAGGTGAAGGGGCTTAAGAAGTACAAACTGCCAGTTATAAAAATAGTCACAGGGATGTAAAGTAAAGAACAGTGAATATAGTCAATAACATTGTAGTTAACTATGTATGATGTCATATGGGTACTAGACTTATCGGGGTGATCACATCATAAGTTATGTAACTGTCTAATCACTATGTTGTACACCTGAAAATAATATAGTATTGTATGTAAAATATAATTTGAAAAAATAAAAATGAATAGTGTTGGTGTTCCTAGAGTTCTTTAAAGAGTATATTATTTCCTGAAGCACGATTTATAAAATTCTAGTTTAATGAGATAATATACAGGGGAAAAAAGCTCTCGAGTCCAATAAGATTGTAAAATTTGAAGAATATCCTTCAGAATATTCTCAAAACAGACTCCAAGAAGTAACAAGCACAGTGATTCAAAAATGTTTGTTTATAGCAGCGTTTTCCATATGGATTTCACCACAGATGTCTCCTTTTCTTTTTTCTCCTCCTCCTCCTCCTCCTCTTATTTTTCTTCTCTTTTTTACATAAGTGGAATTAACATTCCTCCAAAATAATTACTTTACCAATATAAACTAAGAATCACAGTATTATACCTGTTCTGAGTCTTTTAAATACTGTCCGTAGGCAGAGACCTCTCCAGGAGGTATCTTCAAACCCTGACATCCCAGAGAATGAGACAGAAGATAGCTCAGACATTCAAAAGTTTTGTCCTGTGACAGCCCTGCTCTCAATCATTTGTCATGTTCTTGAGAATACAATATTATCTTTTGTTAAGT
Organism: Rhinolophus hipposideros; assembly: GCF_964194185.1. NCBI lineage: Eukaryota > Metazoa > Chordata > Mammalia > Chiroptera > Rhinolophidae > Rhinolophus > Rhinolophus hipposideros. The sequence continues at coordinate 69,511,287 of NC_138057.1, read as the reverse complement.
GTCCTTTTTTTCCAATGGATGGAAGATTCCAGAGATTGTTAAACACACTGAGCTGAAGATAGGTGTGCAGGTAAGGCACAGTCTCAGTACCTGCATCAAACACTAGAAATGTTTTGTTAGGAAACTGAGACATACATAAACCTCTGCATTTTCCAGCCTGAACAAAGCTGAAGAAATCACACGTCAGTTCTCAGCACTGACTCACAGTCCCTGAAGTGGTGAGGATGGAAAATCACTGCTCTGAGTAGCAACAAAATGAAATATTTCTGAACACCTTTTTCTGACAGGTTTAAAAAAGCAAAGGAAGGGGAATTTCTGGCTGTGAAAGTCTTGGATGAATGTATTGAGAGCAGTTATTTTAGTGGCGTTGGTGATAAAATTAAATGGGGGCCTTATGGGAAATGCACATTTCCCCAGAATGTGTTGGGTCAAATGCAGGTTTTTAGAAACACACTCAGAGGCTGGGCAGAGGTGGCAAAGAATACAAAGTCAGAACAGAGGTGGGATGAGTGGAGGAGGGAAGACCAAAAAGGAAACATTTTGCAAAAACAGTAGATAACATTTAGGGATATCTGGGGCAGCCTAGAAAACACTCAATTCTAGCAAAGCAAGGAAGGGGAAAGAGGAGGAAGGGAGATAGAAAGAGGAGTCAAGGGAAGGCGAGTAAAGACAAAGACAAAAGGAAGAAGAGGGATAGAAAGGAAAGAATTCAGAAAGAATATAAAACAGAAAGAAAGAGTGTCTCATTACAAATTAATAAGACACAGCGTAATAAAACTACAAAGATCCTGGGGGTCAGACTCTCCTGGGCTCAGAATCCATCTATGCCAATTTACAAAGAGGTACATTCTTTTAACATGTATTTCTTATTTCTTAAAATGGGGATAGAAACATCTACCTCACTGAGTCAATTTATTGTTTAAGTTAAATGATGTTCATGAAGGGTCTAGCTAGTTTAGGCATAGTCACTACTTTAAAAATTTAATAACATAAATATGTAGGCAAAAAGTGAAAAAAAATCAATGTCCTTGTCATGATGAGTTCTAGGCATATATGTTAGCTTGTATTATTATTACTAGTATCAGTGTCATCATCAAATTATTTCGGATAACGGTAATCTTGTCCCTTATGCCTATGCATATAATGTTCTGCAGAACATTCATCCTGTTGGTAGGTAGTTCATTGATTATAACATCTTTATCTAAATCTGAGTAGTTGTTTCAAGAAACAGAAAAACCTTCTGTCTAGCCCTGGCCAAGGAGATCATGGGTATGACAGAAGGGTGGGCAGAGAATCCAAGTTCAAAATGCCTACTGTGTCTGTCAATGGTCCAGACTCAAGTACTAAAGAGGACCTCCAGACAGAACAGGTTTCTTTCTGGGTGGGCACAGCCTCTCATGCCTGCTTTTCTTTACACACCCCAAACTTCTCTGCAAGTGGACTGGATTGTACTGCTCTGTCTTGAAGGCAACCATTGTTCCCTGACACGTACTGGCACCATTCAAGAAAGAGTCCCAGTTTGGATGAGTCCCAATATTTAACCCTCAGGACAGAGAATCTGATCTTCCCAGCATGAGTCAGGGAACTTTCATGGTTTAACAGACTGATTTGGGGGGACTCAGAAAAGTCAGCCTTTTGGGAGGGGGGGATAAAGTGGGTTTTTTTATTTGTTTGTTTTTGGTTTTTTGGTGAGTCATTATAAATGTTTGTATATTAAAGACACTAACACAAAAATGAAATCTGTTCACCTCTGTTTAACAAGTTTTATAAAACATGTTTTACCCAAGCCTTTTATTAACATCAGAACATATGATGGAGCTCTATGTGAGTCACAGTCCATGCAGGATTTTAGAGCCAAGGGGAAAGACAAAGAAACCTTAAATACAGATAGACTATAATGATCAGGGGTTCTACACAGTCCCATTACACAATCGAGGAGATTTGAGACTCAGAGAAATGAAAATACCCAAGATTGCGTAACTAGGTGGTGACAAAGTAGTACCCAATCCTCTGAATTCCCAATTTAGTACTGTTCTTGCACATTCACTGCTTCCCAAGGGCTGCTGTTGTTGAGATATTACCAGATAATCTATGAAGCTGGCTACCACTGAACCCTGAACCCATTAAACCCTCAGGGATTGGCATGCCAAGATTGAATTTTTTAAGGCAGTCAATGAAAAAATCACATTTAATTCACTTGGCTGGGACACAGCTATTCTACACAATGAAGTATGCCTGGAGAGTGAAGCCAGTATGTTACCCTTCCTGACTACAAGGTCCTTCAACTACTCTATTCATTAAAATATTTCTAATTTCTGTGAGACAAGTTGGTAGCAATTATCAATCACCAGTGACCTTTTCTTGGATGTATTCAGTGATGAACCAGTGAGAAGTACTGAAATGTGGCTGACCTCACTATCCAAACCACCTCCTTCTCCCAATCAGCCCATCCCCCATGTGAACAATTCCATTTCATGGCTTCTTAATTTTGTTGTGAGTTTTGATCATAAATCTTTAAATAAAAACATTCCAAGATCAGCCAATAAAAGGCAATTAGATGTTTCGTTTGCAGCCAAAGTACAGCTATTTTGCAGGATTTGGCTGTTTAGCAGGGGCTGTTTTGAGATATAAGATTAAGAAAACAATGAGACTAATCTTTACATGCTCAATTACTTCATCTGATGCTTTGCTCGGCTCCTGCCACCTTCAACTTTTCTGTACTCTGTTGAGTGATTTGACTTCCAAAGTTACATGTTTGGCCATGTGCAGAGGACTGGGAACAAGCTTGCCTCATTGTAGAAGGGTTCAAGAATGTTAGGTCGGTCATTCGGAATATTAAACATACAGTTGGTTTTACTGGTATCTAGCTCTAATATGTCTTGCTCTTAGTAAATGGGTTTCTGCTTTATTTTTCTGATTGGATATCCACTTTATTTTTAAATGTCAGTAATTAAATTACATTTTTGTTCTTATATGTCAGAGGACCAGCTTGTACAACACACCAGGTAATGGTGTAGTTCTGGCATTGAAATCAGACACCTGGATTTGAATAGCAGACTAACACTCGCTAGCTTTGTGACCTTTGGCAAGTCACCTAATCTAACCTAGACTCAAGTTTTCTTTTCTGAAAAATGAGGTTGATTATTTCCACCTCAGAGGAACTCCAAGTAGATGTTGCATATAGATCACTTGGTGCTCTATGTAGTTTTAAAAATAATTACGCATTTTAATATTTTCCTAAGTCTTTCAAACAGCGTATTTGTTTACTCTTCTATTCCTCTTGTTCCTCATTATAATACTCCACCTATTTTTTGGTACACTTGTCTACCGCCTCCACCTGGATAACAAAGGTCCATAGACTCTCCGGAAATGCCTTTATTTATTCTCCATACTGACTGAGATTTGCCTTCAGCTTCCTCTCTGTGAGATGACTCGGTGTCTGCTGACTCCACTGAGTATGTCTAATTTTTCAATCTTAAAACCTTCCAATGTGGTCTCTCTATCAAGCACTTGGCTCCTATTCTTAGTCTTGATGTTGGATGTGTACCACACAAACCACATGCCATTGAGTATATAGAAATTGCTTGTCTCACAAAACATATGCCGGGCAGTCCAAGATCAAGGTGCCCCAGATGCAGTGTCTGGCAAGGACCAGCTTCCTGGTTCATAGCTGGCTATCTTCTTGCTGAAACCGTATATGGCAGATGGAGGAAGGGATCTCTTATAATGGGACTAATCTCATTCAAGAGGACTCTGCCCTCATGAACTAACCACTTCCCAAAGATCTCACCTTCATATTACCACCACATTAGGGATTTGATTTCAACATAATTTGGGGGAGTGCATAAACATTTAGTCTCTATATAGCAATGTGGGAGCAGTTAATCTCAGGATTGCAAATTAAAGCATTGCCATTTTGATGGAAAGAGGTTGCTTTCAAATACAATCTGAATAGTATGGATAGGGGGATAGTATGCGGAAGTATCTGCGATGTTGTACAAACATTTGTGGAATGGTGGAATATAAAAGATAATTATTAATTAATGACAGGATACAAGAAAGGAGATGGGCTTGAGATTTTAACTCTGAAGCCTCTGATGAGGAGACAAAATTTGTATATGTGATTGAGGAATATATCATACCATGAAGACATCAATTTCCAAAAGAAAACTGATACACCACTGGTATTGTACTGAGTGCTAGAACTATGATGAGTCAGTATTTGAGACCATCTTCAGAAAGCCTAGTCTAACGAAGATGACAAAATGTCATTCGAAATAGGGGTAAATGTAGAGAAATCAGAGAAGTAAAAGAAATGTGCAATAGTAGCAAAGAGGAGGAAACAAATCTGGGCATATGGAGTAATGTTTGGGAGAGGACAGATGTCACTAAAGGAAGTCAATGAAGGACCAGTAGTAGTCTTCATAAGACAGAGGATATTCCAAGAAGAGGGAACAATTTTAAGGATAAAGGGAACTTCAGGGAAGATAATGAAAGAAACAAAAAAAAAATATCAGTCCAATTTTTACCTACTTACAAAAGGCTCTTTTGCTCCAGAGCTTTATTCAAATTACATAAAACCACTTTTAGTTTAATGTTTTGGAAGTCATCTATGATGTAGCCTAGGTTGAAAGTATCAAATGCCTCAATAAATGTTGAGTGGAAAAAAAACCCACAATAAGTTATTAAGATAAACCAGGTATATTGTGGAAAGGATGATCTAATATCTTAAACTATACATTAATAAGATAGGCATACCATTTTACAAAGTATTTCTCAATGTGCCTTGTGGCTAACGCTTGGAAGAATAATTAAAGATTGGATGTCATCATTGGTCTCCTTTCACTCTTGGAAGAACCAGTCACTTATGGTTAATCAACAAGCTGAGACTATAACCTTTGAGTAATTGGATATTATTTTTTAACATACTTCAAGTATTTAATCCAACATTGAGGAATGCCTGGATGCAAGTCAGAAGTCTGTGAGAATCTAAGAACAGGAGTCCTTAAAGAATAATATAGCCTTTCTCCTATCATTTCTCTTGTGTTGGTCTTTCAGTATCATCCTGACCTCCCCTTTGATAAATCGAATAATCAAGACTGGAGCAAAACTATGTACCCTGCCATTCGTGAATATCAGCAAGATTTGACATAGGTGAGCACTCCTCCTCCTTGATACACCCTTCACTTCTCTTCCAGAACATGATACTCTCCTGGTTTCTTCCACGTTCACTGACTCCTTACTCCTCTCTCTCTCTCTCTCTCTTTTTCTGGCTCCTCTTCATTTCACTGACGATTTAACTTCAGTATACTTCCAGGCTTAGCATAGAACCTCTGCTTGGTATCTACTGAATTCCCTTGATGATTTCACTACATAACTTTGAATATCGTCTGTACTTCATGGCTCTCAAAGTTCTCCATTTATTTCTGAACATCAGAGTCATGTACACTGATGCCTACTGAATATTTCCCTTAACTTTCGAATAGTCACCACAAACAAAAATCTAAAATCGAACTCGTGATCTACTCTTTCTCTACCGCCAAGACTATCTCACTTGAAGGCTTTCCTATGCAGTTAATGGTAACTCTATCCCTTTCTCAGACCAAAAATCTTGGAGTCATTTTGACTTGTCTCTTTACTTTCAAACCCCTTTCCAATTTGGTAGCTAATTTTATTGTTCTTACATTTGAAGTACATCTAGAATTTTATAATTTCTTATCACCTCCAGTGCTATTGCTATGATCCAAGCCACCATTATCTTTCATTTGGACTATTACGAGCCTCCTAACTACTCTCCCGTCTTCTACCCTTGCCACATTTCCCCTCATCACCTCTAAAAATAGAATCCAGATTAATCCTGTTAAAATGCAGTTCAGATAATGTCACTCCTCTGCTTAATTCCTTCCAACAAGTGAGTCCCCATTTCACTAAGAGTGCAATGGCCTATAAGTACCCATGTGACCTGAGATTCAAACCCCTCTCATCTCAAATCATGCTTCTCAGCAACCGCTATGGCCTCCTCGATGTTCATTATACATTCAGGAACGTATATATCCTGACCCTTTCAACTTTTTCCCTTTGCCTAGAATACTCTTCTCCTAGACATGTCACATTTACTTCCTGGCTGTGTTTGCTTAAATCTTGCCTTCTCTTTGGTGCGTAACATGGCCACCATATTCTAAATTGTATTCTTTACTCCCTGAACTCTCCATTCTTACTCCTGACTTTATTTTTTCTATGGCATTTGCCACCTTCTAACATACTATATACTCTATTTTATTCTTTTTATTATGGGCCTTCCCAATAAGATGCAAATTCCCTGAGGGTGAAGACTTTTTTTTTTTTTTGTACTGTTTTTATTTCCAGTGCTTAAAACTGTGCTTATAACATCAATAGTAGAAGCTCGGTAAATGTTTGTTGAATGGATGAATGAGTAATAGATCCTAAAGTTATAGAGTATGCTAGAGACAGAAGTCATCTTAGGAATCATCCAAGGTAATTAATTTACTTTTTACACAGGAAAAATCTGAACCTTTAACAAATAAACTAATGCATCTGAAATAGGAACAGAGGTCTCCTAATCTACAGTTTAGATGATCATTTTTCTTGCTGTATCTACAGAGCCAAGTACAATGCTTGGCTTGGAGCAAATGCTCAATGAGTCTCTTTTGAATAAATAGGTCCAATGGTCTTTTCCCCAAATCATAATGGCAGCCTTATCTTGCAATTTGATGGAGCTATGGGAAGTGCATGGGTAGAAGAGATTGCTTCCAAATTCATTTTGATTCTGCATTCCTTTTGGACAGGAATTTTAAATATCTTCTAGTTGTTATATAATCACACTTTCTTTTCCTTCCTATGCTTCCCTCATTCTCTTTTCAATGGTTGTATAAAACTTTCCCACCTCCTCCCCTCAAAAAAGAATATATAAAACAAAATCTCCCTTTGGGATGTGAAATAACTTCTGAGTAAAGTGTGAAGATTATTGCTCCCTAGTTATCTGGACCATATTGTTGGCCACAGTTGGCATAATTTGGTGACTACAGAAGGGGTGATTTATGTACAGAGTTGGTGACTGAAATTAGAGTAACTGTCAAAGGGATTTAGGTTACCTCATACTTACCAGGAATATTTTAACTCTTGAAGTTCCATTTTTAACAAATTACCACATTTGCTTCTTCTCTACCTTTTTTTTAATACAAAAATAAGAAAGCCAGTCATTCTTTCATTCAACACATTTTAAAATATATAGTAGTCTTTGTGTGATAACATTGAGCATAGCATAACAGACATAGCATTGTACTCATGATGTTTACAGCCTAGTGAGGGGCAGGCATTACTAAAATAATCACGTAAGCATATAACTAATCTTCAACTAAGGTAAGTAAATCAATGAAAATTATAGGTAGCCATGAGAATATATGAGTAGTCTGGGAGTGAAGTGGGTCATGAAAAAGGCACAATTGCACTAAGACATGAAAGACAAAGAACATTATCGAGGAAGTTTTGGGGAGAAGAAGATTCTTCCAGATGGAGGTAAATACCTATGCAAATCTTCTGAGGTTGGGCAGTGAGCAGGTGGCAGCTTGGCTCATTGAGTAATGAAAAGAAAACCAATTTTGCTGGAATAAAGAGAACACAGAGAAGACTAGGTCTTGAAAAGAACATGAAAGAAGGTCTTGATTTTTAGTCTCTAAGAGTAATGGGGAAGTTTGGAGATGGGAAAGATTGGGTCTCCTGAAATTCAATAATGTATACAAGCATTTAGGTCATCTAGGTTTGCAGATAGGAAGTCTCCTAAACAGGAGCAGGTGTTAGTGGCTAAAACAAGAAACTGTTTTTGAACATTAATTTTATGTAATTCAAAATTTCTGCAGATGCCATTCCAAGTGTACACATACCTTGGTATTTGTTACCACTGCCATCACATATGCACATATCATAACTAATGTCTTCCGTTTATAGAATCTCAGCTTACACACATTTGCCTTTCATTGTTCTCCTCGTGTTTAAGTTTAAAAAACTGAGTTCAATCTTAGTTCAGTTTAAGGTCTAGGCTATAGTTAAGTCAGATCTTGATTTGCCTGTGCCAGTGTTTCTTCCCTAGGAAATATCAGGCTTGCCTACATATGCTGTTCAGAGGAAATAGAGCTGATAGTTTCAATTTCACAAGAACTCATATTTGAAGCTATGTCTCTTTTAAATAATAACAGAATTCTAGGCAAAGATAGTCAGGCAGCTAAATTTCATAAAGCTGTGAAGGATAGGCTAGTACTGGAATTGATTCAAATGTTTAATTACTCGTTGAGAGAAGGTTGTCTAGAGGCTTCACACAAGAAGAGACTTTATTGATTTTTATTATTCAGGGAAGGTAATAATTTTGATATTAAAAAAAAACAAGGACCTGTTCCTCTGTTAAGCAATAATGACAAAATGTTTGTCAAAATAATGCTAGCAACTGAGAAAACAAAAGGTCCAAAGAGCCCCTCTTCTTTATTTCATCTCATCAATCTTGTGGTCTCCAAACCTGCAGGGAATATCACAATATTGTAGGTTGCATTGAAGATATTTTTGAAGTTGAGGAAAGATACACCAATTTCTTTTGTATTTATGTCAGTATCAGACTAATGTCTTTGACGAAGCACACTGTAATAACAAGCTCAGTAGCTTCAGACATCAGCCTCTATTTTTAAGGAGTCTTGTGGTCATTTAGCATAGGCAGATAATCACCAGATGAGGTCCAAGGTAACTAGGTCAGACAGTACACAAAGATTAATATATCTCATATGTTGTGAGTGAACAAAAGAAAATGGAATTTACAGAGGGATTAAGAATGGATAAAAGATGAAGCCATAATGTAATGAATAATCTGAAGTGTACAGAAGCAGCAGCATGGAAAGAAAAATGCATTTGCTGAATTGAATTTAGAATAACCTAAGTTTTAGGTCTCTTCCTGCTCCTAAACAACAACACATTTGGGGGAAAACTATTTTGTCTTTTCAGGCTTCAGTTTCTGCAACTGCAAAATGGAGCTAATAATATCTATCTGAAACCCTTTCCCAGATCTATGATTTTATATAGCCCAATGAGAAAATAATAGGAGGGCTGGGAGCTATGAGTATAATTGGGTAGAGGAAAATCAGAAGAAGGAATGAAAAAGAAAACATAAGTGGAGTATTTCCCAGTGATATGGGGGGAGGAAGAAATAGAATGAGGGAGTCAGAAGGGCGATACAAGGATGAATGGAATTTCTAGAGGAAGAACCAAGGAACTTCTTTCTTACAGATATTGTTCTGAGACTGCAGCCAGTCATGCTAGAACCTGGAATCCCAGGCGTATGTGAGGAAGTACATACTCCAAACAGTAAACTTCAAAATTGACCTTAGTTAGTTACACAAGAATTTAGGTTGATTTACACATTGGAGGGATATAGCTAGGAGTCTGAACAAAATGCATCAGCAGAATGGTTGTCATTCTGCTTTGCCCTTAGGGATTCTGTCTATCCCTCAACAATTAATCAGTTGTAAGTTGTGTATTTTTCACCCTCCCCACCCATATTTATAGCACATCCAATACAGGACAATATGCCGAGTCCTTATCTCATGTAATCCTGAAATTAAGTATTAGTATCCATGCTTTATTCATGGATATGTGAAATGCCAGGGGATTAAGCATGTGATAGAGCTGAAATGCCAATGCAGATGCCGTGCACTAAATCCATAGCTCTTTCCAGAACTAGGCAAGGACTACCTCTAACGTCTCTGTTCCCTCTTAATGACCTGTACTCATTAGGGAATCCTCTGGATTGTCTAGCTCACTGGCTACTTCCGGCATGCAATCAGGAAGTCTTCAGGGAACGTTATATGAATCTGCATTCAGAAATAGCTGAGGTCATAGAAAAACATGGACCTCTATGAGAACTGATTGATTTCTGAAATAATTTTCCCTGAGCTAACTTTCCTGTGAAGGTTATAGGAAAGTGATCGTTGTAAAACCACAAAGGAGACTTTCTTAATAATAAAGGAAGGACATGAGTTAATGATCTTCAGTGCAGATAAGGTAGTGGGACTAGAAGAGAAGTAAGGTATCAGTCTTACAGGCTAAAGATGATTGAATTGAACTTAGTGGTTGATTGGATATGGGAAAATGAGGGAGAGGGAAAAGTCTGCAAGGATTTTTTGATGGGAATTGGGGCAGATAGTATTTATCTCAGGAGGAATTCAGTGGTATTGGGAGAAATCCTTTCTTTTGCTGTCCATTCTGCTTTACTAAGCTGTTCATGCTTATGTGCTAGTTTCAGACACCTCAGGATGCGTATGGCATTGCTTTTCACATTTATAAATAAGTTTGGCACAGCCCACTCTAGGCCACATTCTTGGCGTGGCCTCTCTCAATACCTCGTCGAACCCAGAGCGTTACCCCAAAGCCTCACTTTCCTTTACTTGTTTAATGATGTGAGCAAAGGAGGCGGTCCATTGACAGTTGGGCTGGGTCTGTACCTGTCAGTGTGAAGTAGATGTTGGCGATTATCCCAGAAATGTTGTAGTAGAAAATTAGCCTAATTTTTTTTACTTAATTAATCTGAGTAAAATAACGTTTTTACTTCCATGATTTAAACATTTATACCTATGTAAGAATACATGTCTCTCCCGTAACCCCTTTCTTTAGTTTTTTTTTTTTTTTTGTATATTATATGAGATGATGCTTTCTGTTAGTGCTTTCTCAGACTACTTTCTGAGAATGTCAGTCTTAAATCATTTGAGACTAGAAAAGTGTGGACAAGTTTAGTCCTTCCTCCAAGGTTTCAGAGGATGTTCCTGGACTCCAAGGAGTAGAACGGGTCCTTACTTCCTTCCAAATTGACTAGAATTCCCTTTAGCTAATATTGATACATTACATGAGAAAAGCACCCAGCCATGTACACTCATTATTTTGAAGAGTGACAATGCCCAAGAGCCAGGGGGGTTAAAAAAAAATCTCCCATTATCATTGCATATTGATATGGCATCAAGGCTTAGACTACCTAACAGTTTAAAGAAAGAGGGAAGGAACCTCAGAAAAACATCATAATAATATGGGCTTGTGTGCTTGGGGAGAATGGAAACACTTTAAATTATTAAACTATCAAGTTGTTAGGACAGAGACAAACTCAAATCTGGAGCTGAATTGCCCAGGCAATGTGGAGCACTGAAGGAAGGGGGCACAAAGGATATTTTAAAATTCAAATGCCTCCTGTCCTGAGTGTGTGTTTCTGTAATTCCCCCGAGAGCCCAAGAGCCCAATAGCTAGCCTGTCTATTTGAGTCAGTGGTGTATTTACGTATTCTGAGAGCACTCCTTAGGGAGAAGAACTAAACAAGATTGGAAGGAGGTTCTTGAAAAGAAGTGAAGAGGAAGACACCATGGCAGTGTAACATTTTTTTTTAAATGAGTTTTTTGGGATCAACTTCTACAGAATAAGAAAAAAAGTATCTACTTAAATGCATACAATTGCAAGATATACAGCCCAAAATTATACTGCCACACCATGTGTTATAAAATGCATTTTAAAAACTTTGGACACTAATACCTAGCGACAACTTATGGCTTATTTAAGGTCACATAGCTATATATATATGTGTGTGTGTGTGTGTGTGTGTGTGTGTGTGTGTATACACATGTACATATATACATATATACACATACATATATACACATATGTATATGTGTATGTATATATGTATATATGTACATACATGTACACATATGTATATATGTGTATATATAGCTATATAGTCTATATATATTTGCATTCATATATATGATACATGTATGTGTGCAGATACAGATATATAGCTATTTACATACATACACACAAAGACATTCATATACTAATAAATGAGTGTTGTATAATAGAACCTGCAGGGACTAGAACTGAGCTCCAATCACCTCCTTCCTTCTATGACGGCCTTCCCCTACCACCATGCTTGTGATTCAGAAGATTTTTTTCTGTGTGTTGAGGGTTGGAATACATGTATATCTAGAACATCATCTTGAGTTTCTGGAAAAGTTTCTCCTTCCAAACAAAGACAAGAAATAGGGAGGACAGAGAGAAGTCATTTGACTTTCAGAGTGACACCAAGATCTTGACAATGTGGTCTTTGTACCTTGTTTAAAACCTACCAGGAATGATCCTTTCTCTGAACCTTGTCATACGATGTCTGTCAATTAAGTTTGCAAACTCATCCTAGAAAAAGTGCTACATATCTTATAGCTGAATATCACTATGATCACCTTTGAAGTACTCCCCTTGGGAAGCTATGCACTGATGCCAGCGCCTAGTCCACCCTTCAAAGCAATGTTGGAACTCTTTTTCTGGAATGGCCATTGGAGCTGTCATTATATTACCCTTAACGTCTTGAATGTCATCAAAATGTTTTCCTTTCAATATTTCTTTTGTCTTTGGGTAAAGAAAGATGTAATTGGGGGCCAGATCAGGTAAGTAGGGAGGGTGTTACAATACAGTTATTTGTTTACTGGCTAAAAACTCCCTCACAGACAGTGCCGTGTGAGCTGGTGCATTGTCGTGATGCAAGAGCCAGAATTGTTGGCGAAAAGTACAGGTCACCTAACTTTTTCGCTCAGCTATTTCAGCACTTCCAAATAATAAACTTGGTTAGCTGTTCGTCCAGTTGATACAAATTCATAATGAATAATTCCTCTGATATCAAAAAAAAGGTTAGTAACATTGTTGCAATAAGTTCGCAAACTTAATTGTCAGACCTTCATATTTTACATCTTAGAATGACCTCTCCTCTTCGCCTGACTAATCGCTACACCCAAAATGAATGAATGAATGAATGAATGAATGAATGTGAAATTATTTGCCACATTTGAAGATCATGTCTCATGTGACTAACAAAAACAAGATATGAACTAATTATTAAACATTACAATTTTAAAGAAAAGAAAAAAAACTTGAAAAAAATGTTTCAGAAAGAAAGGTACATCTTTTTTTTTTCATCTCCAGAGCATGACCCCATGTTAGCAGAGCAAACATGTTCATACATTTCTCATTTCATATGAACATCCATTGAACATGTGAATCTTGAATCTTGAAGCTGCAGTAAGCATTAGTGAGTTTATGTTTATAGGTCTGATTTCTACATTTCTCCTCACAGTTTTCATAAAAATAGATTTTCACCTGGATAATCAGATCATCTCCTTTTTATTCTTTGATTGTTTGCTGTGTGTAACTTTTCATCCTTATGCTATCATTTGTTGGTGGAAATGTAATTACCTGTTTTGTATCATCGTCAAAATATAGTCAATAAAGTTTGACCAAGAAAAAGGGAGAATTCAGCCTTAACTGCTTTAGTTTCAACACAAGGATAATTTTTCCCACTAAAATGGGGCAGCTTTCTTTTTTTCTTTCCAGTTTTATTGAGATATAGTTGACATAAAATATTGCATAAGTTTAAATTGTACAAAATAATGATTTAATATATGTGTATATTGCAAAATGGTTACCACAATAAGGTTAGTTAACACATCTATCACCTCAAAGAGATACATTTGTGTGTGTGTGTGTGTGTGTGTGTGTGTGTGTGTGTGTGTGTGAGAGAGAGAGAGAGAGAGAGAGAGAGAGAGAGAGAGAGAGAGACAGAGAGACAGAGAGACAGAGACAGAGACAGAGAGAGACAGAAAGAGAAGAGCTTTCAAATGTACAACATAGTATTATTAACTATAGTCACCAGGTTGTATACCACATCCCCAGAATTATTCATTTTATAACTGGAAGTTTGTACCCTCTGACCATCCTCTACCCATTTCTGCCACCTGCCTCCCTCCCCGGCAAACACCAATCTGCTCTGTTTTCTGAATTTGATTTTTTTCTTTTTTGATTCCACATGTAAGTGAAATCACACAATATTTGTCTTTCTCTGTCTGGCTTATTCCACTTAGCATAATACCCTCAAGTTCCATCCATACTGTGGCAAATGGCAGGATTTCCTTCTTTGTTATGGCTGAATAATATTCCATTCCATGTATATGTATAACATTTTCTTTATTCATTTATCTGTCGATGGACACTACGTTTTTTCCATGTCTTGGCTATTGTAAATAATGTTGCAATGAACATGAGGATGCAGATAGCTCTTTGAAATAGTAATTTAATTTCCTTTGGATATAAACCCAAAAGTGGAATTTCTGGATCACATGGTAGTTCTATTTTTGGTCTTTTTTTTTTTTGGGGGGGGGCTTCCATACTATTTTCCACAGTGGTTGTACCAATTTATAGTCTCACTAACAGGGTTCTTTGTTCTTCACATCCTTGTTCATATCTGTTATCTCTTATCTTTTTGACAATAGCCATTCTAATAGGTGTGAGGTGATAGGTCATTGTGGTTTAGACTGGCATTTCCGGCTTATTAGTGATGGTGCCTACCCTTTCATGTACCACCTGGCCATGTGAACATCTTCTTTGGCTATATTTATTCAAGTCCTTTGTCAATTTTTATATCAGATTGCTAATATTAAGTTTCATGAGCTCCTTAGTATACTAAGGTATTAGGCACATTAACCCCTTATAACATGCATGGCTTGCTAATATTTTCTCCCATTCTATAGATTGTCTTTTCATTTTGTTGAGAGAGAGAGAGACAGAGAGAGAGAGAATCGCACATTAACACATTAGTGAAATAATCCAACCAAATATGTACTTCCAGTGGGATGAGAAAAATGATGGATATTGGTGAAGAAATGAATGTGAGGTAAATAACAATGTGGATTTAACCTTAGCCTTGATACTAAGGATCTGCTCTATAATAGGTTGTCAGATGCCTGGCATTATACCAGTAGTCAAGGCAAAAATAGCTCTCATCAAGGTTCAAATGAACCACTGAAAAGGATGAGTGACTGAGAGATTTACATTCTAAAATTGTTTACTGGTAATTGAATGATTGCACTTTGTTTTACCCCTTTCAGATTCTTGATGGAATGAGGCTTAGGGCAGAAAATATTTATTTGGAATGGGAGAGAAAAAAAGAAAAATGGAGGAGACAAGAAGGAAAGAAAGGGATATTTACTGAGATAATAGTATAAACCACTACTTTTTAGAATACTTTGCATATTTCTTCTGTTTATGTTTTATGGCATCCTTAAGGAATTATTTCATTATTCCTGTTTTACAGAAGAGAACGACCAACGAAGGCAAGTCTCCTATAAGGGGTTGGGGAAAGTGGTAAGAATAAGCTGTTGGACAATGAAAAACTGAGAGATAATATGAAAGGGTATGGAAGGAGAATGAAACTCAAAACAGGAAGATTTTGAAAACAAAATTTCTCATGCAAATAAGCACCAAGTCTTGTAATGCTGCAAAATAGAATATAGCTAGCTATAATAGAGAATTCCAATAATTAAGGTATCTGAAGCATATTTCAAAAGCTCCATTCCTTGACTACATAAATAACATGGCAGACAAAAATCAATTTTGAATAAATTAGAGCATGGATTGCAAATTGGTTGTCCACTGGCTGAATCCACATCACTGTGATGTGCATATTGCTCTAAAGGTTGAGTTATTTCAAGTAAAACTTCAATTGCTGGGCTTTCTTGAAGACACAAAAATGTTGGGCCCACATACCCATAAAGTAACAATCATCTGGATAAGAATATGTTTGTCTCCTTGAAATGGGACATCTACCCACTTGTTTGTCAAGATCCCTACTCAATGTAGATTATCATTTATGTTACTTATGTGACTCCAAGAAGATTCTGAGTTATTGGCTTCAAAATACACCTTTCAGGCATTAGTAAGATATTTGAACACGTGGCATCACAATCTGTGATAGATATTAAGTGGGGGAGGAAAAGATGATTAAAATGTATGATTCTCTTATGCAATTCAGAGTCCGGCAGGATAGACTGAATGGTTTTAAAAAGAATGAATTACGGAAATGCTAAGTAAGAGTTAGTGGAAAGTGCTATGGAACCACAGAGAAGAGAGAAATTAGTTTTTATTTGGGGCAAGAAAGAAAATTTTCAACAGTGGAAGTAGTGTTAGAACTAGATTTTAAAGAAGGAATAGGGTTTTACAAGTTGTAGATTTAAAAGACATTCCAGGGAGAAAATAGCAAACGTAAGGCACAAATGAAAATATGTAGCATGTATAGAAAAATATATAGCATAGATATCATGTATAGGCATAAAGAAATACAGCATATTGACAAGGAAATGGCAATTGGGTGGCTATAACATTAAGTGAAAATCAAAGGGAAGGAGGTATGATAAATTAGTCAATAAATGGAGAGGAAATAAAACCTTCAAAGGTCCTTAAAGGCCATACTAAGTTATTTAGACATTATTCTATGAGCAGTGGTAGCCACTGGAAGGATTTTTTTTGGTGGGGGGTGGGATTTAGTTTATTTAAACAATGTATTGGAAAGATTTAATTTTTGGATGTGAAAGTTGAAGGAAGTAAGAGGTAATCATGACTTCTACCAAGGTTATTGATGATGAAGACAGAAAATATTAATTCAATTTATTATTAATCAAGTCAATATATTTGTTAATCATATCATATGTGTCAGGAATCATGGTGGGTACTGGTGCTAGAATTCTGAACAAGATTCATTCCATATCCACCATCAGGTTGCTGAGACTCTGGTATGAAACTGAAGAGAATCATGGGAAGAGCTGAGACAGAAATGAGACAGGTAAATAAAGAAGCTTTTAAAAAAATAATTTAAGTACTATTGAGGTCTTTTTAAGTACTCAGAATCATAACTTTCTCTAACTCTATTGTTCTCCCAATTGAAGTCTAAGATAAAATTAATGAAATATTGCGTATTTGCTTTAATGTTCCCAAGTCTTGACTAAAAATGCAATCACAAGTGTGCCCTATGATTGGTCTCAGAACTTTTGTTCAATTCAATCTTTTTGCTACAATTTTCTTAGTTATCACCTTTTAGTTCCAAACAGAAAGGCATGCGAATGTGAGATATATATATGCATATATATATATATCTCACATTCGCAACATAAAAACAACATAAAAACATAAAAACAAAAATAAAACATAAAAACATAAAAACAAAATTACCACGAAAATACATATATGATTTTCGTGGTAATTTTGTATATGTTGTATTTCAATATCTGGTCTTATAAGAATGCAATGTTTTTTTCAAAAGCTGATTGTAGCTGAGAATAATACCTTGCTGTGCTTTGAGAAGTTTTGCTGTTTGTAGGCAGGCAATATATTGGGGAATAAAGAATGATGAGAAAATAGTTTTAAATTTTTATCAGTAATCACTGTTGACCTGTATTTTCTTGTTTGTTTACCAGTCATAATGCCTCAGATCCCTGCCTTTGCAGTGTCTTCCTTGCTACTTCTTTGTTTTGGAAGAAAAGCTTTAGAGAACTGAGGACTGGATATGTCGCATGAAAGCTTCCGCACTTTCAGCAAATTCTAATCCTTTTTTTGCCTTGAGCTTTGTGGATGGAAAATAACTCAAGTGGTAGTGACTCATCATCACCTGAGCGTGGGGTGGATTAGGTGTCAGCAGCCCTGGATTAGGTGTCATATAGACCTTTCAGCTATATGACCCTAACAAGCCACATTCCCACCGTAGGTGGCAGTTGCCTCATCTGTAAATTGAGGGAGGAGGCAGGATGATCTGAAAGGCAGCTCTGAGCTCATGTGTAAGAATAATTTGAGAGTTATATAGCAAGTAGTTAGATCCGTTTGCCAAAGAGGATCAGAAATTCCCAAGCCTTTGTTTAAACTGAAGTTCTTCCTGTCCAAAAGACACTGTTAAGACACCATTACCTGGTTATCTAGGTTGAATTACTCTTATCTCTAGTTTACATTAACCAATTTTTTTCTTTAAAAATATATTCATCTTTGGAATGGGTGGGGGGGACAGAGAAGCATTAGCTAGTCTCACTTTAATTAAGTTTTCTTACGATTAATGCTCTAAAGTGTAAGGATTTCTGGCTCCATAACTTTTTGTTCCTCCATCTTCTCATTTTTAAAAGAAAGTTAATAATAGTATTTGTGGTGAAGATTGAATGGGTTCATTTATGAAAAATGTCCAGAACAATACTTGACACTGTATAATTATTTTGTATTGTAGCTGTCATCCAAAAGCATACAATTCCAATAGAGTTTTAGAATGTGCCAGTGCCGTGTCATTGGCTTGAGGTTCATGGTGGAGAGTGGTGGTCTGTGGTGGGGGTATATATTGGGGCACAAAATTGTTTGTGGTCAAACCACAACTTTGGGTGGTGATTCTTCAGAACGGTGAAGATTGGATAAAATAAATATAAGAAATTCAAAAGATGGGGACTGGAAAAAGATTAAGTAAAGTCTTAATGTCAAACTCAAAAGAACGCTAGCCATACCAGTCTTCCATTGTGCTCCAACATTCCACATAGCCACTACTATTAAAGCATGGCCAGAACCTGAAGATCAGCAATGGCGGGGTGATCTAAGAGTCCTTCAAACTCTAGCTTGAGGAATGCCCTTCTGCCTTAACTGCAAATGTTCTGCCTACTCAGAGGCCATGTATGTCTCCTAGATCAATTTTTATGTTCCTCTTCTGTGTCATACAAACCCTGACTACTCAGACAGTGCGACTCTTTTTTTCTTTCCTTTTTCAAAATCTCAAAGCACACCAAGTAGAATAAAATTTGGTACAAATGTATTGCCATTGTCTTTTGTGCAAATGCCTTCTCCAGTAAAGAATAGGCATAATTGGAGAACTAGATTTGGGTAGAGTTACATATGTATCAACTAAGAAACATAGAAATTAAGAATTGATCCATGTCATCTAACCAGCAAATTCCAGAGCTTGGCTTTAAATCCAGATGTTTGACAACAATCCATCTTGCATGTTTACAGTGTGTTTGTGCTGTATGTAAAAGTTACCTAAAGGTTAGAATAAACCTGAATGTTGTTAGTTAGAACTGAGCTTGTAACTTGGAACTAGTGAGTCAGAATTTTTGTAAGAAAGACCTGGTCATCTATTTAGAGAACAAGCACTTCTAGTGGTTCTTAATATCAAAAAGTTCGGAAACACCAATTGAAAAGAAAGGGACGAAAATAATAATAATCACCCATTCATTGAAAGGGACCTAGCCATGCTTGATCTATCTGCATCCATTTCCAAGTAAGCAAATTGTAGAAACCAAATATGTTGAAATAATGGTAGAAAGTATAAGAAACCACTCCTAGGAGGGAAAAACAAAAAGTGAATCATATATAGATGATGGAACACACACAGACCAGACAGTCTAGGAAGGTGAAATGCCCAACAGACACTGGGGATCTCTGTGGCATAACCAGCCAGTTCCAGGAGGCACAACTTTCTCTCTAAGGAGGTACAAGGCTTTCTGCATTGGGGCCATAGTTAAAATAATGCTTCCAGAGAAAAGAGTATAAAAAATGTGCCCTTAGGTAATTTTCCAAGCTGATGATGGAGGTGGGAGGGAGGGGAGAAAGTCATTTTTAGGCCAATAATCCCCACTGCACAGCTGCTGCGAGCTGTATGAATCACTGAGCACATTTCAAGGAATAGTTGTCATGTGTCACTAACCGATTCTCACTGCAGATGGGCCCCAGGGTACTCAGGATCTATTTTGGGGAGGCCACAAGCAGCAAAAGCTTGCTGGTGCCACTGGAAGGAAACCTCACCCACCCTTGAAAATATGCAAAAAATAAAACCTTAAGTCCAAGCACATTTTCCTCTTCTTATGATTCCTATTTCTTGTATTTCCTCGTCTCTGTTCCCCATTCTCACCCTTTTTTCTCTATGCTCTGTTCTTAGGCAACACCATCATTTTCCCTCGGTCCTATGTCTGTGGGCAAAGTATGCAACTTGAAGTTTTCCATATACCCATAAAGAAGAAAATAAAACAAGAGTTAGTGCACATATTGTATGTTTTTCTCAGTCCAGTGGAATAAAAATCCTCCCAGGTGCCATTATTTCTCTTTTTCTCCATTTGCCAGCTGGATGTTGATACCCAGGGCTACCTTAGAAAAGTGCTATTGAAGTTGGCAAATTGTTCATTACCCACGATCCCTGTGGTAGGCAAAATAATGATACTTCTTTCCTGTCCCCTCAAAGATGTCCATGTCCTAATCCCTGGAGCCTGTCAATAATTTACCTCCCGTGGCAAAGGATCTTCACAGATGTGATCAAATTAAGGATCTTGAGATGGAGAGATGATCCTGGGTTATCTGAGTGAGCCCAATATAATCACAAGTTTTCTTACAGGAGGGGGAGAGTCAGAGTATGAGAAAGACTTACGACAACAGAAACAGACTGGAGTGAGAGTGACGCAGGTCCATGAGTCAAGGAACACAGAACGCCTCTGGAAACTAACATCAAGGAAACAGATTCTCCCCTGGAGCCCCCAGTAGGCATGCGGCCCTGTTGACTCATTTTAGACTTTTTACCTCCAGAACTGTACGTCAGCACATGCATGCTGTTGTGAGACACAACGTTTGTGGTATTAGTTTGGTGCAAAAGTAATTGTGCTTTTTGCAATTACTTTTAACCTTTTAAACCGCAATGACTTGTGCACCAACCTAATAATTTGCAATAAGAAACTAATACAGTCCTACTGACCTAACTAACTTTCCCCTGGCTGCTTCAGGGCTGGGAGCCTAGCACCTACTCCAAAAACAGACACTCATATTGAACTAGTATGTGAGTAAAACGTAAATTTGTATTGTGTTCACCCACAGGACTGTTTGTGTATGCTTTTAAAAGTGGGTCACTGAACACACAATGGGATTTATAGACGATGTAATACAGAATTGTACACCTGAAATCTATGTAAATTTACTAACAATTGTCACCCCAATAAAATTAATTATAAATAAATAAATAAATAAATAAATAAATAAATAAATAAATAAATAAATCTAAAAAAAAAAAGTGGGTCACGTCAAAATAAACATCACAGACTCTAGATATTATACATGGTGATATCCTGAGAAGTTATGCAGTCACCATGTTGGATGTTATTCAACCTGTCTTCATTTTTTTTTTTTTTAAGATTTTATTGGGGAAGGGGAACAGGACTTTATTGGGGAACAGTGTGTATTTCCAGGCCTTTTTATTGAGGAACCGTAGTGTGTTTTTCCCAGGACTCATCAGGTCCATCCAAGTCAAGTTGTTGTCCTTTCAGTCTTAGTTGTGGAGGGCGCAGCTCAGCTCCAGGTCCAGTTGTTGGTTGCAGGGGGCACAGCCCACTATCTTTTGCGGGAGTTGGACCAGCAACTTTGTGGTTGAGAAGACGCTCTCCAACCAACTGAGCCATCCTGGAGCTCATCGGCAGCTCATTGACTTCATTCTAGTTGCAGAGGGCGCAGCTCGCTAGCTCATGTGGGAATTGAACCGGCTGCCCTGTTGCCCAGAGCTCACGCTCTAACCAACTGAGCCACCCGTCCACCCCTGTCTCCATTCTTCTCTACCTCAATCCTTTATTTTCTTGTCACTTTCTTATATTCTCAAGTTTAATTTATTTCTGTGTCATCTTCCAATGCCTTTTGTGACTATGTCAGGCTCAGAACAAGAAGTTCTGCCAAAGTCTTTAAACAGTTATGCATTTTTTCCATGCAAAATAAATAAAGTGGATAAATATGGTAAAACAAATGGAACATCTCAACAAGAAATTACCAAAAAGACAATTTTAAAATGCAGTTATCTGCAGTGCATCTGTTCAAACACCCTCACTCCCATTTTTCTCTCTAAATTTCAACTTTTCCTTCTGGTGGCCTAATTTTACAAGGCTTTTGAATAGGTTTCAGTGGGGACTGGGTTGGAGTTTCAGGCAAGACAACTGAACTTGTTTATATGCCAACATCATCTTTTTAAGGTTTCCTGGTTCTTTATGAATGTGGCAATAGATGGGCTCACTGCAGAAGCCAGAAAGCATTTTCAAGGGACTTTACAATTGTTCCTACCCACTTTTTCATGGCCCATTTTCATCTTACACTCTGTAGGTATCTGTGCTAGTCAAGGTAGAAGCAGTATATGCAGCAAAGCTTTATGTAATAGTAGAGTTGCAAGATGTGAGGAGCCAGTACACCGGGGTGCCCCAAGGATGGCTGGAAGTTGAACTATCTCATTTAGAACCCACATTTGAATATTTGTGAGAGTGAGAACTAAACTTTCATAGTATCAAGTCACCAAATTTTGGAATTGTTTGTCTTAGTAGTTGTCCAGCTCTTCCCCACACAGATGGGGAAAACAGGGAGAGAGGATTGTTTGTATGGTCTAACTTTGTCACTGTAACATAGAGGATAATCAAAGGAAAGGCATTTGCCCAAGGTCACATACATATGACAGTGGCCAAGCCAAGAGTTTAGCTTGACTGCATTCAGGCACTTCACTCACATATCCGGTATTTGAATCCTCCAGATAGTCATTTTCCAATCCTTCTTCTTCCCTTCTGTTTTTGGAGTAGGTGCTAGGCTCCCGCCCTGAAGCAGCTAGAGGAAAGTGTTCAAGCCTCGCTCATGGCATTCTCTGTTACATTGATTTTCTAGGAGATTTATGACATTGACCTGATCTCAATGAAGAAACTAAATCCAATTCGCTAAGGAATTACAAGCCTGTCTGATCAATAATCTATTTATCTCCCTCACTTTGCCATCTTTGGACACTCCAAACTTGTCACAGGAAATTGAAAGCATTTAAAAAATATAAGTATGCAGACTCAGGAAAGGTCTCCAATATTTCTAAAGATTTTCAGTTGCCTTTAAGGAACTACTACCCTGGTTTGGGTAATAAAGAGCACACGCTGATCACCATCTAAGTACCCAGCCTAATCCTGTTAACAGAAATATAGTTTCAGGATAATAGGGTCTGTAATTGCAGTGTTCTCCATACTGGCAAGATTCTATCGGGGATATTGGGATCAGTTCTGGGAACCTGGTTTTGAAGTCATTGAACCGAATGAAAGCATATCCAAAGGAAGGCAACCCAAGTGATAAAGAGAGTAAAATATCTGGAAATACTAAACAGTATTTAAAGAAGTTGGTTATAATATACTGTTGGTGTAGAAAAGCCAAGGACACTTGAAAGACAACCTTAAATAATCCAAGGCTGATACATAGGAAAAGAAGTTTGTTCCATATAGATCCAGATGGCAGATATAGAATACTTTCAGACAAGTTAGCTAGCAGATTTAAGTTTGATATAAAAACCACCTTTCTTATGATTGTAATGCTCACAAAATAAAATTCCCTTCCCTGGAGGTAGCCATCCCTATGCCATAGGAGAAATCTGAACCAAACAGTGATCTCTCAGTAGTGGACTATGGATTTGAAATGGGAAGCAGAAAGTTTAGGGCAACCATATCAGATGTTGCTTCTATCCTGTACATCGAGGCAGGCATCTAATCCACATGGCCTGTTGCTCTACCCTCATTTATAATACATTGGCCCACTTGTCCTTGCTCTCTCCTTCCTGATTCTTGGATTTCTGGCTACATACCATTGGTCTGAGACTAACTTCTGACCTCTTAAGAGCAGTGACGCTTCAGATCCGTCTTTTGGACTCCTTGGTCTCTGACAGTTGGCTTTGTTTTCTCCAATCATTGTATGCATGTGTCATGATCATGTGCATGTCTGTCTTGAGTTCTTGAGTAAAACTCTCTCTGTCCCCAGCCTAAATTATGAAAACCACTGGATGAGACGATACAGAAATGCCTGATTCTTTTTTTGCCAATTAGTTTTCATCTCAGAAGAGTTAATTACACAAAACTGAAAATCAAATAAGAATACGAGAATATTTTTTCACAGCAAGTGTCCATGCCATATTTATCTTAATGTGGGGCTTCTATAGAGCCAAGTTCAAGCTCATAGGGTTCCTCCACACTGTGAGTCAATTGCTGGATCTTGAAACTTGACCATGATATGACTAGTTTCATGTGCAGGAACCTAAGCTATGGTTGGCCCACATAAGTGGTCTCTCTAAAAGCGAGTACACCCTGCCTGTCTGAGACTCCCCGAGGTGTATCCTTTTAAATTACACCAGTAGCACCAATTTGGGAAGGTAACAGAAGGCACGGGCATTACAGTTTAATACACCGTAGTTCTGTCCAGCTATAAATAAGGTCTTATGTGTCTCTTGCAATTTGAACGATTTCTACTTCCTTCCTTTGGGAAAAAATAAAAAAAAAAAACAGGTAGAAAAACAGATGGTAAGCGCTCCCTTCTCTGGTTTCCCTTCCCCTATGCTTTATATAGAACAGGCATTCTGTGTTTGTTGAGTAAATAATTGAATGAACAAACGTGGAAAAATGAAAGCTAGGGAGGAAGCTTGGATCGCATTATCTTGAAAGTACTGCTCAAATTGAAAATTCTATTTTTCTATGAATCTACTGTCTGACTTTTCAGAAATATGTCCCAAGTTGCTTAAACACAAATAAAAGATTGAAAGCTGACTCCCATAACTACTTAAATTACTAATGTGTGCCATGCTCTGAATTTACTATCTTCTCATTCTGCCTAACAAAAGCCCTATGAAATTAGTATTAATGGCTGTGTTTCACTCATGAGAAACCAAAGCTCAAAGAAGTAGAGACCTGCCCAAAGCCAGGCAATTGGATAACACCAGAAACAAAATCTGAGTCTAAGTTTTCTGATTCCAGTCAACCATTTCACCCACCATAGAAACCTCTGTGATCAATTCCACTGAGCAATACATGGGTCGCCACACGGCTGGGCTTCCTCCATCCTGACACTATTGTTGTTGAGTTAGCTCCAGCTCTGATGGTGACGGCATTTGTGCTTCTAGAAGCTACAAGCTCAATTTCTTCAGGTTCAATTGATAGTCCTCTTCGCTGAAAATTTCTAGATAACACAAGTACTGCCAGTACCTTGAAACACATCAAGAGACATAAAACCCAAGACTGTATGTGTCTGGAAGCTTCTGGTTATCACTCACAATCACTAGTAACAATTGCTGGGAGTGATTTATTGAGCACTCCCCACCCTACAGGCACACCCCTACGATTTTTCGATTAATGATCTCATCTGATCCTTAGGACTAGCCCAGAAGGTTGGTACTGCTACTGTCTCTATTTTACAGATTAAGATATCAAAGCTGTATGTGGTGCTACCATCTTCCTTTCAAAGAGGCACAGAGTAGGTGAGTCACTTATTCAAGGTCAGAGCCAGAACTCAAACCCAAGTCCTCTGATACTTACTCTTATAACTGTTTCTACCACTGTACACTAATAAATAGGGTCAGGCTATTTACTGAGTTCTGTGTCCTCTGCTTCTCCTCATGGCATGGCACTATCTATTCAAGAGTATACAGGTGAGGCACACCGTGTGCCCGAATGGGTCAAAGATAGTGAATACAGATCTAAAGATTGCCGGCTTTTAAGCCCAACGATGGTTCTGGGCTCGAATCCCATCTCTAATTTATTATCTATAAAACCTTCAGAAAGCTACTTCCAGTCTTCAAGCCTCAGTTTCCTCATTTGACATTTAAGGATAATAATTCTACCTCCTTCATCAGGTCACTACAAGAATTAAATCACTTGTCCAGTTGAACACACCATTTACGTGTTCAAAATGGAATTGGTCACTAATCTAATGGCTGGTGAGATAATCCACAAGTGCATAGAGAGAACTGAAAATATAAAAAAAGTTGGTATGAATTATCACATACTTTTAATTCTGAGAGCTAAAGAAGAGATGTCTTACCACGAGCTTCAATATTATTAAAATATCTTAGCCCTGCAAGGGTCCTCTAAGGTTGCTCTTCTGCCCCTTTCAGAGAAGGAAATCACGGTTCAGATATAGAAAATGACTGGCTTCATCTTCTATTGCAAACTAGTGACCTTAGGGACTCAGTTCTCTTCTGCTTGCTTCCAGTTTGGTGTAATTGTGATCAGTGAAGACATCATAGGCCTTAAAAAGATGTGAGATCCCCAGCACAGAGATATGGGACTCTACATAAAGACAGGACAAACATGGGAAGACTTGAATTTAACGTGTCCTTTTCTAATTTTCTTTCCTATCTCCCCTCTCTATATAGATGAAAAGACAACATTTCCTGAGCCACTAATCTATGCCAAGAGAATCATCTGTATTACATCATTTAATTCTCAAAGGACCCCTGTGAGGTGGATATTCTATTTTAAAGACAGAAAAAGTGAGGTCCAGATATAGGAAAGCACGCGGCCAGGATGATGTACTAAATACCTTTCGGAGCCCAAATTCTGTCTCTCTAAAATTCATGCATTTTCTGATTCATTATCTCCTTCATGCTACAGTCTGCTGGAATTTTCCATAGTACCTAGGCCAAATGCACTTTCTTATTTTTTTGTCTCTTTCTCTCTACAGGGGTTCTTAGCTATGTCACATTTTAATCCTGTAAATAGGAGAAAGAAACCCCAGAGAATTGACAACTAGCCAGAGAGAGAAAGAGAGAGAGACAGAGCGAGAAGCTGGCCTCTTTTTTCCAACAACTCCATTTCATTTGTTTCCTTTTTTTTTTTTTTTTTTTACATCTAATACTGTTTGCCACAGAGGCTCGTTCGTTAGCTTGTTGTTGCATGCAGTGGCACATATGGGAGAAACTAACTCTGATCTGAAAGAAACAATTGGAAAATATATAATAGCATATTTGGAGCTGCACAGAAAGACTGCAATTCATAATGCCCCATATGTCCCCAAGTATGCTCCCTGGACATCTTCGATGCTGGAATACTAGTAGAATATATGTCCCGGCTTAGAACAAATTGCTCACGCATTACGATTTTGTTGTGAAGGATAATATATCCTGTGCATGGTGCCACATTGAACTTCCTAAAATGTAATTGCTATTGTTCATTCACATACTAGGTACCTATTGTGGCTCCTCTAGATAAAAGTCTTGATGGGCCTGTAGTAACTAGAGGACATAGCCCATAGCCTAGAGCACGTGACTCCACGTCTTCCACATACGGGTCCTTATATACCTCAGTATTTCCGTTTCCATAGCACCAGACGCCAAATCTCCTGTCCTTCTCCTTTATGTCTAGTTAAACACCACTCCCCTCTCTGGGTTCGGATCATGTATCACCGAAGGTAACAACCAGAGAGGCTTTTAGACAGGTGCTCTTAATCTAGGCTTTGGTTGGTCTTATGTTCCTAAACCTCATAACTGCATAGAAATTATGAATACATTGAGTATGTGCACTTTTCCAAATAAAGTATTCATAGTTATTTTCAGACTTTAAAATGATTGGCTGCCATCAAAATATTAAGAAACCACTGCAGGATTTACCAGTTACTAGTATGTTGATCAGGTTCCATGGTGACTCTCATAGAATATGCAGCCTTTCACACATTCATTTGATTATGAAACATTCGTATTAGTTTCCTAAGGCTGCCTTAACAAATTACCAAAAACTCTGAAACAACTGAAATTTATTCTTTCACAGTTATGGAGGCCAGGTTTCTCTGGAAGCCTTAAATCCAGGTTTCCCTGGAAGCTCTGAGGGAGAACCTACCCCATGCCTATTTTCTAGTTTTGGTAGCTTCATGCAAACCTTGGCATTCATGGCTTGTAAACACATCATTCTAATCTCAGCCTCCATCCTCACCAGGCCTTCTCTCTGGGCTATGTATCTATGGCCCAAATCACCTTTTGTCTTTCTCTTAGTAGGGACACGTGTGATTGGATTTTAGCATAATCTCATCCCCAAATCCTTAACTTAATTACATCTGCAAAGACTTTCCAAATAAGGCCACATCCCCCTTCTTTTTTGGGGTGGGGGTTGGGCACCATTCAAATCATTATACAATTTATCTGAAAATATACAGAGGAACTCAAATTCTAGGGGGTATAGTTTTGGATAAACTATAGTATATGTTCATCAAATAATGATTTATTGATTGAAACCCTCTTTTAATGGCTTGGAAACAACTTGACCATCTTCTTAGGCCCAAGCTTTATAATGTTGTGAAATTACAATTGTTTTTTCTTGATATTAAACATTTTTTCTTTTTTTGTTTTCTTGATATTTTTAATTATATCTTACTTATTTCTATAAAGACCTCTATAAAGTTCTGCAAGATTACAATTTAATAGAAGAGATCATATCTGTTTTTTAGGTGCTCATGACTTGAGGAATCAGACTATTAACATGTATAACACTTATTATATCAAATTGGACACCTATTTTTCCAAAGTTTTCTAATTCATCCCAAACAATTGCTCGGCATCAAAGAGTATAATTGAGTTCCAATGGATATTTCCAGTCTTCTGCTTTAGTCTGCCCTATCACAACCTATCCTCCAGTTCCATGGTATGATTTGAGATACTCTCATTAAGCCTGACATAGTCCAATACCCGTGCCCTCTCACAGACTGTTCCTCTTAAATACAAGTGCCCTCATCAAGTTCTATTCCATGTTTAAATCTTCTATTGCAGAGATATTATTAGTTTCCTATTTAACAGGCATCCCCTTACTTTTACATTCCTAAAATGACCTCAGTCTCTGGTTCAGTAAATGTTGTATTCATCTTTACCATGGAAATTGAATAATGATGCGTCTATGCCTATGTGGTTTTCCTATTATGCTTGATAGTTATTGGAGTCAATATGGCTTTATGATTGGTTCTGGCCAAGAAGACCACAAGGAAAGGTCTGTTGGAGAAGCTTCTGGGGAAAAAAAAATTTTTTTTCCTTGCTTATAAAAAGAAACACATGACAAGAACAAGCCTTTTTTCTGCCTTTGGAAGTGGTCAATTGATATGACCATTGGAAAAACAGCAAACAATATGCATCCATCAGGTAAATTTTTTAAGGGGACAGATTTACAAGCTGCACCTGACCAAACAGAAATATGTTAAAAAACTGAGTCCTTGATAAATTTGTGTAGCCTTTGTTTAGCCATTTGTTTAGCCAAGCCCTATCTTAAATATTTTTTTAACTTGGAAAAAAGTCCCAATTAAGTTACTTTGAATTGGGTCTTTTGTTATTTAAAATTCATACCATATCCTTCTATATATATGACATTATTATCATATGTATTCATCCTATAGACTGATATAATTATGAAATTCGAATTCTAATTTAGAAATTCAATCCAAATTCAGAAATTAAAATCTATCTTCCTATATCTAAATGGTCCCCAGATAGTCCTACACCCAGGTCTGCGTTTTTGATCACTATGTATTATTTTATCAAAGTACTTCCTATCAGATCTAAATAGATCCTTCTTTACCCCCAGCTTATGATGTTTGAGCTGGGCCCTCCAAGCATTCCTTCTTCTGCTATTCCTATATTTTTTAGAGTTTTCTTTACCGCTCTTAGTATTTAATCCCTACTTAATAGTGAATAAATCTTTATTTTAAAAGTTCCCTTTGCAAATTATATGCATAGTTTTGTCTTCTGAGTGAACCCTGACCAACAGACTGTGTTAGAAATGATTTGTGCCTATTGCCCACCCCTCTGCTTGACTTATAGTGGATTGCCTTTTCATTCAAGTAAGACAGGTAATATTCTTACCTGTAAGCTCTGTGCTGAATCTTGGTGATTAGGTGATAAACAAGCTGACATTGTCCCTGTCCACTGAGTCAACAGGCAAATTATTTTTCCATCTTATCAATATTTGAGTGCCAGTTGTGTATGAGGCACTGTTCTAGGTGCTGGAGATAAAGTGGTCCAAATGGGAGTCAAGTTTGCTGGTCTAGTGGAATTTGTAATAAACAGACAACTAAGTACATGCTTTAAAATAACAAACATTTTAAAAGTAGGGGGAAAATGTGAAATGAAAGGCAAGATCTGGATTCTGTAACATAATATCATGGGGAATGTAAACAAGGAAAAACCTCTGTTATGGACTGAGTTGTGTCCCCTCAAATTTATATGTTGAAGCCCTAACCCCAAATGTGACTGAATTTGGAGTTAGGGCCTTTAAATGACAGAATAAGGGTGACGTCCTAATCTATTATAGCTAGTGTCCTTATAAGAAGAGGAAGAGACATCAGGGATGTACACACACACAGAGAAAAGCCCACCTGAGGACACTGTGAGAAGGCAACCATCTGCAAGTTAAAGAAGAAGCCTCGGGAAAAATCAACACTGTCAGCACCTTGACCTTGAACTGTTGTCCTATAGAAATGTAAGAAGATAAATTTGTATTGTTGAAGAAACCCAGTCTGGGGTATTTTGTTATGGCCGCCTTATCTGACTAGTGCAGCTTTATGAAGAGCAGAAAAGATGTTTATGAAGAAAAGACATTGAAGCTGAGATTTGAAGAATGTGTAGAATTTAGTTAAGTGACAAGAACATTCCACATAAAGAAGATGTGAAAAAGTACTGAACATGAAGATATTTTCTAGGATTTCAAAGGCACGTGGAGCAAAATGAAAATGGGGGATAGTGTCATAAGGTGGGGGTTGACAATTGAACAGGTTCCAAGTTAGGTAAGGCTTTGTAGGTCATGGTGAAAAGTTGAGACTTTATTGTAAATGCAGTGGGAATCCATTAAAAATTTGTAAGAGATTTGATTATCATGATCTGACAAACATGTTTTAATAAACACATCACTCTGGCTATTTCTTTGTGATGAATGGATTGAAAAAGCTAAGAATTGAAAAGGAGAAACCAGCCAGAGGGTGGCTGAAGTAGCTTTGGCGAAAGCAGTGTGAAGGGAGGGGGAAATATTTAACACATCCGTCTAGATTAAATACAGGCCCATTCTAAGGAAATGCATCTAAACATAATTATGTAATGCAGGCTGGATATGTAACCACTATGAGGATGGACCACAAGATCAGATTGGCATTGCAGACAGGTCGTCAGGGAAACTGAGAGGGTAGTTTGTTCCCACACCTTGGGAAGAAGTCAGCCTCTACCTCTCAGGGATATGCAGGCAAGCTTTCCTCTGTTTTTCCTCTGCAATCATTGGCTTCCCTACAGGAGAGACGCTGCTTAATACAACTATCTTCCCCTTATTCAAGTTTGTGATTCTGATTAAACAACCTCCTAGCAAGAGGAAGTCCTTTCCCGGAAAGGCAGTGAGAGGTTTGCCATTTCCCAGAAAAACCTGGCAGTCATTAGGTTCTGCTAATAGTAGTGATGAGTTAATTGTCCTCCCTAACAAGCCCTCCACCAAGAGGCAGAAATAAACACTGGCAGGGGGTTGCACTAAAATAGCCAGGTGCTCTGCCCCAGCCCTCCGGAGTCAGCAAGAGGCATGCAATTTACTGTTCTTGCTTAGGGTGAAAATGCCGGTCCAGGTAAGCAAGCTCAAGATGGTGAGGGGAACAATTTAAAAGCAAATGAAAAGCCATCGTTTTCTCTCCACATGGTACAAGTGCACCTTGGCTAAAACCACTCCTGCCCTGTCATTTAAGCATCAGGCTTCCCCTCCACCCCCACCCGGCACTCTCCTGGTTACTGGCATATACAACAGAGAGCTGCAACTGCGGGTCCCGCTCAGTTCTCTGACCCACTTTGCTGAGCCTGGCCTCTACTGCCCCCTTTTGGTGGATACATGCTGCAGGTTCTCTACTGGGGCCCTAAACCCTTCATCCCCTTACTTCTAGGTCTCCTGCACAGCCTGACAAAGGCTCCTTTTGGATGATATCAGGACACATTATTTATTTCCAGTTTGCTTTTATGTCTTGACTTGAAAACCAGACAAATACTATTTACTCTCTGATTTTCTGGGTTTAAGGAACCCTTTATCTAAGAGGTATCATACTCCTCCGTAGAGTGATAAAATGTTAGAGCTGTGAGTTTCTTAAAGTTTATCTAGTTCCAAAATGCATAACTTTTGTGTATATCGTCTTCATCCGTTTCTGTACCCATGTACAGCATCTCTAATTAATCATACTACATTTTCTCTCTGATCCCCGATGGGGTCTCAGTTCTTTTGTTTCCATCATTAATCTTTTGGATTAGAGCAGAGATAAAACCTATATATTGCTTAGTTACTGCCTTAATTTTACAGAGAAGAAGCAGAGACCAAGAGCAGCAATAAAAATTTGATAAGGAAGGCTCTCAGGATAGAGATTTTCCCATTGAAAATCACTGTGTCCTTTAGAAAAAAGAATCCTGGTAGAGGAGAAGGGTGATAAAGGAGATGGAATTAAGAAGTACAAATTGGTAGTTACAAAATCATCATGGGGATGTAAAGTACAGCATAGGGAATAGAGTCAATAATATTGTAACAACTATGTATGGTGCCAGGTGGTTACTAGGGTTATCGGGGCGATCATTCCGTAAGTTATATAAATGTCTAATCACTAATGTGATACACCTGAAACTAATGTAATATTGTATGTCAGCTGTAATTAAAAAGTAAAATAGGACCAAGATTCCCTTCAGGTTTTTTGTTTGTTTGTTTGTTTGTTTGTTTGTTATGGCCCATGTTCTATGGCCATATTTGCAGCGATCATGTCTTATGGTGAGATTACAGAGTGCTCCCCCCATTCATATGTTGAAGCTCTAACCCCGAATGTGACTTTATTTAAAGACAGGGCTGCTTTGTCACTTAGCAAAAGGCTAACTGACATCATAAGAGTTAAGTGCTAATCCAACAGGACCAGTATCCTTATAAGAAGAGGAAGAGATACCAGGCATATAGTCACACAGAGAAGGCCATGTGAGGACACAGACAGAGAAGGTGGCAATCTACAAGCCAGAAAGAGGTCTCACCAGAAACCAACCCTGAGAGCACCTTGATCTTGGACCTCTAGCCCCTGGAACTGGAGAAAATAGTCTGGTGTCTACGTCAGTCTGTGGTCTTTTGTTCTGGCAATCTGGGCTGTCTAACACACGTGGTCATTCAATTACTCAAACATTTATTCTTCATCTAACATGGTGCTGGACACTCTGCAAGTTGGAATCTTCAAATAGGAAACCATTTTTCTAGATTTCTCCTCATGGAGTAACTTCTGAATCAAAGGATTGTGCCAGTGCCGGCTGGCAGCATTTATAATTGTTCTGAAGGAAAGAAACTATTTGTAGACACCGACTATTGGGACAGAGGGGAACCCAGACATTACCTTGTTTGACTCTCTTAGCTTTCAGATGAAACCTGAGATACTTGCCCACAGTTACATAATCATCGATAGTGAAACTGAAGCTACAACTCAGTTGTCTGATTCAGTACAAACAAACAAACAAAGAAAAAACAAAACTGTGATTTGTTTTTTCATGCTGTCATCAGATAGAGCAAATCAAACAGATGAATGTGTCACTTAAATGTCATTATCTCAAACATCTATGAAGAAACATCATCTCAAACCACCACTGCAATCTCATGAGAAAGGTATGGTTCTCCTTTGCCAATAAGAAAAGTGAGACAAAGAGTTCATACAACTAGCCAAAGCTGATCCTGGTAGCGTTCATTTATACGACGTTACTAGTGCTCATTTATATGCAACCTATTCCCTTCCTGGGCACAGGGAGGACTCGTCCGCCTGGGCCACTTCATGGATTTTGGACAATGAACTGTGAACAGGAGCAAGGTGCCTAGGCTGAGTCAGTGAAAGCCCATGCAGGACCTTTGCGCTCTCTCTTGTCCTTTTAAGTGATGGTGGAAACCTCTTGTTGCAATGATGGAACCACAAGATGGAATCTGCTGGGGTCCCCAGTCACCTCAAGTAAGGGAGCTGCTCTGGAGAGTTGCTGAACCTCCTACTGGTTGAGGCTTTGACACATAGGGTTTGTTTATTATCACAGCAAAGCTTATTCTGCGCTGTTTAATATAAACTACAAAGCAAGTATATCAGTTTAAAAACAAAATATGCCATCTTTTATTTTTCTGCTATATTGGAATTACATCTTGGCCCTGACAGTTAGACAACTTCTGCATAATCTCTGGGCCTCATTTTCCTCAAATGTGAAAGAGTTATAGTGCCACTAACCTAAGACTGTTGTTGCAATAATTAACTGAAAAAATATCGGAGTGTCAAAAAAAAATGCATACAAGAGGACACTATGGTCAACGTTGCTCACGCAGTAGTTGACCGTAATCAGAAGTGTCTGGAGACTGATGGTAACCACTTTGAGCAGCTCTTGTAATTGCCGAGGTGAAACATGACTTGTATTCATCTTTGATTATCGGTACATGTTGAATATTACAATTTTAATACAGTTTTCCTTTCATAAAACGGCATACATTTTTTTAGCACGCTTTGCATATGTGAAGTAGGTGAGACATAGTTAGATGTTCGGATTTCAGTTTGCTATTTTTACAACTTCATCTTCCTGTTAAATTGATCCTATCCCTTCCCCTGGACACATTACAATCTTGTCAGGGATCCCCACCTCAGAGGTCACAGGATCCCATGTGCACAGGGACCAGATACTTAGGACAAATCAGTCATTTAAACTGGACCTGGTGCGCGAGAGAGCCTTAGAGCTTTTAGAAGGAGCAATGGCTGCTCTCGTGCAGCTTACCGATGCTAG
The DNA here is from genome assembly GCF_964194185.1 of Rhinolophus hipposideros. Lineage (NCBI taxonomy): Eukaryota > Metazoa > Chordata > Mammalia > Chiroptera > Rhinolophidae > Rhinolophus > Rhinolophus hipposideros. Next base: position 69,476,861 of record NC_138057.1, on the reverse strand, counting down.
GTAGATGACCAAAGTCATGTAAGACAAATTCTGGAAATCCTGAATTTTTTATGAGATCTAGTTTTATTTTAATTTAGGAAAATCCTGATTTCTTTCTTTAAACTTTGGAAGGTGGCAACAGAGTTCAAATCAAGCAGGCGTATCTGCAGGCCAAGCACACTTATTGGTCACTGGTTTGTAACCTCTGGATTTGATTTCTGACGTTAACCTTCTGAATCTAGCATGAGTGGTGTCTTTGTGAATGCTGGGCTCCCCAACTTGATGAGTCCCTGAAAGAGAGGGACTTCATCCTTCCATTTCTGTGTACCCCACCTCCCCATAGTTCAATAACAAACCTGAAACAAATAGAATGAAGGGCCAAATTGGATTAAACTAATAATGCCTGAGGAATGGTAGACTTTAGGAAGTGAAGGGTTTGATTTAAGCGATTTACAAGTAATCTTTTTCAAATGCAGGAATAGTTGTCTCAGGTTGTGCATCTCAACAAAAGGCTCAGATTACCTTTAGGGCAGTGTCAATTAAACTGCCTCATTCCTTTCTGATAAAGGAAGGCAGATAAGCGGCCTGCCTTATACACATATGCAAAGCACCTTTGGAGAGCTAGTCCAAGGTTCCCAACTGAAAAGGCACAGTTCTCTGCAGGCATGGAAGGGAATCCCAGAGGAAGCGTAGAGGCCAAAGGTTTATAAACGTGCACTGTGAACTAGTACTTAAATTCATGTTCAGACACCGTCATTGTTTTAAAATGTAAAATAACCTTAAAGGAGGTTACTGAATTTTAATGCAGGGGGGGTTAATAATAACAACAACAATAGTGATAATAATAGCATCCAAAAGAAGCAGCAGCTTTCATCTATTAAACGCACCCAGGTACAAGCACAATGCTACGTGCTTTATCTGCATTATCTCATCTAACCCATAATGCCGTCTGAGGTTGGTAATGGTACTTTATCCATTTTAAGATGGGGAAACTGAAGCTCAGATAGGTTAAATAAATATTTTAAGTCACTCTGCACAAGTGTTACCTTTGTCCAGTTCTAAAAACTATGATTGAATCAAGTGTCCCTTCAGCTCTAAGCAGGCACCTATACTCCTATCCTCACTTCCAGAACAATCTTTCAGTAGGAATCTAATGAGGGACATTGATGAAAACCATTTACTTCACTTTGAGAGGAGATAACTCTTAGTGATAATCCTTATGCTGATGTAATAGTTTCCTTCCTAAAGTTCTTGAATGTCTTGCATAATAGCATTAATAATATTATATTTTTACACTATGACCCCATTTTTAGATGGCCAATTCAAGTACAGGACAGTTAAAGGTCGTAGCATGTCCATGCACTGATTTATTTAAATACCACACACACACACACAAAAATGAAAACCTAGGATCTTAATCCACTGAATATTAGCTGGACGGTTTTGTGCAAATTAATTACTATATCCATGACTGTTTTTTGTTGTTGTTTTTTATCTGAAAAGCAGGCATAATAGTAGCCCCTATGTCATACTTGATTAAACGAGATAAGAAAAACAAAACTACTTATTCATAGATACTATTGGTGACTGGTACAGAGTAGGTCCCCAACAATTGCTGGTTATTAGTATTTTTATTTTTATTATTACCAGTAGCATTATTACCTAAATGTTTTACTATCTAATCCCGGATGCTAGCAACTCTAAACTTGTAGCTAACAAATATCAGAAACGATCAGTTATGGAGTTAGGAAGAGGAAACAGACTATTCCGCTTCTTTAGGGTACAGTGTTATACATTGAGAACAATATATTTCAAGTTTAAGAAACTTTTGTGAAAGATTTTGTAAGGCGCTGCTCCATGAGGGTTATCTCTGCCTCTTTTTTTTTTTTTTTTTTGTCCGCAAGTTGTGGAAAACTGATCATAATATAAATACTTTTTGTTTATAGAAATGCATATTACATCCATGGAATCCAATGGATCACCACCTTGTCGATATTGAATAGCTTTTTGCAAATTTGGAATTTAAAAATTAATTTGTAAATTTCAGCATCAGTTGTCTGACTATAATGTGTGAAACTGAGTTTTTCTTTAAACCAGTTGTAACATCTTACTGGTCCCCTTATTAAGGAGATAAATGATGTGTTCATTTTGTATGAAAGGTAAAGTTTTACCTTTTTTAAAAATATGTATCTTTGAACAAGTTCAAAAACTATGAGTTCAAGGACATATTTTATTATTTATTGTGGTATATCCTTAAGCGACCACTTAACTTACCCTGTGGGGTTCCTCTTCAGTAACATGATTTTAAAAAAATCTGTAGTTGACCCTTGAACAACACGGGTGTGAACTGTGTGGGGTGCACTGGTACTCGGATTTTTTTTTTTAATAAATGCTGTAAATATATTTTCTCTTCCTTATGATTTTCTTAATAACATTTCCCCGTAGCTTACTTTATTGTAAGAATATAGTATATAATACATATAACATACAAAATATGTGTTAAGTGACTGTTTATGTTATTAGTAAGGCTTCTGGTCAACAGTAGGCTATTAGTAGTTAAGTTTTGGGGAGTCAAAATTTACATGAGGATTGTTCCACAGCACGGGGTCAGCATTCCTAAGCCCTGCTTTGTTCAAGGGTCATCAGTATAGTACATGACCCTGCTCTCCTAATAGGGTAATTCTAAGATTCTAATGAAAACAAAATAGATATGAAAGGGATTTGAAACTGTAGACGTCTATGCAAATGACAGAGATTGGAATGATGGTCTTTGGAGAGTCATAAAGTAGAGGCAAAGACTGTGTGAGTAGCTCACGGTCAACAATTTGTTGGAGACAGAAATGCAGCCACATTGGCTGCTCCTATTTAGTCAAGTATCCTCACTGGATCACTGTTTTCCGATAACAAGAGAAAAATGGTACCAAAGTGATTTTGTGCGTTATCAACAAGATCAGAAGCTCTATAAAGAGTCCACTAGAATAGAGCCTGCAAGTCAAGTGGATTTCATTTGTAAATAATATCCCATAGCTTCAAATGTGACCACCTCCTTTTACACAGCTCTGGTCTTCAGCAAGGCCCAATGGAAGAGGAATTCCTCCCAAAGGAATGAAGATGCTGAATTCAGAGCTCACCCATGCAATTTCCAGTTTTAGAAAAACTCATCTCCTGTTATTTCTTAACTTACCAGCTTGAAGCTGCTAAATTTAGTAAAGCAACTTTCACAGAGTAGTAAATTCTTGGAGTTAGAAGAAACTTTAAAATGATAATATCCAATCCCTTTTGAAAGCATATAACCTTCACCTTTATCAGTTCAGCCTTCATGTGAGATGATATTTACAGCAGATTTATCACCTTTCTTTCCTTCTTTCTTTCTTTCTTTCTTTCTTTCTTTCTTTCTTTCTTTCTTTCTTTCTTTCTTTCTTTCTTCCTTTCTTTTTCTTCTCTTTTTGGATAGATACCTCATACTGTGCATGTGTGTGTGTGTGTGCACACACATGTGTGTGGGTTCATATCAAGTTAACATTGGGTAGGGATCTCAGTTCCTCAACCTGAAGCAGTATCATGCACGGTCACGGTTAGCCTACCAAATCTTAGTCTTGGAGAGAGCAAACTCCTCTCAATGCATGCTCCCTATTTAAAACTGACTTAATTTGATTTTATCATTCTATTTATTGAACATCAGTAACCTTCCACTAGCAATTAAGTCATGAAAAGAAAGAAAAACAGAGACAGAGAAAGGAGAGGAAAAAGAGGACAGGTGGAAGGAAGGAAGAAAAGAAATACAGTGCCTCCTCCCCCCTTATCCACAGGAGATACATTCCAAGATCCCCAGTGGATGCCTGTAATCACGGATAGTACTGAACTCTATATATACTGTGCTTTTTCCTATACATATATACCTATGGTAAAGTTTAATGTATAAATTAGGGACAGTAAGAGATTAACAATACCTAATAATAAAATAGAATATCTATAATAATATACTGTAACAACAGTTATGTCAATGAGGTCACTCTCTTTCTTTCAAAATATCTTATTGTACTGTACTCACCTTTCTTCTTGTGTCATGTGAGGTGATAAAATGCTTATGTGATGAGATGAGGTGAGGTGAATGATGGTGGCGATGTGAATTGTCATTAGGCTACCATTGACCCAGCAATACATCAGAAAGAGGGTGATGATGGATCATCAAGACAAGATTTTGGCAAACCCGAATTTTGGCATCATTACGCTTGCACTTTGAAGCCATTAAGTAAAATAGGGCTTATTTGAATACAAGCACTGTGATACGTCAACAGTCATCTGATAACCGAGATGGCTACTAAGTGACTAAATGGGCAGGCAAGTCGTGTCCACAGCCTAGATATGCTGGAAAAAGGGACGATTCATATCCCAGATGGGATGGAGTGCATGATGCAAGATTTCATCATACTACTCAGCACGACACACAATTTAAAAGGTATGAATTGTTTATTGCTGGAATTCTCCATTTAGTATGTGCGGACCACAGTTGACTGTGGGTAAATGAAACTGTGGAAAGCAAAACTGAGGATAACGGGGACTACTGTACGCCATGTGGTCTAAAGAGCTCACCTTAGATAACCCGCTGAGTAAGGACCCTGGGAAGTCATGATGCCTCCCTGGGCTATAGTTTCCCCATTGAACTGAAAGGTCCCTCAGAAGTATGGCTCCGAAGTTCTCATCTAGGTCACAAAATGACTGTTGCTTACAGGACTGCTCTTCACAGAGTATCAAAATGCAGAGACACTCTGCAAGTACCATCCGGAGAGGGATATTTACTACCTTTGGGTGTGGGAAAAGACCGAAGCATTACAGAACTCACCAAATGCTAAACGGCTCACTGAAGCTCCTCGTAGGCCTCTTTCCTGGCTGCTAATTTATCAACCCCGAATTACCCTTTACATTACATGACTGTGTGCATAAAGCAAAATGCTACGTGGTGTGAAAAATTGAGCTGCATTTACGGAGTCTTTTTCCAATGGAGTTAAAGGGTTGCTCTGTATCTATTTCGGGGAAATATTCAAGGGCCCCAGGGGAACACAGCAGAAAATGAAATTGAGAGGAAGAATCTGCCTCTACATCCAGTGTATTCAACTTGTCACATTCTCTGGAGGCAAGACATTGGGAAGTTGAAGTGAAGCTCAAGGCTCAAAATTCCCGGGGTAAGACTAGATGTGCGATCACCATCGTCACCGGCATCTTCCACTCTGTGAAATCTCATTCCCCTCAGCTTCCCTATTTTTGCTAATGACATTATCACTCCAGGCAACCACCTGGCTAAAAACAAACTCAACCTTAACCCCTCCATCCCTTCAGTTGCAACAACTCTGTGGGGTAGTTTATTGCAGCGCCCTTCCTTCTCATGCCCACCTTTTCCTGCTCGATGGCCACCTAACCTCCACAAACTGTTTTCTTGTCCCCTTGGACATAGGCATAAATACGGTACCCCTTTTGTGATCCAATCATTGAAATGTCTTGCCTGAGTTCTTCCATCTTAATCCACTTCACATCAGTCTGATGCCCTCTGCTGTGGGATCTCTTCTAATCACACTAGTCAAAATCCATTTCCTTCTTCCTCCACTTCTCTTTCCTCTGTTTCAGATTTTCAAACATTAATGTGGGTACAAATCTCCCAAAGAGCTTAGTAAAGTATAGATTCTGATTCAGTAGGCCTGGGGTGCCGCTGGAGAGTCTGCATTTCTAGCCACTTCTCAGCTGCTGCTGCTGCTCTAGGGGACACACTGGGTAGCGAGGCTCTAGATAAAGTTCACTTTGTCTGATTTCTGTAAATGTTGTATGACTTCCACTGGCTCATGGAAACAATCAAGGTTCATTTCATTGGAATGTTTAATCAAACTATTAATGATCATACAAAGAGGACAGTTATCACATACTGATTTTGATTGCAGATATTTGAATATTAATTATCAGCCCCAAATGTGTGTTTATTGAACTCAGAAAACAGTGTTCTACAATTTTTGCATTCCCCCCAAAATATTTTATATAGGATTTTCTACATATTAATCACCCAGGAAACTTTTCTAAATGAATAAAATATGAAGTTAGGTAGGTAATGGGGTGCTTGTGACAAGAAGGGAGTGAGGTTTTAGAGACAGTCCTCGCACACATTGTGGTCTCTGTGATCTAACCTCTGAACAAAATGGTAGGTCTCTTCCAAAGCATGGGCAGTTATTGGGGAAAAAACAGTCCCGAGTGCCAGGGAAGTAGAAAGACAGCATGTTGAAATGGAAAGGACATACGATTAAAATTTCAGTAACCTAACATGTGCTCTTAGCTGTGCTTCTAATTCCTTTATGATTAGAAGAGCATTGCTTAACCTCCTGGGGCCTCCTTTCTCTTATCTGGTAAATGGCGAGTTTGGGCTGCAATAGGTCTCATCAAGCTCAAACCCTCAATGGACCTTCATGTCCCTTGTTGTGGGAACAGGAAGGATAGAAAAATAGGAGCAGAATGGACTATGGTGGTTCATTTTGTCTCTCTTTTTCAAAAGAGGTAAAAAAGGGCATCCTGTGCTCTGGGCATCAAGGCGGCTGCGCCTGCTACATTCCCTTTGGACTTCATCTGTCACGGATGCCTGTAAACACCAGCTGAGTGGTGGGTGATGGGGGCTGCTCGAATGAGCTCCATCAGCGATCAATTTATTATCCTACAGCTAGTCAAGATTGCACCTCATTTACTCAAAGCATGAACTGTTGCAAGACAAAATCTCTGCTGACGTGACTGAAGTAGGTCATGTTTCCACTGTTACTTATGGACCAGACATTGTTGGATTCCCAGGCACTGCAAGGGCTGTACTAGAGGAGAGGGTGTGGGTGTCTCATGGTACTTGGTGCCTAAGGAAATTATTCCAGGCTCCCAGCAAAGACTATTTGGCATAGGCTCTTGATCAGGCCAAATGAGGGTCAATGATTTATAGTAGAAAATTCCTAAATATTATGACGAAATGCTATCATCATCTGTGAATTGAGGAAGCAATCTCTTCCTTTTATGCTTCTCAAGACATTTAGCAGTGTTACAATATTTAGCACAGTGCTAGGTATACTAAGTGTGTACATTCAATAGATGAATACATTAATTTTGCAAACATTCATTGAGCCCTAAGCTAGGAATTTTGTATATAAATATTTTGGTTATCTATTGATACTTAACAAACTACTGCAAAACTCAATGGCTGAAAAGACAACCATTTTATTATCTTTCACAATTATGGATTCAGCTGTATAGTTGTTGTTCTGTCACTAGGGTTTGCTCATTTGGAGACTTAACAGGACTGGAATGTATAATATGGTTCACTCACAGGGTTCTGGCTCTACCTAGGTATCAACCAGTGTCTTAGTTCTCCACAATATGACTTCCCTATGGACTGGACTTCTGAGAGCATAGCACATGAATTCATAGATTCAGAAAGTGGAAGCTGTCAACCCTCTTGTCTTGGCCTCAGAAGTCCCAGAACATCCGTTCTGCTACATTTTATTGGGCAAAGCCAGTCAAAATAGCAGTTGAGATTAAAGAGGATGGAGGATAAACTATATCTCTTGATAGAAAAACAGCATGTCCATGCTTGTATAAAAAGAGAGATGGCCAAAATGTAAAAAGAATGGCAATAGCAAGTGTTGACCAATTTGTGGAGCAACTAGAACTCTCATACATTCTGGTGGGGTTGTAAAATGGCAAAATCTCCTTAGAAAACAGTTTGGCAGGTTCTTAGAAAGTTAAACAAAAAAGTCACATCTAATCTATAGTTACACAAAGCAGACTACTGGTTGCTTGGAGTCAGAGGTGAAGAGTGGGTAAATCACAAAGAAAGGGCACAGGGAATCTTTTGAACTGAGGAAAATATTTAATCCTTTGAGAGTGGTTACATAGATGTATCCATTTATTAAGAATCATCAACTGGAAAATTAAAATGAGTCTGTTTAATTGAATGTAAATAATACCTTAATAAAACTGATTTCCTCCCCTCCCACCCACCCCCAACTCCGAGTCAAGCCAGTTGTTTCTCAGTAAAGTTGTGGAGGACACAGCTCACTGGCCCATGTTTGTATTGTGATCATTGTGCTCTATCCAGCTGAGCCAGTCTGCTGGCCGGCCTCTCACAGCAGCTCAAGGCAGCCCAGCTTCAGGTGGGAATCGAACCCACAACCTGGGTGTTAGGAGCACAGCGCTCCAACCACCTGAGCCACCCAGCTGCCCCAATAAAACTGATTTTTAAAAGAACATTCTATATCTTCTCTTTTGGGTGTCCAGGGTTCTTTTGAAGGTCACTGATGAGTTTAGGTAAAAGGAAGTTTCCTTTCTCCTGAATTAATCTGCCTACCATCTAGCTTTACCAACTTTACCTGACTTTTCACTGTTTCTTTTAGCTGCCACAGCTCCTACCATTGTTCTGTCCTGATTTGTTTTTGTTGTATGTGACCCAATTTACTTTATTTCCCCAAAGCAGCAGTACCACAGGGTTGCTATGTAGAGATTTTTCTGAAAGGTTTGTGTAGCAGGACAGATGGTGGTGGATCCATCACAGCATAACATATGACTAAAATCTAAATGTTGAACATTACTTTCCTGAAGTTTCCTTCCCAGTTTACCACAGGAAATATATCACTATATCATTCTTAGCCAGACAACACCTGTTGGTTATGTTTCTATGGCAACTTCTGTACATTTTCTGATAGATGATACCCATCACTGCTGCCTACCATAATTCATGTCACTTTCTTAAGCATTATACATTTACACATACCCATTGCAGCATTCACTTTTTTCCTCTCCAAAACAGTTATTTTCATAAAAAGAGATTATGACTTATGTTTAAATCAACTTATTCTTAAGTTCAAATTTAAGGCAGCTTGTGTCCCTCCTTCCCCCATTACACAGATGGATAAGAAACAATCCGAGCATACATGGGACTCACAGTGCCGAGGAAGACACAGTAAAAAAGCAATATGAGAGCTTTTGTGCAACAACAACTATAGCACAAGATGCTAGAGAGCAAAGAAGAAATGTAGGCAATCCAAACAGGTGATGAAGAGGATGATGAAGATAGCAGAGAAGGATTTCTGGAGGACAGAATGTTTAAACTTAAGTCTTACGGGAATATTTAGCAGGAGCTCTACCAAAACAAACAAACAAAAACGGAAGGAGGGGTTGGATGGAGAATACATACAACATCCTAGGCAGGAAACAATTGCTAAAGCAAGGAAAATAAACTATTGGCCATGCATACAAACTAATATATTGACCAATGGGAGAAAATCCATCAAATTATATAAGAGTATAGAGATGGTATTGGCTTTAAACGTAGATTGCTCCAGTGGATCAACATTTTCTTTTTTACCTATTGGCTGCTTCTTCTAGTGGTCCCTCCTACCATAACTGCTACAATTGCAGACCCATAACCTCATTCTGAATACTCAAAGCAGTAGTTTACACTGTTGGCTGTGCATTAGAATCACCAGCAAATCTTTTAAAATTAAAAAGGTTCTAATTAGAAGACATACATGCATATATGCACACACATGCACACACAGCAATTCTAATGGACATCCACAATGAAGAACTACTGATATAGAAAAATATATATGTGGGAAACCTGTGTAAAGATACTCACCTTCACCCATAATGAGAGGTATGCAAATTGGAACTATTTCTTACCTATCAGATTGACATAAAGTATGATAACATATTCTATTGGCTAGGCTATGGGCAAGCTGATACTCTCATACATTGTTAATCAGAGTGCAGGTTAGTACAATAATTTTGGATGACAATTTCACAATGTCTAATAAAAATGCATTTGCCTTTTGATCCAATAATCTCACATATAGAAATGTATCCTGATTTTTACCATCCAGAAATACAAAAATAAGTATATGCAAGGTTATTCATTTAAGCACAATTTGTAATTTAAAAATATTGGAAACAATAACATAAAAGGCCATATGGTAGAGTAGTTGAATAAAATTTGGTAAACCTCCAAGTGGAGGACATAGTATGCAGCTGAAAAAGAAAGAGGGAGATCTCTACGGACTGATATCAAAAGATTTCTGGGATATATTGTCATTTGAAGAAAGCAAAATACAAGAAAGTGTATCTATAGAAGATATCTTTTATGTAAGAAAGAAGACGAAATAAGAACATACACATTTCTGCTCCATTGTGAACAAAGAATCAGAGGAAGGAGAACTCAGAGATTAAAGATTGGCTACCAGTGGGCTTGAGTGGGAGTTCAGTGAATAGAATGTGGGTGTAGCAGCACCTCTCTAGGGATAGCTTTGTGTATAGTTTCACCTTTGGTACCAAAATAGTGTATCACATCATTATATGTATACAGACACACACACACACAAAGATGGAGAAGAAAGATAAAATAGGATATCAACAAAAACAAATGTCCTTATCAAATTTCAAATGAATAGCATAACCACACAGAAGAGGAAAAGCAACTAACTATTTTAAGAACACAGTAGTTTAAGATAATCAAGGAATTTTAATGTACAGGCAGGATTATGATCTACTGACTTAGGAAAAAATAATGCATGTTCCAATAATTTCCACAAAAAATAATATGTTTATTTCTTGAAGTCAGTCTCTCTATTTCTCATTGACCAGATTAGATCAGCGGCCATCCCTGATATCAGCTTTTTCACCATTCCCAATGTCTCTTTATTTTTCATTGACCAGATTAGATCTGTGATAATCCTTGAGCTGTGGCCAGGTAGGTGGCACATATTAATCCATTTAAGCTATCCAGGCTTATTTCAGAAGCCAAAGGTGGGTTCAAATTCCACCCAAAAGTAATTGGGTGATTAAAGTAAAGATATCCTCATATTATGAGGGATACTATTTAGGGAAAGAGGAAAAATTGAGAAATATACTCACAGATGAAAAGGGGAGAGGGTTGACCTATCCAGCGAGAATTTATACACACTGAGAGGCAAGGATGGAAATGATGTCTAGTCCAGGAGGCAACATATGCTATTTTAAATGAATGACAACAAACAAATACAATTTAGGAGAACAGTCAGCTTTGTAAGTTCTAACCTTGAATAAGGGAGACGATTGATAATTATACTGAACACAAAATAAAAACAAAGGAAAAAGGTTTTCAGAGATCTTGACAACCAAAAATAGTCCCCCTGTCATGGAAGGGATAGAATATCTTGTAAGTTCCCAACAAACTATAGTCCTGGAATAGGACAGGACTCTCAAATCATAATGTCATCAGGATAAACTGGAAGCTTGTTGCATTGAAGATTATGGAGCCCCATCACAGAAATTCAATAGGATAGGGGTGAGTCCCAGAGACCTGATTTTAAATAATCTTCTAAGGAGATTCAGATATAGGGGGTCTCATCACCAAACTTTGAGAAACAACTGTACTAGAGAAAAAATGATGGCAGTTACTAGCCAGTTTTAGGTACTGAAAAGAAAATGAGAATCAAGGTGACAGAATTCAGATTCAGATATGAATTTGACCACTGGCTTGACTAATATGATCTATCCCGATGTTACTCATACCTAGCATAAAAAATGCATCTACTACTATACACTTTCTATGCATTTTGTCATCTAAGTCTCACATCGAGTCTAGAAAGAAACTGTGGTGTAACTTGTTTAGCATTATTACCTCAGTAAGTGGAAGAGGTGGAAGTTCTGCCTGACTCTGAAAATTGAGTTTCACCACTGTAATGTTTGCTACCACCTTGAGAGAAGAAGGTATAGAGGTAATAGCAGAATTAGTAGTAACTCAAATCTTAAAATTCGGGGGCTGTAGCGTTTTGCAGAAATTCTAACTAGGATCAGTCTTAGACTCAGAGGCAAGTAGAAGTAGGGATGGTGGTAAAGAGGGGTCTTTCAGGAAAAAGAGATAAGCAATTACAAAAATATAGTTTTGGGTAAAACACTGAAAAGCACAGTCAACAAAAGGTAAAATAAACAACTGGGATTAGATCAAATTAAAGAGCTTCTGCACAGCAAAGGAAGCAATCAATCAATTGAAAAGTCAACCTGCAAAATGGGAGAAAACATTCACAAACTGTATATCTGATCAGGAGTTAATATCCAAAAAATATAAAGAATGCATCCAACTCATTAGCAAAAAATCAAATAATCCAACTAAAAATGAGCAAAGGACCTGAATAGACTTATTTTTCAAAGATGATATACAAATGGTCAATAGATATGTGAAAAGGTACTCAACATCACAAATTATCAGTGAAATGTAAATCAGAATCACAATGAAATGTCACCTCACACCTGTTACGATGGCTACTATAAAAAATAAAGTGTTGGCGAGAATGCGAAGGAAACAGAATTTTTATACACTATTGGCGAGTAAAATGGTACAGCCATCATGGAACACAGTATAGAGGTTCTTCACTAGATTAAAAATTGATCTAGCAATCACACTTCTGGTATATGTCTGAAGGAATTGAAATTATATCACAAAGAGATATCTGCACACCCATGTTCACTGCAGCATTAATTCATAATAGTCAAGACATAAAAACAACCTAAGTGTCCTTTGGCAGATGAATGGCTAAAAGAAATGTGAGATATATACAAACACACACAGTGGAATATTATCCAGTTATAAAAAGAAGGAAATTCTGCCATTTGCGACAACATGGATGAATCTGGAGGGCATTATGGTAAGTGAAATAAGCCAGACAGAGAATGACAAATACTGCAGACATCACTTATATGTGGAATCTACTAAAACAAAACAAAAACTGAGTTCATAGAAACAGAGAATAGAATGGTGGTTGCCAGGGTCTGAGGAAGTGGGATTGGGGGGTGTAGGTCAAAAGGTACAAAGTTTCCATTATAAGAAGAATAACCTCTGAAGATCTAATGTACAGCACAATGACTGTAGTTACAGTATGGTATTATATATTTGAAAGTTGCTGAGAGTAGATCTTAAGCATTCTACACATACACACGGAATTAAAAAATGTTAACTATATTGAGGTGATAGATGTGTTAATTATCTTGAGCTTGGTAATAATTCTACAATGTATATCCATCTAAAATATATACAATTATATTTGTCAATTATTCCTTAATGCAATTTTTTTAAAAAGAGAGAAAGGAGGGACATCCTTCCAAAGCATTTGGGGGCGTGGCTATGGTAATTCTCAAGCAAATGATATTATAAAGGGCCTTGAATTCTGGTTTCATCACAGATATCTCATGATGTTGAGGATATTGATTGATATTTCTGGTCCTCAAACTTTCCGTTGACGAAATAAGAATGTCAGCCTATGTACTTCAAAGAGGAATATGGAGAAATAGGAGATGGGAAACTGACTCCACACTTTTCAAAGAAAACAGAATTAAAGTTACCCAAGACAGAATCCCATCAATTCATAATCATACCAGACTACAGCATCTTTGAATTGATAATTTCCTGTAAATTATAAAACATTATTGCAATTTATAAGTAAAAGTTGTCTTTCAAAACAAGAAAAAGTGCTTTAAGTGTTACATAATCAAAAGGTGGGCATCTTTTTCGAAAAAGACACTATATACATAAGTTACAAATCACCTATTTGAAAACGTTCCTACGCTGCCATTTCATTTCAAGATAAAACATTGATTCAAAAACTGGTCATGAGAAATATTTTGAAAACACGTCAACCTCTTCTAAATGTATTTGTGGAAGCATCACCCAGAATGAGAGAAGACCTCAGATAGTCTTTCCTCAGCTCCATTAACCATTCCTCTTATGTATTATGTGCAGTGAGGTCTTGGAGGGATATAGAAGAGAGTTGCAATCCAGATTGTCAAAACAAAGAAGCAAACACCAATTGAGGGTGCCCACTTTGTCCTAAATCACTCCCTTTTCCCTCAGAAGATTCTGAATGTCTAGCTGAATGTCCATGTTGCTGAATAGCAGAAATTAGTATGCACAAATGTACCCACTGAAGTGACTGAGAAAACAGCAAGCTCTGCCCACATCACCACCAAGCACCGAGCACCTGGTCCTGCAATAGTCACGGTACATACATTATTCTATTTAATCCAAAATTGGTTCTGTCTCTTACTGTTTCTGGTCTCCTTGGCTACCAATTAGTAACTTTTGTCTGTAGCTATGCTGCTGCTGATACCTAGAGGGTTTCTGGTCCCCTAGCACTGGTGTTAGCTTCAGATAACTTGACCTTTGCCCTCAAATAATTCAAAAGTGAATTAAAAAAACAGATATGTAAAGTACGTGATGTTATGCATTTTGATAAGGGATATAAAAGGAGAAGATTTGGTGTGTTGTAGGAACATAGGAGATGTTGCGACTCACTCTACAAGTGAAAGAAGCTTCACAGAAGAAAGGTCATGAGGAATGACTCCTGTCCAAAGATCTTCTCTCTATGGATGCCTGAAATTCCAGTATCATTCACTAAGCTGTGCACAGCAACATGGCAGGTGTTTGAAGCAGGAGATCTTTAGTGGGAATCTCCTCTCACCCTCCCTACCTTCCCATGTTTTCATCTCTCCATCTCCGCATCCTACCACTTCTCAGATTTAGCAGAAACCAGTGTACACTCAACACATTTCTAGCCCCAGTCACAGTTTTGTTTATATCAACTGTAGCATAGTTTTCTAAAGATGGTAAGACAATTGCATATCATGCTGGTAGGCACAGGGACCCCCCTCTTAAGCTACCAGTAAGAAAATTTGCAGTCACCCCATCATCAAGCCTTTGCTTTTGGAATTCAATGTCTCCTCTGGATATCTATTTTCACTAAGAAGAGGAACGTTGTTTGAGAAATACAGAAGGGCTTCAGCCATTCTTTTTTTCTCTCTCTTCCCCACCCCCTTTTTTCCCAGGCAGAGGGTAATTTGTATAGTAGCTGAAATAAAAGCAGCTTAACTGATGAAATCCATGGTCAAAGCCTGTGGACATCATTGAGGAGTTAATGAAATTTCTTTGCCTGGAACAGATTATTAGGCAACAACTGAGATTGGAAAAAGATTAAGCTACTGAATTGCTGGCAGAACCAAAGGAAGGAGTCTAAAGTCAGCATTCATCATGCCTCATAGAAGATGAACAATTCGGGAAATAGAATTGGGTGATTTGTTCTGAGCTCTGAAACCATTGTGCCTTGTCCTTCCCTGACCTGAATGGGTGAACTTTGTTTCTCTTGGCCAAATGCATTCAGTCACCCACCCTGCTCCCAAACCTGCAATAGCACCTTGGTGCTCATGCACATGACCTAGCCATCTATGATCCCCAGGACCCTCCCTGCAATCCCTTTCCACAGTATATCTCACTGTTTCCCTACATAAGTTATCATTTGGGGCACATCAGGCCATTTTTTCACAGAGTAGACATTCACTAGGTTTTACTCACTGATCTCTGTCTCCACATCTTTGTTTACACTCTTTCCTCATCTAGAAACAATCCCTCCATCCTTTAGATTTAGCTACAAGGTAAATCATAAAACTGGGAATTTGCCTTAATTATAATAGAATTGTATGAGTGCTTGTCTATGCACTATACTCTACATGCTTGTGTGGAAACACAGAAATGTTTTCTGCTGACAAGGAAACTAAAGTCTTAGAAGAGCAATGAGATAATCAGAAAAAGTCATTTTCTAACAAATTCTTGTGGAGTCTTAATAGCTTCCATTTATCGTGTGTTTACTAGGTGGCGAGTATTATACTAAATGCTTTCCATGTACTACCATTTTTATTTGTCACAAATACTTTGTGAGTTAGTTGTTGTAATTATTCCCACTTTGCAGATGAGTAGACACTCAGAAAGTGTGAGTAACTTGTCCAAAGGCAATAAATAGCTAAGCAGAGATGTGAAATGGTGTCTTTCTGACACCAAAGTATGTATGTATTCTTTCCACCATGCTATGCTGAAGACTAATTCAGCTTCAGTGTACAGAATGAACTAGAGATGGAAGTAAAACTTAAAAAAGAAAAGCATATATAGCTAAACTATCGTGTAGTATTCTGAGTAAGCGTTCATGAGACTATGGGTAACAGGGTGGCAAGTAGAATGTGGAAAAGTGAGTGGTATGCTAAGATAGACCCTTGAAGGATTAGTGACAGGTTGGGTGGGTGCCGGGTGCAAAGGAAGGCCTGTCAGAGATAACACTAAGATTCAAGCCTAGTTAATGAGAGTATATGCAGAGAGAAGAACAGCTCTGTGGAAGAGACCATCAACCTATACACCCATTGGCCCAAATTTCCTTCTGGATAAAAGTCCTTCCAAGTCACCAAAAGAGCAATAATACCCACAAGAATCTACAATTCTCCAAGCTAATGAGCATTGATCTCACTGCATGCTTGTCAGGACACCCCAGTCTCGTATTCCCAGGGGACTTCTGCTCCTTCTCTAACACAGAGGTACAAAAGGATTAGAAGAAGTTGAGGGAATGGTTGGTCTTCCTTCAGTTCAAGCCACAGTGGAGTAAAGTAAATTGACCTGCACTTGATTTTTTATTTAACTTGTTTGTTCAATAAAACGCTTTGGATGCAGATTAACTTTCCCCACTCAATACTGACTAATGGATTCACCTACCTTGAAGCAGAAGCTTGCAAGACCTTTGATAAATAGATTGGAAGGCTTTCTTTGCTTCATAACTGCCTCCATAGCAATAGCACAACTAGGGCAGAGAATCCTAAGTATTCCCCAGTGATAAAAAGCTCCAGGGTTGGGGTCAGGAGAAACAAGTGTCTTCTTTTATCCCTAGAGTTACACTCATTTTATTGAATGACTATACAGGTTGTGAAAAAGCTGTCCCAGAGACAGTGCAAGGGGTCACTGCGTGTTGAGCATAGTATGGACCGGAAACTGTGTTTGTAAAAACATACAGTATGTTGTTTATCCATCAAGAAAAATCTTATAAATTGGGTATTGCAATTTAAACCCTGGGGATATGGAAACCAATGTAATGAGAGGTTGAGTTACTGGCCTAAGATAGCACAGTTAGGAAATGGTGGAGCTAAAATTCTAACCCAGATTTCTCTAACACCTGATCCCGTGCTTTTACCATATTGCCTTCTGCTTTGTCAAGAGTCCCAGTACATTCCTTTATTAAAACATGCAATCCAACAGTTGTTAAATCAGGAATATACAACAGAGAACAATGTCCAAAAAAAAAAGTGACAGGAAGAATGCTCACACTCAACAGTTCTTTTTACGCTAAGAAATAATATCAGCTTAAAGAAGGCAGGAAAACCCTCTCTCCAGGTGTATGCGACAAAAGTGGTACCGAACTGTGGAATGCCGAATGGAAGGGGCCTTTGATCACCGAACAAAGCAGTTGCTCTCACAAGAAAGGATACTGGACTGATGAGCCCCTGTCCCTGCTCCAGGATCAGGCAGCAGCCTCAGGGCCTGTGTCCACTACAAAGCAAACACCAGGTTTCCTCTCCACACCTGATGGTCTAATCCCTATTTGATCACCAAAGAGATGTACCTGCTGCGAAGAGAAAAGGCATCTTGTAGGCTTTGCTTCCAGTGGTTCCTATGGCCGCCATCCTCAGGCCCATCCCCCACCTTTTCCTGCTGTGTTTCCTCCGTAGCTACGCGAGTATGCATACTAAAATGCACAGTACACTACTACACCCCCTAGACTATGAGACATATAAGTGATAGTGCATATTGAGGAAGCTGTATATATTGGGGATCTTCCCTTCATTGCTTCTGCCACTTGCCACTACTCATTGATCAGTACTATTGGGTATCTGATGGACCACTACATGCAATAAAAAACCTGACCTTTACCTTCAAGGAGCTCACAGACTAGTGAGCGAAAGAGACATGATGACACTCACTACAATGCAGGGTGGCATCAGGATACATGACCCGGGAGACCAGTGTGGTGTTTTGGATGGCCTAAAGAAGCAGAATCCACAGTGAGTGATAGAATTAGGACACAAAGGAACTTGAATAACAACAACGCACATTATTCTTCCAGGCATTGGAATAGAGGAGTGAAGGAGTCAGTCTAGACTACAGCTCTCCTGGGGTGGGGAAGACACACAATAAACATGTACTCGAATAGGTAACATCATGTCCGACAGTAATTCGGGCTATGAGAGAAAGAAACAGGGTAACATGATACTGAGTTGCTCAGGAGCGACGGCAACATTGAATGATATGGTCAGAGAACCTCACCTGAAGAATTGCTATTGGAGTTAAGATTTAAACAAGGAAAAGGAGGCCGCGTAAACTTGAATGGCTGCATAACATTGAATAGAAAAAAGTCACGAGAAAAGAATTTGTGCCCAAAATACCTTCTATAATGATGCCTTAAATCCCAGTATTGCTCATTGGCCAGGTGTGGCAGGTAGATAAATGCAGTTTTCAGATCTCCGACTGCAGGAGACATAGCTGACTGATCTCTCTAGATACCGTCCTGAAGCACCCACCATGCTTCCCAGAGGCTCATGCCAGCTACTGTCTGAGCACAATAACGGTATTAAGGGAGGCCCGCTCTAATGAAACCAGGACCCAATTCAATGAATGACCATGGCTCAAGGTTTTCCAGTTTGCCTGACTAAATCTTTCCTGGAACTAGACTGCAATATGAAACTCCTCCTCCTCTAATCTTCCTTCCTTCTGTCTCTCCTTCCCCCAGTATCAGGTCTGCCTGAAGGCTCTGTATTCTCCTACACCCTCCCCCAATACATCTCTCGTACATCTTATTCCTTCTTGGCTCCTACTTCTCAGTGGACTCAAGCAAACAGGGATGAGCAGGAGTTATTTAGTTGAGAGCCGGCCTTGGGAAACCTAACCTGGAAAAAGACAAGTATTAAAGACGGCAGAGCTTCCAAAAGTTGCAGTCAGAGGGGTGCATACAAATGAGTAGTAACATGTATTTAGATGAAAAAGAAACGGAAGCACCAGGGGAAAAGAAGGAATGGCTGTGGGACCAAGAGATTAAGAAGTAAAATTTAGAGTCAGGCCTCACATAGAAAATGGACAGAGGTCAGGAGCTCACAATAGAGTCTGAAGCTCAGAAGTCAGTGGAAGACTCGGGCACTAGAAATTTACTCGGTTAAAGTTAACTTCCCTAAATGATTGAAAGTGTTACTATGAATGTGCTGGTTCAGCACATGAGAATTGGAATAACATGCTACCGAATATTTCTTGTACTCATGTCTCCAGCATGAAGTTCCCTCAGAACCTCTTTTAGCCTACATTCCCTTAGTTTACAGGTGAACTCAGTAAGATCGTACATTTCCGTTAGTCTTTCCCTCAATTAGCACATGGGGTTTGGGCAACTGTAATACCGGGGGTGCCAAAAAATTATATACACATGACTCGTATTCATCTCTTGTTAACGGTATGTGTATATATATATATATATATATATATATATATATATATATACATATATATATATATATACATATATACATATATTTAATAATTTATTTTTAAACAAATTTTCTTTTTTTTTCTTTATAAGGAAGGCACAGCTCACAGTGGCCCATGCGAGCATCGAACCGGCAACCTTGGTGTTATTAGCACCACGCTCTAACCAACTGAGCTAACCGATCAAGCTGTTATCAGTATATGTTGAGTATTACAATTTTAATACAGTTTTTTTCTTTCTTAAAATGTGTATGCGTTTTTTTGGCACCCTTTGTAATTGGCTGATAGAGTGATGTTCCATATAGGGGAAAACCAAAAAAGATACCCTAGGTACTCATAGGTTGAGCAATGCCAAAATCTAGAAAATGATTAGAATTGAAAGGTAGACGTTGCATGACGTAATATAACCTCCAAGGTAAAAAGAGCATCAAGATTGCATGGACAAGGCTTCTTCTTAAATACTGCCTAGTAATCTGCCCTCTGGTTTTCCTCAGATGTAGGCTATTTAGGTAATGGTGGTAAGGTAAGAGGTCAGGGAGAGGGAGCTGTACTGGATGAAGTGATTTATTATGTATAAAAGGAATAGTCAAAATGCATTTTTGGACCAAGATGCAAGCTGCTCTGTCTTGCTTCATAATGTCATGGTCATAATGGCATGAATAAAATAACCTAATATTCTGGCAACCAGAATAGTTTTGTCTTTTCTGAATGATTTTTAAGGGACCACAAGTACAATAGGGGTGGGGCTAGAGTCTGGTATCAGGAATTTACATAACAATGGGAAAGCGGGAAACCCTGAGGATACATTGCAAACTCACCAAGCAGGAAAGTAAAGAATTCTGTGAAGAATATATTAAGACAACACAGGCAGATAATCACATTCAGGGGTCAGATACACAATAAACAGAGATCCAGGCAGCCAGTACACACAGGGATGAGATCCCAAGTCTTTCTAAATACTATATGTGATCACTAAGCTACAGAATCAAGACTGAGATTTTTATCTTCCCACACAAGCCCCTTGAATATTCTTGTATACGATGCACTACAGAGAATTGCAATCTTAAACAAATTAAGTTAACATGATAATACTGAAGCAAATACAAATTAGCAAATAACAAAGAGACTGAGAGAGCAACAAGGGGGTAAGAGGACTAGAAATGCCAGGCACACATGGAAATGACCAAATAGTTGAGAAACATATATGTCTCAAAATTCCAAGTAGGAAATAAGGCAACCGGTCACCAATAACAGGCATCATTTATGCAATATCACTAAAGTACACATAGAGTTCATAACAAATGAAAACTATCCCATTGATAATGGAGGCTGGGTGAATACAACTGGAATAAATCAGAATATTATACTCTTTGACTGCTAACTCTTGTGACATAAAAACCTAAGGCAGTAGGTGTGAGCCATATTAACAGAATAAGAAAGAAGAACTTTTCATAGAAAGAATTAGAGTGGGTAGAACTCATGGTGTTGATAAAAGAAAAGGGTTAATAGTAATTAGAAGGCAAAGGCTAGAAAGGCCTCCCACCTCAGTAACCCTTCCAGGGAGCTACTTCATTTTTACTTGTATTCTTCCCTTTCCCACTGCAGAACTGTTTGTTGGGAATATCTTTTATGATGGGTATAATAATATAACTCTGTTCTTGAGCTTTCTTACCTCTTTCTCATAGAATACTGAACAGAGTAAGAATTTTCCCTCAAACCATTTGAGTACCGCTTGTGATGATTTCCTCGAGGCTTCGCTCTTGTCTGTTAGGTCCGAAAGACTCCTTAAAGCACTGGCCTCTCTTAACTGGTCTGACCTCCCTTCATAATTTAAGGAGGGAGCTTTGTTTTCCTAAACAAATGGAAGCCGGCAGCACACTGGTACGCTGTAAGCCCATCTCAAGTGAATCATCAGACATCGATTTCTAATTCCCTTTGGCTAGAGCTACAAACATGTATGTTGAGGTGATGCTTACCTGATCGGGCACTGAGCTGAGTGAGAGGTTTGTACAATGCTGCCCTCTTTCTACCAGTAGGAGGTAAGGGGTGCAGTAAAACATCAGACCAGCCTAAAGAACGATTGGGCATTTACTAAAACATTTGAGTACTTAACCTCCTGAGGTTGTAAGAAAGTTCTACAGGGCAATAAACAGTTCTCCTCAAAGGGCAACAAAGTGCCAAAGGGTAACCAAGTGAATGGTGCAATAACTGTGGATGCTTTTATAGACTCTGTGAGGCATTGTTATACAATGCTAGTGATTATGTTGTAATTGTTACTGACTTGTTTAGTATTGTTTCGAGTCATTCTGTGCCTTCAAGTGGGAAAACAGAAATTTGAGGATTTGAATGTGTGCGGCCAACCACAAATATTTCCACCATTGCTGTGTAAATTTGTCCAGAATTGTCTGTTCACCATGACTGACATTCATCTAAGCTAGAGGGTTCTTGCATGGGTGAATGCCTGGCAATGACATTTCCTGACTGGAAAAACTTGAAAACTAAAAAGCTGAGTTTATTAATACCACTTACTGTGGAGTAAGTGGAGAGGTGTTGTGGATTAGAGGCTGTAATACATCATTTACATAAATTAGGACTTAAAAAAGAATGCTGAGAATGTGCTCCAAATCACTAGGAAAGAGCGCTAAGGACCAAATGGCAAAGTCTCCTTTGGTCACAAGATGGGGAGTGCTGGCATTTGTGCTATGTGCTCGCCGTGGACTACAGATTGCTGAGAACTTTCATTCATCCCAATACTTTTAAGACATTCCCAGAAACTTATGCAACCAGTGGTCATTAAATTTGTTTATTACATTCATAATATGGTCACCATGAGAAACTGCAACTTGCACTCTCCCACATTGTGTAGTATGTTGTCCCCTCAGTCCTGTTTCCAGACAACAGCTCAGCATGAATTTTTGGTTCTAGCAAGACTGACCTCCTTCATTCACATTGGCAACCACGTCTTCCAAATGCTCGAGGCACCGTGCTAAAATATCACATGAATGGTCTCTAATTTTCAAAACGGCCACATGATGGATATTATTTTATTATCACAATTTTATTAGTGGAGAAATGAAAACACAGAGAGGTTATATACTATGTCACAATTCACCTGGATGGTAAGTAGTAAACCTTGGAGTTGAATGCAAAACGGTGCAAAGCCAGCACTTGTTTTCTTTTCACTACCTCTTAAATCTCTCCTCCCTTAAGATATTGTTTTCAAAAAGATACTAAGTGTATCTGCGTATTTTGATTTCATTTTGGATTCTTAACCATTCCTCTCAGGAGTTAAGGGGAAACCATAGCTTCCCAGGTCTTCGGGATGGAGGGGACTGGGGTGACAGAGTAAGGGCCCTGGTCTAAAAGGGAGTGGGGGATTGAGCAGAGTATTCAGTTTCCCTGTACACAGGAGGCCATGAGGCAGAGGTCTGGTTACTGGAATTAGTATAAATTCGAGGGTCAGTCAGTCACAAGAAAGAATTCTAGGTAGCATAATTGATATGCTTATTTAGAGAAATAACATCACAGCTGACACTGGGTTGAGTACCTATATTTACCATAGTAGGGATGTAATGTTAGGACAACACCCTAGCAGGGTAAACTCTTATATGTGTGATCCTTCCGTCCTGTGAAAAAGTATCAGAGAAGCACGTTTGGCATTTTATTGAAAACATTCTGCAAACTTCCAGAAAAAGAAAGTGATGATAAGCAGACCTATTTTGAGGGGTTTTTGTTTGTTTGTTTGTTTTGTTTTGTTTTTTTAAGGGAAAAATGGGAGATATTGAGAAAAGGGCATTCAAACAGAAACATCTTGACAATTGAGTCACTGCAAAGATGGGAAGGCCAGAATAGGCCTGCAGGGGAAGATTCTGGAGCTTTTCCAACTTCATTCCTTTCTCTAGCCATCAAGTGATGGAGATTTGTTGAACATGACACCTGGCTGCTCTGCATTATGGATTTGAATGGAGAGACAAAAGAGAGAGCTAATTGTTTTCCATGCATTCAAGTTTAATTTGGTGCACTTTTAATTAGGGCTCTGATGGGACTGGAAATCAGTTACTTCTGCACAGGCAGTTCCTGACAGCAGGTGACTGTGAAGAGGAAAGGGATTATTATGGAAGCTACTCAGGTCATGTTGGCATCAATGGAGCAGTTACATAAGATGAACTGCAAAATGTCAGCACTGATGTGAATGGTGACCAATTCAAGATCAAAAGCACACAGCAGGATAAAATACATTGGGGCCTAGACAACATGTAAAAGGCATCCGAGGTTCAAAATTAGAAGAAGAGGGTCATTTCTAAGGAGGCAAAAAACAAACAAACAAACAAAAACCAACTAACATTTATTGAGCAACTTCTATGTGGTAAAGGAGAATAGAGCCATAGACTCAAAGTTCTTTTTTTTTTCAACACTCATCATTATCCTTCCTGCTTTACATGCTTTTACATCTGTGGAAATTAAGGCTGAGTAGTGCTAAGTGACTTTCCCCAAGTTTATGCAGCTAGGAATTAATTACTGAAGCAAGGCATCAGACTCAATTCTGTCCCAATCCCAAATCCAGGTTTAATCCCCTGTCACCTCAGTGCCCCACTCCAACATTCTAAGTTTTCTGGCTTCTATAGTACTCAGAAAGACATATTTTCACTGACAGAGAAACAATGCAAGTGTGAATTTGGCGTGTAAGTCATCAGTGTCATTTATTTGTAGATATTATTTTTGCAACAATTAATTTTTTTGCATTTAATTTTGGATTCAATTTATCAAGTACTTACACAGAAGCAC
Source organism: Rhinolophus hipposideros (assembly GCF_964194185.1). NCBI lineage: Eukaryota > Metazoa > Chordata > Mammalia > Chiroptera > Rhinolophidae > Rhinolophus > Rhinolophus hipposideros. The sequence continues at coordinate 69,452,722 of NC_138057.1, read as the reverse complement.
TGTTAGCAGCTATTATAACAACGATAGTATTATGCTAATGGGTTTGTGGAACACCTATAGGGAACGCCTTGTCAAAACCTTTTCCCCAAAGTTGAAATGGTCTCCCCCAATGTGAACTAATATGTACTAGCATAAAACAAATCAAAGAATGCAGAACAAGTCTTAAATGTCAGTTAGCCATTCTGACTCTCAAATATCCTATGGAAACAGTATCCTTGGGTGAAATTGGGTAAATATTATGTATTTTTTTAAATCAGATTGCGCTTATTCATTTAAAAAAAATAAAAGTAGTTATAATCCTAACACCAGACTCTCCAGTGGTGCCACGTTCCGTGCATTAATCAAGTAGGGAGGTGTTTAGCTGTAAGTCAGAACACTCTGAATGGCACTTCTGTCTCCACACCTCTTTTCAAGGTCTTTGAGTGTTTTTCTACAAGAGAAGAAGAACGTAGCCTAAATGATTTTTCTCTTTCTCTTACATACAACAGGGAGTCCTGTTTAATTCCTTCTCCATCATCATGTCTGGATTACTTTAATAGCTCTCTAATCTAGAATAATAGGTTATCATTTTATTAATTATTTATTGTTAGGTTTTATTAATTCCATTTTATCTTTATCCCACCATATTTACACAATGTTCTTGAATAACAATATAAATAACTATCACCACTAAAAAGAGTAAAAAAAAAAAAGTGTTTGCTCTATTTATCCCTTGCCCCAATTTTTATTGTTGTGCTCTCACTCTCTGAGCATACAGCTACTGCACACTATATTCCACTGTTCTAAACCCCATACCATTTTAAGTCTACAAGTAACTATAGATCTTATGCTCTACACTAGTGCTCATGTCAATGTGTTTCTAGTTATTTTGGTTGTTAGAAGTTTATTCTGTAGCATACTCCTTAAGAGCTCATCAGAACATTTTCTTGGTTCTTGTATGCTAATAAGAGTTTGCACTCTATATGTCAGAGTCGATTTTCCTGGATAACAATTCTTAGCTCATTTTTTCTATGTTTGAATATTAAATATATTTCTCCATTTTCTTCTCAAATACAGCGTTGCTGTTGAAAGTCTAAAGATGACTTTTCTTTCCCTTCTAAGTCTCTTGATATCTTTGCCTAGATACCCTAAGGATTTTTCTTATTTTAAGTCAAGTAACTTTACAAAGATATGTATGTCTTGGTATAGTCCCCCGTGTCAATATTCCAAAATATGTAGTATACTTTTTCAATATATAATTTTAAGTCTCTTTATTTCAGGAATGTTTTCTTGAATTACAACTTTCATTATTTATTCTGTGCCTGTGTTTTTTTTTTTTTCTCTTTAGTGACTTCATTATTGTGTAATAGATAGTCTTTGTTTGTCTTCAACATCTGTCACTTTTTTCTTAAATTCGCATTTTTCTTCATTTCTTTATTTTTCCTCATTTATCTATTCCTCCTAAAGCATTACCTGTCATGTTTATTAATTTTTGTGTTTCTTCTGGTTAAGACTTTATATACTAATTATTGTTTTTACTCTTAATTTTTCCTCACTTTTATCGACTCATGTTTGACATTTTTCTAATTCTGACAATCCCTTGTGTTAGGTTCTCATTTCATTTAAAAATTATTTTATCTTCCTGTGAAATGGTTTACAGTTTTGCTGTGTTTTGTGTGCATATCTTTCTGGAAGGCTTTCCTGGTCCAAAGAGATGTTACTGTCCCTTATTCTCTTTATCTTATAATAACTTGGTATGGGATTTAACTTCAATACTTTTATGTTGTTTATTTTTATGTGAAGTTACTTTTCCTGAACATTTAAATGGAAGTTTTATTTAGAGTAGCCTTTCTAATTTTTCTGAGCTCTTTCAATTTTTGTTATGTAACATTAAACAATATGGTGGCTTACTCTCTGAGATCTCCTGGCTCTGCTCTCCTCTCCAATTTTTATCTGAAAATTATCTTTCCTTTATCTCTGTTGTCACTATCCTACACCATTTTGATTCCACTCCCAGAAATTTCTCCTAAGCATCGGGACTATCCAGGAAGGGAATGCTAATGAATAGTTCAATGTGGGTTATCTGCTCAAACTCTGCTAGTCCTTGTCATAGACGCTTTGCCTTCATCTGGCCAATATCCCTTCAGCTGCTGTTCTCAAATTCACCTGCAATGTTTATTGAACATCTGTTGACTATTTTGTGTTGCGTTTTGATTCTCTGTAGCTTCCTTTTGTTTTCTGCCACACAAATGTTTATATTATGCAAGTGCAATGAATGCTGGCAATTTGCTTAGAGTTTGGTGCTCCTGGGAATATCTTGTCATCCAATTTTGTTGTAAGTATAATCCAGTTTTTTTTTCTTTCTATCTAGTTTCTTTGTTTTAGGTGGTGATTAAGAGAAAAGAAAAGACTATGCCACTACTGTCATCTTCCTAGAATCCCCTGAAGTAATCTTTTAAATGTAAAACAAGTTATGCAACTTCTTTGTCTAATGATTTCTTAATTCATTTATAATAAAATTACAATCTATCGACCTATCTTATAAATTCCTTTGTTACATATCCACTATTATCCCTCCCACCTTATCTGTTTCACTTTTCTTTTTCCTTAGTAGTTTCTAGGACTTTCTCCTCTAGACTCTGCATGCCCCCATATGTTCTTCTTTCTGATTTCCACATTTGTCTCCCTCATTTTATTAAACTTTCAGGTTAATTTTCCAAAAGGTCCTCTCAATCTTTAGAACATAAAAAAATATATATATACTACCAAGTAACTGTAGTTTACGTTACCTATATTAATTATTTACTTAGCACTTACCACTGATATTGTTGTATTTTATGTATTCATTTATGTATTCATTCAGGAGTCAGCCAACTAGAGCCTGAAAACCAAATGTGGCCAGCCACCTGTTTCTGCATACCACGTTTTATTGAAACCCAGCCATTTATTTCAGTATTATCTATGACTGCTTTTGCACTATAATGATACAGTTGTGTAGTTTCACGGCAGACCATATGGCCCACAGAGCTTAAACTATTTATTGTTTGGCCATTTACAAGAAAAAATGTTTTCCAACCTTTTCTTTAGGTTTTTGTTTGTTTCCTCTCACTAAACTGTAAGTTCTATGATGACTCAGGCCTTGTTTATATTTTTACTATTTTACCTCCTTTATCAATAATACTAGCTAGGATATGGTAATACATATATAATACTTGTGAATGAGTAAAACACAATCTTGAATTGTCAGCTTTATTTTGAGGCTATCACATAATCATAATTTTATTTAAGATATATTATTAGAGCCTTAGTGATGATTGTGTCCAATTTATCAGCCAAATATCCAGACGACAAAATTGAAACTAGACCCTTAAAGGCAATGATTCTAAGAACTTTAGGTAATTCATATTTTTGTAATGATTAGTAAGTACATAAACGTATAAATGTTTGAGAGCACACCAGCTCTGAAGACAAGATTACTAGATTTAAAACTCAGTTCTACCGCTAGCTGGTTAGGTGGCCTTCTGCTAGTTACTTTCCTTCTCTGTGTCTCCATTTATTAAAATAATGTTAATGGCATATCTACATTATAGGATTATGATTTAGAACAGGAAGAGTGCCTGGCCTATAGGAAGTGCTCCACATATTAGATGATGACGAGAAAGATGACAGTCATGGTGAAAAAGAAGTAGGAAGAGAAGGAAGAGGAGAGGGAAAGAGAAAAAACAGACAGGAAGAAAGAGAAAATGATAATGTTGATAACAACAATTCAATAAGCTCAGCGTATTGAGCTTGTACTGTGTGTCAGGCACTATGATCTGTAGTTTTCATAGACTGTAGAATTTAATCCTGACAAGAGCCCTTTGAGGAAGGTGCAATAATATCCCAATGTTACAGATGAGGAATCCATATCTTGTCTTAAGCTAAATGATGTAGAAAAGGACTGTCCCCAACCCCCAACACACACACACACACACACACACACACACATACTTTGGTGCCAGACGCAAGTCCAGGTTACCTGTGCTTCTGACTGACTGGCTATATATAAATCAGAGGTTCTCACAACCCCTTCCTTGGGTTTGATTAATATTCTAGAACGGCTCACAGAACTCAGAGAAACATGTTACTATATCACTGGTTTGTTGTAAAAGGATATAACTCAGAAACAGACAGATGGAAAAGATTCATAGCGCAAGGTATGTGGGAATGGGCCCAGGGCTCCCATGTCCTCCCCAGGCACACCCCTCTCTCCACATTCCATGTGTTCGCCAACCTGGAAGCTTTCCAAGCCCCATCCTCTTGGGTTTTTATAGAGGCTTCGTGACATAATCATAACTGATTAAATCTTTGGTCATTGGAGATTGATTAAACCTCCAGCCCCTCTTCCCTCATGGAGGTGGCTGGGGAACTAAAAGTTCCAACCTTCTAATCATGTGGTTGGTTCAATTGGCAGCTAGTCCCCACCCTTGGTGCTTTCCAAAAGTCACTGAACATAAAGAAAGACATCTTTTTCACTCTCAACACTTAGAAAATTGCAAGAGTTCCAGGAGCTGTGAGGCAGGCATTTGGAAAAAAACACAAATATGTGAAAAATATATTTTGGTCACCTGACTAACCAAATGTATATTTCTTATAAATCACAATATCACACACATCTAAATGTATCCCTGAAAATCTATCTACTTCCTGTTTAAAATGTGACATGCATAGACTTTTACCTGCAGGAGTCTTGCAGCTCCCCTTCCTAAACACTTTTTAAATCTGCCCAGTTTCATATTTTGCAAGTTTCAAATATTGCTCCGGATCTCCAAATCATCCTTGTCTTATTCCCTGGAAATTCTCATTTAGTCTCCAGACCATAATCAGCTATCAGGAGAAATTAACTGGAGAGACGGATTTCTACTAAGGTGTTCACAATGAAACCTGTATAATTGCTGTGAATTCTCTGCAGATATAAGCTCTGAGTAAGTTTGGATTCTATAACTTCAAGCTTGTTGGCCTAGGAAAGGTGCCAACCTAGTGGCATAAAACATCAATTTGGTTGCTTTATAATAAAAAGAATCTTGATTGTTCAGAGCCAGGAATAGCTATACCTTTCCTACTCTCAGGTTTCCTAAGACCTGTGACTTGCACTGGGTAAAAGGAGGAAGTTCATTGGTAGTAATAGCAGTAGTAGTAGTAGAGATACGAATTGACTTCTTAGATGTCATGAAGTGTGCTAAGCGCATTTCACTATGATCTAATTCCCCATCACAATTCTATCAGGAAGTAATAGACTAATATCATTTGACAGATAGGAAAACGGGTGTTAATGACTTGTCCAAGGTCATGTTACTATTAAATCACTGGGTCTGCTCGCATATTAAGTTTTGTCAAATTATGAAACATTTTTCTTACTTCATTATATTCTCAGAAGTTTATGCATATAGAAAGGCAGGACTAATCTGAAGATGAAACAGTTTACCCCACTTTAAAGATGGGAAAATTCAGATCCAACAAGGCTGAGTGTTTTCCCCACTATCCATTAGCATCATATTTGTTTTATGCTATACTTCAACATATCCACATATACATCAAAATGTCTATCCTTTGCTCAAAGACATCATCACAAACTGTTGCTCACCACCCCCCGTCTCCCATGCACACCCAAACTGTTAAACAGTGTGCTGGCAACACCTGGCTCTCTGCGCTGGCGGTAGGGTGGAGTGAGCCCTGATTTCTTACACCCATCAATTTCCGCATAATAAATACTCCCACCACAATTGATTTCAAGCACCCATCAATTTCGTGATTTCAAGCTACTAATGTGACAACATCTGAACACAGAGCTGTGAAGAGGTGGTAACAATAGGTTTGTATGAGTTGGTATAAGCAACGTGTGTTGTCTTCCTACCCCACATCTACTCTCCTTTCTATCAATACCTACATTCTTAGAATATGAGAATCTGCTAATGTAGGTTAAACCTAGAAAATACCCCAAGCTCACACTGAAACGATTACATCAATGTGAAATATACTATATAAAGAGCATTTGCACCACATATTTCCCATTTCTTAGCTGCTGTATTTTTTAAAAACTCAGTATGGAAACTGGTATTTACATTTTTTATAAAGTAAATGCTGGCATCCCTCTAAAATTCATATATTAGGCCCTGACTCCGAGCGTTCTGTATTTGGAGATGGGGCTTCCGAGGAAGTAATCAAGGTTAAATCAGGTCATAAAGATGGAGCTCTGATTCAATAGGGTTATGTTCTTAGAAGAAGGGTCACCAGAGAGCCCTCTCTCCCTCTCTGTGTGTGCACTAAGGAGGCCCAGTGATGACATAGCCAGGGAAAGAGCTCTTAACAGGAACAGAATTCAGCAGCACCTGGATCATGGACTTCTCACCTCCAGACCTTTGAGAAAATAAATGCCTATTGTTCAAGGCACCCAGGGTGTGGTGCTTTGTTATGGCAGCTACTGCAGACAGCCACATCTAACACTGTCACTGTGTGATATTGAACAAATCTTTTGTTTCTTCCGAGATACATGTCAAAAAAAGGATTGAATTCAAATATTTATAGTATGCCTTCTTGATTTAATTTCCATGATTTTGTGTTTCTAGGGTTGCCTCTTGCCTTTTCTAGTTGAAGTCTTCTCACAGAGTGCTATGTATCTAATACAATCACTCTAAGCTCTCTTGAGTCTTACTAATGAGACACTAGAGTAATCATATTTAATTTATGGTATATAGTAAAACATTTATAATAGAAAAAAAAAAGTTCCTCAGGGGCTCATAACACTTGGTCTCTGATAAAGAGACTGGAGTTGGGATTTCCCATCATTGGTTGGTTGTGGACCTGTATCAGGGCAGATGCATTACAATCACCTTGGATAATTTATTCAAATACAGGTTCTGTGATGAGCTACAAGACTATAAACCTAGAAAATTTATTAGGCCATTTTTCATTACTAGTGGAAAACAGCTATACAGTAGCCATAAGCATAAAGTTGGGAGTAATAAGTAGAAATTGATAATAGACTGCGAGTTAGGAGAGCTATATTTGTTTTAGCATATAATCAAACAGTTCATGATCTTGGATAAGCCATTTCCTTCCTCTGGGTCTCAATTTCCCCATCTGTAAAATCAATGAGCTGGATTAGATGGTCTGTAATCTACCATCTTTCCCTAAACACTTTAACTACCTAGTGATTCACATCAGGGTATTAGATACTTTTAAAATGTCAAGGTGAAAAACAGTTCAGCATAGATTAATGGAGATGTTTCAAGCACAACAAATAATAGCATATTGACAACCCTGTACTCTGGCTAATCTTAGATCTAGCCCTTGTTTAATATCAACTAACCTTTCTGCTCAAAAGAAATATTTGGTCTCATGCATTGTCACTTCCCTGAGATCTATAACAAGGTACCCTCTTGTTTGGATGAGTAAAAAGTCAATTGAGAAGTCAAGGAAAGAGGTGACTTTCAGTGTGTAATTCAGCATCCCAAAGACCTTCTCTTATGGTGAAAACATTAAACAAGGTCTCTAGATTATTTTGGTGCTATATATGTTTCTCAAGGGTTTCCAACAGTTAAGTAAAGTTTGTTTATTAACAGGACCCAGTACAATGATTGGCATATAGTAACTAGTCAGCTGATTTTTGTAAATGCAATGGATGAATCTTTCTTGGTTGTTAATTTTGCAACTCCAAAAAAATTCTATAATACTTGGAATCATAAGAAGAGACGCAGGTACCACAGAAGTATCCATAGAATTTCTCATGTTTGTTGAAAACTCAAATAAGGAGATGATGTTTTACAAACTATAAAACTTTGGTGATATTGTTATATATGTTTTCCTGTGAGAATGTTCTCTTTTTTTTTTCTTTACCTTACTATATTACCCTTGCTTGACAATGGCCAGAATTTAGTACCTAGAAATAGCTTAAAACATTGACTGGAATGCTGAACAACTGAATAGTAGAAGCTCACCACCCCCAGAAAAGAAAATTAAACATATTTCTATCAAGGTGCAATGGTTTAGACCAGCTGCGCTCTAAAGATGCAAAATCCAGAGTGAAATCTATCACTAAGCAACGCGAGGAGGAGGATCAAAGCACCATAACCAGAGAACATGAGGACTTTACTTCAAATGGGCTTTTGTTCAGGGTTGAGAGGTTACGTGCCCTTGAGTGTATGTGAGCACCTGTGCATATTTGCGTGTGCTCGCACGTGTGTGTGTTTAAAATTTCCAACTCTATACATTGTTTTTATAGGTCTTTGAAATAAAGATGATGTTTGCAGAGAAAGGAAAATCTACTTCTGAGAAACTAATTCAGAATTACGATTTCTTTATAACTGCTTCCCAGGCATTGAAACTGGTTGCTTTTATAGAAGGCTATACCACTGATCATGTCTATAAATCAGCGGAAAATAAAATTTGACAGTGTTGAGTAAAGAGAACGTCTTGTGCTTGTGTGGTTAAGTCTGTGATCACAGACACACCCTTAGATCATTAATTCAGAGACTACATGAATAAAAGAACCAAGGTCAACAATGTTCCTCAAATCCATTCCTGAGGCGATAAGGACTCATTGAGCTCTTCTAGGTCTTCAAGTCTCATCACTCCTACAGAGTGTTGTGACTTGTGTCACTTCCACCAGCTTTTATGTGCTTCCTTGAAATCGTCTGGAGTCATGAACAGTAATGGAAAATCTGGTGAAATCGTAAAAAAGTGTATAGTTTAGTTAATAGTAATATGCCTGTTTTAATTTCTAAGCTTTATCAAATATACCATGGTTATGTAAGATGTTAAGATTAGGGGAAGCTGAAGTAAAGTGTATACAGGAACTCTCTGAAACTGTCTATACAGCTTCTTGTAAATCTAAAATTATTTAAAACATACGCTTATTTAAAAATACAGATTCTGTGTCCCTATATCAAAATGGACATAAAAGCCCAAGAAACTATTCTTTTTTTATTTTTATTGTAAAGATTATGTAGCGTTCCAGATGGGTACCGGCCTAAGAACATATTCCTGAACAAAACTTTCATATAAACCATAATGTGCCAGAGATAGGACTCATGGGACTAGAGGCAACTTCCTACCCCCCAAAGGCTATTATTTCAAGAGCCACACTGACAACGGTGTTTGGATTACCTATGCTAGAAAATATCAACATTGGTTTTGCATTAGAATCATCAGACCAGAATATTCAAACTGCAGAATCCATGTCTTACTAAATGTATTAAATCAGAATCCCAGAGGATGGGACCCTGGTCTATATAGTTTATTTTTTAAAGTATCTATAAGTAATTCTGATGTATGATGAGAATTGAAAATTACTAAAATGTAAGTGAATTAAGGAATAAGACTCAGGCAGTCAACTACTATAGAAATAACAATATCCACGAATTTAAATACATCAGCAACTACAACTAGAAATTGTGTAGAGTGTACCTAACCTTACTACACCAAATTCTCTACGATTCTATGGAAACATATTTATTGAATATCCATAGAATGTGGCTCAAATGTTGGAATCCCAGCATCTCTTTCACCACTCCCAACAATATTTCTATGATTTGTGATGATAAGAAAGTTCATGTTGAGTTATGCTCTTACTGCCTTCTTCAATGACAAGTTTTGACCCTCACTCTTAGCTCCTGCCTTTTCAAGGTCACGGTCAGAAATCCTGGATAAGTAATCACATCTGCTATAGGAAGTGCTCAATCTTTTTGTCTATAACTAGGTGAAGGGAAGTAATCCAACTCTATTTCCCTCTCTCCTATACTGGCTTTACCCAAGTCTGCAAATGGAATTCCCATTACTTACCCGCCGCTCTTTTTTCATGGGTGCTGATGGCTTCACATGTACTGAAGGCGAACAACCTAGCCTTCCCTTTTTGAACAGATGAAAAAAAAAAAAATTGTACCTCTCCTCAAATTTTTGTTAAAATCCTACTTTGTCTACAAAGCATGTCCTGGCATCACTCTTCTTCCACTTTCTCAAATTGTGATGTTATACTTGGTACTATACAATTAAGTAATTAATTCCATGTTGACATGTTCTCTGCCCTTTCACATGGACTAGGAGGCAGCCAGATATCATGGCGAGAAGGATATCATCACAGTCATTTAGAACCAGGAAGAATGCAATCTCTACCTAAGCCTTATGTTTTCTTCCTGATAATTAGGGGTATTAACACTTATTTTTACAGTGCTATTGCTTAAATAGTGAAGCCCTATAAAAGTGCTTAGTGTATTATTGATAGATACTCAGGACTTGTCAATTTTCTCTTTATTTCCCCATTTACAATTCTGCACTCAGGGCTTCATAAGTGCTAAACTTATAATAGTACCTAATACCTGTAGAGAACTTTACATTTCATAAACTCTTAAAGCAGTCTGGTGAAATACGTTTCCAAATTTCATTTCATAAATGAAAGAGGTGATGAGATCTTAAAAGATTAAGCATCTTCCACAAACCACAATATTTATAGGAAAATCTGCTAATGTAGCCTAGCCCTCTTTACTCCAATGGCAGGACTCCCTCCATGATACCACATAAACTATTTTGTAAATTAATTTAAATAATTCATTTATGTACAAGTAAAGGATTACTTTCCATGTGCCAAGCTCTTAGCCTATATGCAAGATAAAGTAATGAATGAGACAAGACTTAATCTGTGTCCTCATGGAACTTGGAGACCAGTAACTGGGACAATGGTTAGGTGAGATTGGAGCAAAAGAACCCGGCTATGGTGTGGACAAAAAGGGGTTCTACAGAAAGTAATTACTAAGTGGGCAGGTCCTGGTGGGTAGTCAAGCCCCAGGCATATAATGGCTTAGCTTTCCCTTACGCAAGGTGTGTCCATTGTTTTTGTGCATCTAGGTTAACACACCTTGGAAATAAGCCATTACCACCCTTAAGAAAGCACACAATCTTTTAAAGGACTCCTGCAATCCAATCCCCGCCTTGCTTTTCCCACCCTTACATAATCTTCCTTACATTCCCTCCTGAATTCAAAATACATTTTAAAAAGCTGCAAACTGCCATTCTAGGAAGCATTTATTTTCAGTCTATTGAGATTTTGCTTCCAGGTGTAGCCTCTGTGTGGCTCCAATATATTTTTATAAAAATTCTCTACAGGTTTGAATGTTCTTACATTGACAATGTTGATGCTGAACTCTTTCCTGCTAACTGCAGCTCTACAAAGCATTACTCTAAGAGTGACCGGAGTCAGCCACACTTGAAACATGTGTGGCCCTTCTGATCAGTAATGCCCATGACAGTATTGGTGGCAGGATTGAAATGAACTTACCACTATGTCCATCAAACCTGCAACCTTGTCCTCATTAGCACATGTCGGAAACTTCCAGAAACTAAGTACTATAACTAGACAGATTGCTACAATTATGAGAAATGATCATCATTAGCCCTATCCTCTTCTTCACAAGAGGGTGATTCATTGGTGTACAGTAAGAAAAACCTTCCATCAAGAGACTCACTTTCCCTTGGGAAAAGTTCATCCTGTGCTGCCATTGTCCTCACTTGTGGTTGGTATCTTGTCACAAAATGACTCCAAGAGACTCCCAGCAATGGGTATCATAAACAGCCTGTCTCTATGGCCATAGTATTACGTTACTGTTTGTGTGTCGTGTTGAAAGATGTTCAGATGGAGTACGGGTCTTCTGTTCCTCAACCCTGTGTGTACCCCACGATGGGACACCTGTTCTCCCACTGAGGGCCGTTGCTGACGCAGAGCTGCAGTTTTCTCTTCACCCCTCCACTGGCCCAAGGTTCATCACTCCTTACACAGGAATTTTCTAGATACTTAGCTTCAAGCACTGGATACTTCTCCCATCCATCCATTTTTCCCAGCTCCAACCAACTTATAGAATACATATGCTTTGGGGAGCGGTGTTTGTGGAAATATTTCCTACACTTAAAAACATCTAACACTGTATCCAAATTTTGTCCTATGTATAATCTAGCTTTTTTTTGGTTTTGTTTTTCAATCCCTGAATCAGGAGGGTCCCTCAGAATAACTAGTCTACCAAGTTGTTGGAAAAAAAACAAGAGCCCGTATGAGGATTTAGACAATCTGGTTTTAATGTTACTACTTAACATGCAATCTTGGGCAAATTACTTGTCCTTCTAGAGTCTCAGTAACTCCAAAAAGAAAATTATAGGATGTAAGTAGTATCTCATATTTCTGAGATTATTTGATGAATAGAAACAATGGAAGAAGTGATACTGAAAAAGTAGTTAAGGTATGGTAAGAAAATAAATTCTGATAATTTAGATGTTGCCTAGGGAAAGGAGATACTCTGTAGCTCATTCTCAATTTTTTGTGTGATGTTACTCTAGTTAATTAAAGGATTTCAGCATGTTTTTCTGTGTATGGCTTGACTTCTCTAAGCTCTCTTCTCGATTTGAGTTTATATATAGCAGCTTGTCTATGAATTAACCCCACAATTACCATATAAACAGGAAAAGAAACACTCAAAATATGGCTGAAAATTATTATAATAGTGTACCAAGCTCAACTTTCATTTTTGAAGACTTGAATTTTTAAATTACTTGGTTCCCAATATAATTTAGACCATATAAATATATATATTTAGACCACACAAATATATATGTATATATATTTGTGTATCTATGCACAGGTATATGACTGATTTTGTAAATCAGCCCAGTTTGACCAAATAGTTCAAGAGGAAAGCTTGAGATAATTAGATAGACACATGGTCCAAATCTTGAGCCATTATAGAATACTGAGCGGTGTTGGTCAAATTTGTCATTAAATTGCTGGTGAAAAAGGACACTGTAATGAATCTAACCAGACGTAACCTCACAAGGTGATCTGATCAAAAATTCCTAACTGGGTGGATGATAGTGGGAAGTTACGTCCAGGCATATAACTTTTCTAGTAAAAGGTTTATTATCTTTGCCTTAAGCAAGCCCTGCCCATTGTTCTTGTGCATCTAGGTTAACATACCTTTGAAATGCGTCTTTTTTCAGACCCTTCAGAGAGTAACCACCCTCCAGATAATCTTGTTAACTATCCTAGAACCCAATCCTCACTTCGCTTTCTCCTACCTGCATGTAGTCTTCCTTCCTTCCTTCTCTAATTCCAAAAGTGTAATAGAAGCTGCAAAACTGCCTTTCTTGGGACCCTTTGAGAGCCTGCTTCCTGGCGTTGTCCTCAGATAAACTCTTATAAAAATTCTCTACAGGTTTGGATATTCTTAGGTCAACAAAGTACGGATTAGGTCAACAAAGTTCATATTAAATGAGATTGTGTACCCATCTGAGGCAGAAAGAAAACCTAATCTAGATTGGGATTGGGGTATATTCCTGAAAGCAATTATTACCGAGAGTGGATTAAGAATAATAGGGTTGGGTCATAATCAGACTCTAAACAGCAATAAAACCTGTCTGCCCAACTGGGTTAGTACCATTACAGAATAGAGCCCCCTGGAGATCAGTGAGCATACGCTTTAATCAGCACACTTGGAAACATGGCACATGAATGGGCCCTGCACAGCTGGTGTGCTCAACACCATGCTGAGATGGAGCAAAGTAATCATTTTGTATACCATTTGGCTCTTGCCATCATCATTTCTCCATAATGCCCATCCTGGCCAGTAAGGCACAGAGAACCAGGAATCCTCTGTGAAGATACAGATGCATGGAACCTGTACCAACTGCATTTAGGAAATAGTGTCATCGGGTGCCATGTGTGGCACCATTCTGGTGACCCAATCTGTACTAAAAATGCAACTGGGATGGATGCTGGATAACTAAGATGATTCGTTTTTCTACACCATGTTTCATTTTGACTTGCAAGCCTGCATCTACAACAGCTTCCTGGAACCTCATATTCAACATAAATAAAATTAAACTAATAATATTCTGTTCTGTACTTTTTTTTTTCTCCCAGAATTCCCTGGTATAGCAAATAATAGTCCCAGCCACCTCGTTTCAACTCTAAACTTCACCGTTTTTTCCACTATGTGAGCTTCAGGAGGCAAGGGACTCCATCTATTTTACTTACTCTCTTATCTCAGGAGCTAAGGAAATTTGAGGGGAACGAATGAACAGTCAGGATACAAAAAAATATTTAATGGGCTGTAATGTCTGCTGCATACAATGTGCAATTTCAACAAGTAAAAAAAGTTGAATCAGAGAAGACAAGCATCTAGGTCTTATCTGATAGAAATTACTCAAACCAAAGAAAAAACCAGCTTCCTCTGTCAGTGTATTAGTATCCTACTGCTGCTGTAACAAATTACCACAAACTTAATCACTTAAAACAACACATATATTATTATTTCGTAGTTCTGCAGGTCAGAAGTCTGAAATGTGTTTCAGTGGGCTAAATGCAGTGTGGGTAGGGCCACATTCTCTTCTGGAACCTCTAGGGGGAATCCATTTGCTTGCTTTCCAGCTTCTAGAGGCTGTCTTCGGCTCCTGGCACTCTTCCTTCTTCAAAGCCAGCAGTCACCTGTCAAGTTTTTCTCATACAGCTGTCTCTCTGATTGGGACCCTTCTGACTCCCTCTTGCCTCATTAAGGACCCTTGTATATCTGAACAATCCAGGATGATTTTTTTTTAACTTTAGGGTAAGCTGATGAACAAGTTTAATTTTAACTGTAATTGTAATTTCCCCTTGCCATGTAATATGACATATTCACACGGTCCAGAGATTAGGACAGGGACACCTTTGCAAGGCCATTATTCTGACGACCAGAGCTGATTAGACGATAACCACCAATCTCAGACTGTCATATGAGAAGAAATCATCCTGATCATGAGAAGGCTTGATGAAATCTGTGTCCTCCATAAGCCCTCTTCCCATCTGGGTATGTTGACATCACATCCACTCTTCACGGGCCACCTTAAACGCCAGCCCACCTGTGAGTCCTCCTGGTGTGGTCTTTTTGGGTACCCATGTCTTCTTCCTTAAATTTCCATCACATTTTATTTATTTATAACGAGTCACTTTGAGTCTTGTATAATGGAGAGACATGCTTGCATGATGTATTTTTCCCTTTAAAAAAGCTTATTGAGGACAAAATTCATTTCTGAATCAGCATTAATATGACATTTCTTCAAGACATATCTGGCTCAGGGAAGACATTCTACTTTCTGGGGTCTCAGTTTTCCCATATATTTATCAAATTTTCTC
Organism: Rhinolophus hipposideros; assembly: GCF_964194185.1. NCBI lineage: Eukaryota > Metazoa > Chordata > Mammalia > Chiroptera > Rhinolophidae > Rhinolophus > Rhinolophus hipposideros. Next base: position 69,437,559 of record NC_138057.1, on the reverse strand, counting down.
AACACAAATTTTAAGCACAAGCACGTTTTTGGCACACGGGGGGCTGCTCAATGGATGGCATTTCTCTTCCCTACATACGTGTGTGATAAATGTGCATACATTTGTGTGAAGGACTACTCTAGCACAAAGTGTTGGCACTTAAATGTTTTTTTCTGAATGACTGTGAGCTCTGAGAACGCAGAGACTCTGTCATGTTCATTGCTGTGTTCTTATTCCCAAAGTGCCTCTCAGCGATAAATATTTGCTGAACTAATGAATGATTCTTAGTGAAATAGATGGAATGTTTCTCTGTCTTCCAGTGGTATGTTCTCCTAACTGTATATCTTGTCACAAATTTCCCTGGTTCGTCTGGCTCGGCCCACATTCCTAAACCATTCATCCCCATATACAAATTAAACTCCTGACAAAGTTAAAAATGTTTGCATAGCTAAAGCTTCAGACTCTTTTAGTCTGCTTTCCTCCTGCTTCCACCACCCCTCCCTGCAGACATCCACTTTTCTCCCCTTATGGCAATGCAAAGACAAAAAAAAAAAAAGTGTAATTCCTAAAATGAATAATTGGTATTTCTTCAGAGAGACCTACCCTATTTTACTTGTTCTCTTAATTTACTCAGTTTATACCAACTGATGACAGAAGCCCATTGTTTTGCTGAAACATTAACTTCAGAAAGTCATTCCGCTCCCATCTGCAGCACTAAAATTAATGATTCCCTTTGCAACATCTGTTTAATTAACTATCGGCACCATAGAAGAGGCATCCAAATACCCTAGCGACTAAATCAGGCTCAAATTAGGGAAATACGATGTTAAATTGTATCAGGGAGAAGCCGAGTTTATCCTTCCGAGCACTGGCATTCATTAGCTAGCAACCAACCCATGCATCTTCATAATGAAATAGTGTCAGCAGCGCTTGGCTGTCAAGTTCTCATTCTGGAGCTGTACACGTCTCTCCAGTCATGGTCACTGCGAGGAGTTAGGAAAAGGGACTTAGAGAGCCCAGAGGTAGCACATTATTCCATCATCTTTGTTCCTGGAAAGAGCGATGGAACTTCAATTGGGCATGTGCAGTATGAGGGATTCTGGGTAATAGCAATAGTGTGACAAAATGACATTAGTGAGTCATTCCTCTTAATAGTGTTCTATCTTCCCTGTATATTTTTGGTTATATTTACGTGAATCTTTGCATTGATGTACATAGGCAGGAGACTTGTCTGGCCTCTTCAGGTTCACTTGGAAATCTCTGTCGTTCATAAATTTGAGCCTATTTAACAAAGAGCTGTAAAGAACCTACTGTGTTCAAAGTATCATACCAGGCACCAGAGAAAGGCAAATTGGACACAAATCCCGCTCACCAATAATTTACACCAGATAGAGTTCATTATGAACATTAGTATAAAGCTGTGTGTTCTCATCTGGCATCTACAAATAAAATCAACTGGAACTCTTCTAGTTCTTGGAATGAGAGTGAGCTGAATATAATCCCTGCTCCCACACGCTTTATGTATCGCACACACACACCGACTAGAGTACCAGTTCAAAGAATAAAACAAGCAAAATATTAAGGGAACTAGAGATTGACTATTGGACATGTTCAGAAGTGGGAGACATCTTGTTTAATTTGGGGAGTGGTGTAAGAGAAGGGTTCAAGGAATACATATTCTATTACCTGTTTGTTTGTTTGTTTCTGTTGAAGGATGGTGGGATTTGCACATGCAGCTATATGGAGAAAGGGCGATCTAGAGAGAGGTAGAGCAAGAGGAAAAACTATGGCAGAATTTGGCAGCAGTGACTCATCTAGTTTTGTGGTTGTAAAGGATGCTTGCAGAGAAAAGCCTTTTCTTTCAGATTCCCTCCTAGGCTCTGGCCCAAGGTTAGCCGGACATAATGAAGAGAACTGGGTGTTACAGAAAGAGACCCTCATTCATCCCGAAGTGCCTGCTCTCTCTGTCCTTTAAGTTGACATGTACTGACATGAGCACTGGCTTCCCTACCTAAGTCTGGCATTTTGAACAGTCTTTCTGTGGCCACCTTTCTCTCTCCGACCGAAGTCGCCATACTTTCATTTAAGCTCTACACCAGACTCTGACCTTCAAGCTTAGCTAGTTGGATTCTGACACCCAATCTCAAGTTTCATCTTACTATAATTCACATGTAAATCTTTCTTAAGTACTAGCAATCAGATGTGGATGCAATTATCTCCATGGTGTCTGACCAATGCAGAATACTACGATAAATACTACTTCTTAAACAGTGGTTACTTCAGTTTGGGTGCATTTTGTGAACCAGAGGACGACCTACTGAAAACAGAACTTGAAGTGAGGAAGGAGAGAAAGTCTTCCTAGAAACTACCAAGCTGGGGCAGAAAATAGGATCAGCGAAGGGGGGTTGAAACACTTGGGGACTGAAGATCAGCTCTAAAGCTCTTAGGAGAAATACCAGTACATTGCACAGATTCTCCAACGTGTAGTCATGTGTTTGACTTGACAACAGCAACACCACAAAACTGGTGGCTGATTCAACAAACTTTTTCGCTTTGTAGGGTTTTTTTTGTTGTTGCTATGGTGACAAATGTGGTGTACAATTGTAAGTATACAAACTGTACAGTCAGGGAGCTCCTGAAAGCCAGGGCCCAGCACGGCCAAAAGACATGAGAGGAGCTGAGGAAAGAGAGCAAGGGCAGAATGGTCCAATAAACCATCAACGGTCCTATGCGTCATCCTTCCGCATAGAGCTTCCTCTTGGCCTTCCGCTCCACAATTGCTGCTAAGTCTCCACAGCTAAGTGGCCACGTGAGACAGAAGATTAGATGCCAGATGTGCATATCTGTTAGTTAAGTCACATGCGGGAAAGGAAGGATGCCATGTAAAGCTCTAAGTTTATTAAAACAACAACAACAACAAACTTCTGAAATCTGGCAACTTCCAGCAATGGGGAAAAAGAGTTCTAATGCAGTGAAATCATTGTGTCATTGATGTTGCCCATGTTGCCTAGAGGGGATGAGAGATCTTTTTCTTCCCTCCTTTCTTAGCTCATTCTCTTACTCTGTACACCACTGTGCTCAGTGATTCAATGTGAACAATGATTCAACGTATTCCACCTAAGTTGGTCAAGAGGTGGGATGTTTTAAATTGCCCTCCAGAAAAAGTGCCTTTAATTTCTACTTTCAGGAGGAGAGAACCGATTTCTCTATTTTGCCACCAACATTGCATGTTCTTTTAAAACTTGGGCATTTGATTGGCTGAAATTTAAATGTTGATTTAATTTTCATGTCCTTGGTTTTACGGAGAAAAAAAATGTGTATATCTATTTAACATTTCTATTTCTTCTTTTATGAAGTTTTTAAAAGATAAGTGCCATGAAGGTAAATATATATTAATAGCTCTCATTTTGCTGCTGTATCCTACTTCCTAGTATAGAAATGTACATAGTAGTAGCTACTCAATAAAAACTTATCGTGTGCACTCGGAAATTACTTAATTTCTTCTGTCCATGTTATTTTCAGTGTATTTGTATTTTTCTTTTTGAATAGTACGTGTTCTGCATATTTTAAATATGTTTAAGTTCCCAATTTATATTGGGGATAATTTTTTCCCAACATTGTTGTTTGCCATTTAATTTTGTTTAATATGGTTTTTGTTAATTATTATTATTATTATTATTTTTTAAAGAGCCGGGTAGGCATCCAGGCTCTACTAGCAAGAGACCTGGACTCCAATTCTGGTTGTACCGCTTATACACAGTATAAATTTAAGTTGTTGATCTAATGTCTCTAAACCTCATGTTTTATTTGTTTGTTTGTTTGTTTTTAATCTGAAAAATATTGGTAACAAAGTACTTGCCTTCAAAATTATTGCGAGTATTAAAGGAGATTAAGAGTCATAAAGCACTTGTTGCAATGTTTGTCATGCTACTCAATAAATCTTAGTAGTTAAAGTTAGCTTCCATTAACTTCTGGTATAATCTTTAAGGGGTGTGGGTGTTTACCTTCTTTTTTAAAGAAAGTGAAAATTAAGTCTCATTGTGATTAATGGGAAAAGGAGTAAAAAGGGGGAAAAAGGTCAAAAAGTGATTTATTTTTTTTTCCCCTCTCGGATATAATGAAACTGTCTGGGGGACTGCCCTCCAAAGTCAGAATGCCCCTGGTGTGGCGATTCAGACACAAATGATGAAAGGAAGTCCGGGGTGGTAAAGAAAAATAATCTCCAGCTTGGACAGTGATAGGAGACAGGAGGGCAATCCAGAGAAGATGTTAACATCTAGGAGTCCCAAGAGGATAGCCAGGCAAGAAAACAGATGGAGTACAACCTTGGAGAATCCAGAGGCTTCTTTAATAAATCCAGATATGGAGGCAAATATTTAACCTCAGGGCAATCTGTCTGCAGACAAGTTTCAGAGCAAGTCCCTAGAACCTGGATACGGAAGTTACAAAAGGAAGATGTAACATCGCTGTGAAAGTAACAAATGTGAGTCTAGTGCTGGAAGATAAGCACTGGGGAAAGTCACCATCACAACAAATTATAAAGAGGGGATAAAAATGTCTCATTGTTGGAATTACTCCAGAAATGTTGAAAATACATTTGGCCATGTGCTTAAATGATGAAATAAAAGTCATAGTTCTGTTTTTGTTCTATTTTTATGCATCTGTGAAATACAGAAAAAATAGTCAAAGTAGAAAACAAAAACATAGAAAAACAATTAGTGTAATAATTGCACTGTCTTAATATATACCTACCACATCCAAGTAGATGTGTCTGTCTCCTCTCAATTTGGAGGGTTCATATTTGCCTCTGTGTGGATTACAAAGCAATACTGTAATGTGAACATGTGAAAGATTGGTTTTAGAAGTGCATGTTTGGACATTCGCTGCACGGTTTGCATATACATTGTGTTGATTTTATCTGTGTTCTGCTCACTGGGTGTTTCTTTTACCCAAGGACAGGAAGTGGGGTCCTGGAGACGACCTCATTATTGGTTTGCCAGTATTTGTGCAGGGAGGCTCAGGAGAGAATGACAGAAATATCACTGAGAACTGGAAAGGACTCTGACACAAGTCCAAATATTCCTACGAGAGATATGTTAGCCAGAAGATGAGGAGCTACTGGATTCTAATATCACATTAAATTAAAGAACTGATTAAAATAGATTAAGGAAAAAAGAAGAACATGGCTATTATTGTAAGGCTTGAAGTTGGGTTAGAAATGAGCATTTGAGTCATGTTTGTATTTAAGATGAAGACCACAATTATCTTGAGCTATTGCTAACAGGCAAGGTTTTCTGAGAAACTTGTAGCTAATATATCTAAATTTTATTTAAAATGTATCACTCAATACTTGCTACTTAATAATGCAAGGAAAATGAATGATTTTTGTGTGTCAGCTTGTTCTTTAGATTCAGTGGACATAAAGATACATTACAACCCCTTAGTAATCTGTATCTTAATTGTAGTTTATATCATCTCCGCAGTGGAAACTCTATGTAGGAGAGGCTAGATGAAACAATGAGATTTTACATGTCTTCTATGATTGATAAGTCCAGACATGGAGATGTAAGACCTTCAGTATACGTTCAAAACATTGGTTTCATAGACATTATTCCATTTGAACTTTACTATTACTTTATTCTGTAGGTATTACTTTCTCCATTTTACAGGTGGGAAAGCAGAGGCATTAAGAGTGAGTCCAAAGTGACTTGGCTAGTAAATGGAACTACCAAATTAATGTTAATCCCAATTCTTTGCTCTTATCAACTACACAATGTTATCTGAAACGAGAAATTACTAAATAAGTGAGGGTATTAAGTAACTAAACAATTTTAAAGTTGTATATGTTTTGTTGTTTTTTTAAAACTAATTAAAACAAACAAACAAACAAACAAACAAACAGAATTTTCCAGTGGTAGCCCTAGACTGGGAATCCAGATGTCTGATCTGCTGCCCAAAGTGAGTACTTCTGATACATACCATAATCTCCACTAACCACACAGTATCCCTCTAAGTGAGGGTGTGGGCTGGATAAATTCCAAGGCACAATCTCTGGTTCACAAGAAATACATACTTTATAGAACTTGAGAAATATCCTTTCCACCTGAAGGAACTCTGAGAAACCATTCCGTGTGTGTGTGGGTGGGGGGGGTGGGTGTTATAACAAAGGAATTTACAAAACCATAGATTACTCACATTCTGTACTTGAGTCCCATCTGATTGGTTATTGAACTATTCCATACGTCCGCATTTATGCCATAATGTGCATATTCTTTAAGGCTGGGCATCTTGCAAGCACTTTTCTGTTATGGCATTTCAGAGTTAGTGCACAAACGCCTGTTCAATGAAATCTGGATTGCTGAATGGGCTGTTTTTATAGGGTTCTATTAATAATGCTTTGTGTACTAAAAACTCCATTTAACACAATAAATGGGTGCCATCACATAATCCAGAGCTCAGATATTCTAATTGACTTTCTGTTTTGGTCTGTCTGTGCTGCAGTGACAAAAATACCATAGACTAGGTGGCTTAAACTACAAACATTTATTTCTCACAGTTCTGGAGCTAAGAAGTCCAAGAGCAAGGCTCAGGCAGGTTTCATGTCTAGTGTGGGGCTGTTTCCTGGTTAACAGATGGTCACCTTCTCTCTGTGTCCTCACATGGTGGAAAGGGCAGGGGAACTCTCTGGGGTCTCTTTGATAAGGGCACTGATCCCATTCATGAGGGCTCCGCCCTCATGACCTAATCACCTCCCAAAGGCCCCACCTCCAAATGCCATCACACTGGGGATTGTGGATTAGGTTACAACGTATGGATTTGAAAGGGACAAACATTGATTCTATAGCATCTTCCTATAGATTGTTTGAATCAGCAAGAGCCATCAACTTCGTTGTATTCTTAATTACTCCAAAGATGGTGATTACCTAACGCTGCTTAAGTTTGCTGATATCAGGGATGACAAACATGAGGTACACTGGCTCCACTCTCCCATATGTGCCCATTGGTGGTCACTGTTAATGATTTAAGGCACATATGTATTGCCACATAAAGAAGTTCTTAGGCCTCCATAAAGAACCACAAGATGCTCACTACTTATTGACTAGAGATGATGCATGAACTTATCATTCCTAGTCTAGTAGAAAAAAAAAAAAAAAAAGAAAAGAATAACCCAAATTGGACTAGGGCCATAATATTGGACCAGATACTTTTTTTTTTCCTCAAGAGGCACTTTTAATAAGCATTAAGAATCAGCTCATAATATTGGACCAGATACTTTTTTTTTTTCCTCAAGAGGCACTTTTAATAAGCATTAAGAATCAACTCTCATCTCTTCCAAAGAACTGTATAAAGTATGGGGAGAGTCACAGTGAAAAATGTCCAGGAGCTAGGTTGCTGTCCTTAGCTTTATATTTGCTATTGGTCTCATTTAAACCATTGGGGACATTTTTCTTCCTGGTGGGAATTATAAACCTGGCACATACCAGGAGAGTCATAAAATCCGCTCTCGTGTCGTTAATCAATCATGACTAGTATGTCTACCATACATTCTCTAAGTTTAAAATGGAATAAAGTCACATAACAATCTTTCTCCCAGCAGCTAGACTGCCTTTCAGCACAATGACCCACACTCTATGGCTGTATTAACAGATACGATCTACGCTTTAATGGAGCTCAGCCATGGGGATTAGCTACCTGTAATGCAGTTTGGGCTGTCAAGCACTCTACCAAACTGCTACCACATTACAAGTTATAGGCATCAATTCTGTCTAAGTGAAAAGGCATTTCACATTCAAAACACTTCAAACCTAATAACGGGAAATTATCATGATGGATCCCCTTCAGCTGCTGAAAGGTAAAGAGATGGAGAGAAAAAAGACAGGCACCCAATCAAAAAATTCTTATCAATTCTTTTTGATCTACCGTGGGCCGATTAAACTGGAGTAGTGGATAAGCTGTCAAGAAGACTGAGAGCTCAGCTGTGGATCAGAAGTGTTACTGTTTGATTGGAGGAGGCAAATCCTAATAGAATAGAGACAAAGTCCAACAGCTAGGTAGTCCGGGGTGGCCTGGGCAGCCCAGGAAGGCCAGGTAGCTGTATATCACATATAATTTCCCTCAGGTTTAGTGCTCACACCAGGACATTAAAAATACTCAGGGAATCAGACCTGGAAAAGGGTCTTAGCAGAGAGCTCCAATGAGGCCAGGGGAATCTGGACTGTTCGATCTTCCCTGTCCTATTTCATATGCCCTTCCAAGTGTGGTCAGGCCCTCAATTGACTGTGAAATAAATCAGGGGACAGAGATGCTGACATTACCTGGCATTTTGGACTTCGTGTCAAAATTAAGGGTCAAACTGCTATGATTCCCATATGACCCTATTATATTCATTCATTCATTCATTCACTCGAGTTTATTCAATTACTTATCCAATTTAGATGATATATTCAGGGGTGTACTAGATAGTACGGGTTTGAGGGGCTCTCACAAAACCAGAGTAATCCAAAACACACCTGAGAAAAACTAAGCCATCACTTGTGGTATCACTGTCACAGAGATAGTATAAGTCTAATATTCATTACGGTTCACCATTAAAAAAATATTGTAGTTCAAATATCTGCTAGGATTGGCAAACAGATTTCAAGTGGTTGACAAACAGATTTCAAGTGGTTGTTGGGAAGCTGTATGAGACGTATCAATCTGTGCTTAGTGGGACTGATGAAAAATGTCTACAGTAGGAAGACAGAAGGGTGTGGGGCATTCCTACCAATGCTGCCATCTCTAACCTGATTGCATTCCCATTTTCAGTTCTCAGTTCTCCTCTTTCTAAACTTTTTTTTTTTTTTTTTTTTTTTTTTTTTTTACACTGCCACCAACTTAATATCCCAGCATTTGATGTCTGGATGACCTTGAGCAGATGATTTAACAAATTTTAATTTCAACTTTCTTAATATTTAAAATGGAGCCACACCACAGTACATTCATAAATAGCTGTTCAGTGCCTTCCAATTTCAGGTCCAGAGACGTAAGAAGATGTTTAACAGACAAGGTCCATACCCTCATGAAGGGACTGAAGGTAATCAAAATAATCCCACCGATATATAATTTCTAAGGTAAGTAAGTGCTGCAAACAAAACAAAACAAAACAAAAACAATGTAATAAAGAAGGTATATTAAAAAAGGGACTCATTGTTATCTGGGGTGGGGCGAGGGGAGCACAGTGTTCCTGGAACAATCGATGTTTAAAAGGATGGGAAGCAACAAACACATTAACTAGGTGAAGAAGCTTAGCAAACAGCATGTGCAAAGGTCCTGAGGCAGAAAGGGGAATGACTTCTTCAAGAAAGAAAGATATGCATGGCTAGAAGCCAAAGAAGGAAAAGAAAGCTGGCATGAGGTGCAGAGCTGGGTCATGTAGGGCACCTTATGCCACACTGAGGGTTTTGCCTTTTATTCTAATAATAGTGGAGAAGCACTGAAAGAGTGTAAGCAGGAGAGAGCTATGGTCAGATATATATTTTTTAAAAGATCACACTCACAGTATAATGGAGATAATATGAGGGAAGGGAAAAAGAGGAAGCAGCAGACAACTGTTCTAAGTTTGTGTCTCTCCAATAGCACAGGGAGAAATAATGAGCCAATGATGTGGCTTAAGGACAAAAATTAGTAGAAACAGTGATGTCCAGGTTTAGACACAAAAGGACCAGGTTTATGATTTCAAAATATTGAAAAGAACTCACATTTATTTACTACATACTCTGGGCGCTGCACTGTGCTATGCTATGAACCATCCAAATACTCGGTCTCATCTAATTCTTATATGAGCCTATCAAGTAGTCATTACTATAATCTCCAGTTTATGAAAGAAATAGAAAAGGTAAAAACATACCCTGAGGAAAGACTCACAAGACTAAGTATATGCTTCAAGGGATAGAGGGAAAACCACAGGTGAACTGCAGCTCTGTCTGCCTCCTGACTCTGGCTGGTTCCTTTCCACCCCGACTCTCGGAAATGGACCTTCTGCTCTTTGTTAATGTCTGTGTGTCCTAAATCAGCAGTATCTGCCTGGCCACCTCTATAACCCCGTCCAGCTTCCAGAAAGGAAGTGGCAATGTAGCTGAGGAGAGAAACAGGAGGGATGCAATTCATTGTTCTTAGAAGCCATTTTCTGAAAATCCCTATGATTATAAAGCTGATTCTATTTACTTTTTTTTTAACCCTGTCAAAAGCCTGAAGGAGAGGACAAATTTTTCATTCCTGTCAAAAAGGGGCTGAGGAGACCACTCCTATTTAGTCTTGTTGGAGAATACCATTTAGGAGACTCTGTTAAGACTGTCTTATTAGTCAGACAGCTTTTGCACATTGATAACTGAAGGCAGAATATGACTTTAATGACTTTATCATGCTAAACTTGACGTCTTCCTTGAGGGCCAGGGGACATGAAAGGGTAGGGATAGAGGCAGCTGTGAGCCAAGGATAGAAAACTCCATGGTATTATGTGACTGATAATTAAGAAACAGGGTGGGGGAGGGCATGAAAAAGGAAAACAAATAATGTGTTTTGAGTGTCTTTTGTTTCATAGGAACGAAGCTGTGTATTTGTACATGTTTACTATAAAAACACTTTTTAGTAAGGATACCAGTGAATTTATATTACAAATACTGATAAAACACCACAGTAAATATGCTCATTCTAATGGTTTGGAGTTTGCAAAGCACCTTGAGACAGAAAGTCACTACGGCGTGACAGTGTAAGGGGGCCGATCAGTGACACACGTCTCTGTCGCTGAAGTTCAGATGTAACTGAGAAATAGTCTCCAGAGTTGGCCAGCTGTGGATCACATATAAGTTCATTACTGGTAAAGCAGTATTGCAGAACGTGTGTTGGGCATGAGGCCATCATCGGGCTTCCCTACCAAGCACCTTCTCCTCACATTTACCCTTACCCACCTCGGTACAGGCAGAGGGGCAGGGGGCAGCCCAATTAACTCACAGGGACACCTAGAGGCACGCTATTCTCAGAAGCTTCTACCTGCGGACCCTTCCCCACCCCATCACTCAGGTATGACCCCTCCTCCTTTGGCTGTGGGTAGGGACCAGAAGTGTTCCTATAGAAATGTTCCCTCAATAAAATGTGATGATATAAAAGTAAGGTTTCCACGATCACACTGTAAAATTTAAAAGCTTGGGCTTTAGAGGAATACAGACGAGGCACTTAATATGCCACCTTCTACAATCCCCTAAACGAGTCCCTAAGCCAGGAATCATCATTTCTGTTTATGAATAACTGATGCTATCTTTCCTTAAAATATTGATGTTTTGTTCATTGTGGAATCTTGGCATTCATTTTGATTTTTAATATTTTATATTTTAAAACTGTATCAAAATATTACAATATTACAATATTATTTATCTTGATTCCTGAGATTTTGGTGCCTTCGCCTACTATCTTTAGAGCAGGTACTCAGCCAAAGTTCTTGAGTACACTGCATTGTGAAAAAATGGTTTCTGTACCCAAAACCTAACAGTGTAAAATGGGCAGTGTTTTGCAAAGATTGGTATACATTTAACATGTAGTATATGAACCACTGATGATATTCCAAATGATTTGAGGTGTTACATAAAAACTATTTTAAAATTTTGAGCTATGCATTTACTTTCATAAGCTTTCAAATATATATATACATATATGCATGTATATAATTACAACAATTTTAATTTCATAGATGTTATTAGTTAGGATGAGGTTAAAGAAGAAATGTTTTTTAAGAGTTAGTAAATATTAAGAGGATATTAAATAAATAAAATATGGACAGCACACAAATTTGGCAAAATACCTCAAATAAATGCACAGATAACTGGAGTTGGAGAAGTGCCATAAACACTATCTTTTCACACTCAAACACTGAGAAAATGATAATAAGTAGTATACTAGCTGCAGGAAACACGCACAGCAGTTACTGAGAGAGAGGAGAAATTAATTGCAACTGGCAGGAATGGGGAAGGCTTTAAGGCGGAAACAATGATTGAATTAGGCCTTGACGGCTGGAAAGGATGTCAAGAAACAGATGTGAGACCATTCTGCAAAAAGCAAACATCCAGACTACATTCTGTATTTATTCTGGGGACTAATTCTGTTTCGTTTTAGCTGGGCCCATCACTAAGCTATTCATGAAGAAATGGTTGCGTTTCTAATCCCCATGAAGAATTATTTGTATTGCATTTTAAGATCACCTAGTGGGTGACAAAAATTTCCCATGTCTCCTTTAACATTGCCTGATTGTCTTCTAAATTTGTTTACGATGCATTTATAGCCAAGAACCCAATTAAGGGTGTTCGTACCCCACACAAGTATGATCAGCAGCACCTGGAAACAATAACAGGGTCCCTCCACACACACACATCCTTTTTCTTGTAAATTTTATATGCAAAATGAAATTCCCTTACAGATCCATTAGGTGGGGGAATGTAATGGGAGAGAGGAGCAGTGAGCTCTCTCTGGGTGGAAGAAGATAAGCTGCATAAATCAGCACACCTTGCAGCTGAACATTTCTTTAAATAGCTGAACAGGAAAAGAACATGCTTCTTCTATTAATATCATCAGCACTCCCTTCTGTCTTTAGTGGAAACCAGCCCCAGACGTTGAGATGGGGAAAATGTGAGGGTCTTATGCCGAAGTGCTACGAAGTCAGCCATGGTTGTGCATGTGTCAACTTTACCATATTGAAATTGATCCTGAGGCAGAGCCTGTCCCAGAGTATTCTTGGAATCTGCACTCCCCTACAGCCCTATCTCATCCAAATTTATCCATTTTTGTATTTTAATCTACTATAGGTTACTGCCTCTTACCTGGAGACTCTAAGTCCACCAAATCTTAGAGTTGATTAGTTTCAAGAGGCAACATACAAAGCCACATCTGGTTAAGGCTATAGTTCTCTCAATTTCTAAACATTTTCTATTTTCATACTTGAAGATCCTACCTTAAGTTTTGATATAATTTAGTTTATATGCAATTTTATTTTCTTTATTACAGAAGAAGTCTATTGTAGACGTTGCGCAAGAGGCTTGCTGTCGAAAGCAAACAATTTACAAAATTCAACTGAGCAAAAAGAGAAAAAAAAAATTAGTCAAAATCATACCAACCAAAACTAATAGTTTTGGTGCGAAGGTAGATAAAATATATCTAAAATGCCTTATGTAAGAAGCCTGGGAGTTGGATGTGTTTCAGAATTGGTTTGGATTTTAGAAAGTTAATTTGGAGCACATTTATTATATGACATGTCACCCACAGCAGGTTCTGGGGTAGAATTAGTAAAATTATGAATATTCACATTATGTGATACTAATCTATGAATAAATTCATGCTGGTTCAGGTTAGGTTTTGTGGCCAAATGTGTTTTGACAACAAATATGAAAAATAAAATAAATTTAATTTGCAGAGTGTTTGGATTTCCAAAATGAACATTAATGCTTACATTATTACTATTCTCTAAATTACTCTTTGACATGATGAGCATATTATAAACAGCTTTCAATGTGCAAAAATTATGTATCTACACCTTCACTGAATATCAAATTTTCTCTTAAAATTTTAATACATACATATTTTTAAATGCAAATTACACAGAAATGCAAAAGAAAGATGCTAAGTGCCATTTCATACCACCTCCAGAGACAACCACTACTAACTGGCATACGCCCTTTTTGGCCCTCATTTCATATATATGCCCTTATATATCCTGTAAGGGTATCCTGTAAAGGGATAAAAAACATCAAGCTGAGAATGCATATTTAGATAAAATGGAAAATGGTCAGGCATGCAAGAGGGCTGCCACTTAGAAGGTAAATCTGAATAAAGTCTTGAGAAAAAGAGTAAATAAGGGACTGAGCCATACAGACATCTGGGGGAAGAACATTCCAGGCAGAAGGAATATCAAGTTCAAAGACTATACAAGAACAGGCTTAGAGTGTTTCAGTAACAAAAAGGAAGCCAGCGTGTGGAGCAGAGTAAAGAGAGAGGAGACTAGAAGGCTATATCAGAGATGGAATTAATAGTCAGATTATGTGGGCCTGGTTGGCCGTCAGAAGAACTTTGGATTGTACTGTAATTGTGATGAGATGTTTTCAGAAGATTTGGAGCAGAGAAGGGAAAGATCTGGATTTTGTTTAAAGGATGTCTCAATGTGTTGAGAAGAGATAGAAAGGTGCAGGGGCAGAATTTGGAAAACCATTTTAAGAGGCTATTGCAATTATCTAGGTGAGAAATGTCTTGGATGAGTGTGAGAGCCATGGAAATGGTGGAAAAGGATCAAGTTATGCATGCATTTTTGCAGGTATTCATGGCGGAATCTGCCAGTGGCTTGGCTATGGTGAGTAAAAGAATGAGAAATATGAAGGGTGCCGAGGTATTTGGCCGGAGCCACTGGCAGAAAAGAGTTGCCATCAACTGAAATAGGAAAGAATGCTGGAGAAATTGGTTTGGAAGGGAATTCCAGGAATTCATTCTTGACCTTGTCAGATTTGAGATATGTGTGGTACGTCCAAGTAGAGATTGTAAATAAGCAGTCGGATTGAGAAGAAACATCCAATCTGGAGGTATACATAGTCAGCCATATTTAAATGGTTTTAAAAGGTATGAGGCTAGATAAGAATATCAAGAATGGAGTTATGGTTAAAAAGAAAAAAAAATTAAATCACTGTCCAATTTTGGGACCTATCATCTAATTTTCTCACGTTATAAAAAATGGAAGAAACTGTCATACATATATTTTGAATATATGTATGATTGTTTTCTTAGATCAATCTTCTTCATGCATCACTGCTTGATAAGAGACACCTGTGAAGAGACTGCAGTAAGCACGGTGAGCAATGCTCCATCGATGGGAGCATATTTTTCTTCTCTGAACGCAGTGAATATTTTATGATGTTGCCTGGAGAGTTAATTAAGTTATCCAGAAAGGGGATGCCATCTGAACTGCATCCTGAAAGGTTGCAAAGAAATTTTGCACTTGAAAAATGGTATAAGGTGAAAGCACATCATGCATGGTCCAGAAGGAACATGATATGAACAGGTATGTAATGAGGAAGGAATGTAAAGTGTCCTAAGAATAACTAAATGTCCACATTAAAGAAGCACATGGAACCTGAAGAACAGAACAACCTAGAAAGGGAAATTCATGTGGGACCAGACCCTCAAGGGTTTGACCTTCCAAGCTAAGGAATTTTTACTATGTTCGATAAACACAATTCAAGAAGAGAGTAGAGGTATTTGAGGAAGAGTAGATGACATGATGAAATTGATATTTATGGGGGTAAAAAAAAGAACTTCCATCGGAAAATGTGAAGTTAGCTGCAGTGGATAAGCACTGAATCTGGAGGATCCAGCTTGTGTGCAGTTGCATTCACTCCTTTCTTGTACATACAAAAAGCCTGGAAAACAGCAGTGTCAGGGCTGGTGTGGGGGAGGGAATGGAAGTGAGAAATGTTTGTGACATTTCCACATCTGAGCCTGACCTTTCATCGATGCTCCTGTCTCGTGTCTCCATCCTGAGATGGAGATTCCTGCCCCATCTCAGATTCAGTGTCACTCACACCCCAGGCTGGGTCTTACTTAACTTCCAGAGAAATGACTCTGATTAGTGAAGCATTTGAATTAGAAATGCAATTGTTTACTGCATTGAGAAGGCAGACCTTTATGCACTTTCAAGCGTATGAGTATATAGTCATTTGGGGAGGCAGGCAGGGCAATGGAGATGATTCCAAACTGTGATCCTCATGCGCTGGGCCTTGCATCTCCCATTGACCATGGACACCAGCAGCTTAGATGAGTCATCAAGTACATGAGCCGCGAGTTCTTCACTTAGGATACAGGCTCTATGAACTCTCTCCTACCTACTGCAGATAACTTTGCTGTGTGAATTAGTTGAATTAATTGTGTGAATTTATTGTGTACAAACAGATGTTCTTTGTAATGAACTCTACAGATATATGGTGTTCCATTGAACTGGGCAAGAAACATTATATTAGAGACTTCAAATTCCATTTGAAACCAGACAGTGAATAAATAAATAACTAGAAAACAAAGGTATTGGCTATTGAAGGTTTTAAAGGAATATGACTCAATAAAAATACATGAATGAATTATGATTACTGCAAGTAAAATATAATTGGGAACTTGCTATCAATTTTTGAATTATATATATGCTATTATATGTGTGTATATATACACACACACACACACACACACACACATATATATATATATATATAAAATCTAATAATTATGACATTATTTTTCTTACCAAATCATGTCTTCATTGGCACAAGGAAGTCCATTTCATTCTAGCTCAGATTGAATTCTGACAAAATCTGAATTACTGGCCTTTTATTATTTAATCAGCCCATTTTGTGGAGTGAGATTTTATGTCAGTTGACTTTCTCCCATAGTCCTGTTTCTTTCTTGGTAATTCCTTTTGTCTGAAACAAAAACGGATTCTAGGAAACTAGGACCGTCTAGTGCTAAACCCTGAGGATTTAGGTAGATGTGCAGTAGCTTTATTCAGATGGGACTGGGAGCGAGCTAAGCACAGCTCCAAACAGATGACTGAGCTGGTTTTTCTGTCTGTTGCAACCTAAGAAAGTCGAGTTTATAAATGTTATTTTAAAGATCTGGATTCGAGCTTTACGGTGTGCCGTTCATGACTCATCCTCTTTCTCCCACCCCAGCTTTATTGAGTTATAATTGACGTATAACGTTGTATAATTTTTTTTCAGGTTGTGCAACATGATGATTTGACACACACACTCACACACACATCTTTTTTTTCCCCAGTTCTATCATTGTGTTCTTCAGCTCCAGGTTTTTAATTTTATTTATTCATTTACTTATTTGCTTGTTCGTTTGTTTGTTTGCATCTCTATTTAGACACCTTTTTCAGTCTTCACAAACTGAGTTCAGCAGGTAAGGACCTTCTCCTGGCCTTTCCCTGGGCTGATGGGACTCCACCCGGAATCCCAGTTGTGCTGGATCAGAACTGGTTACGAGGCTGTCACACCGGGTCTGGAGTGGGCTCTGCAGTTGGTGGGCCTGTCAGGAGGCTGAGGTGGGTGTGGGCCCGGTCTGGTCCCCGGGCGGACGGGGCTGCCTCCAGTGCTTTCTTCAGCAGCGTGGTGCTGGGACAAGTTTCTACTTCGGGGTCCACAGCTGAGTCCTCACACAGGAAGCCTACTCCCAGGGGCACAGATGGATGTGACTTCCAGCAACTCCCTGTGGTGGCTGCTGCCTGGCCACTGGGTGTGTCTCTGAGTGGGCAGGACTAGCCCTGGACTGTGGCTGAGCGGCTGGAACAGAGCCCCAGGGCTGTTTCACGTACCACAGCCAGGACTGAAGCCTGCACACTTGACTCTGGAGGCATGGATGGGTGTGTCACCCTTCAGGTCCCTGGGTGGGCCGGACCGGTTCCTGTCCTTGGCTGGATGGGCTGGGGCTGAGTATAGAGCCGTTTCAGGTTCTCCTGAGGAAGAGATGTGTGTATCTCCCACCTGGTCTCTGTGCCAGTAGGACTGCTCACCGACTGCCCCGGGGGACGCTGGAACTGAGTATAAGGCACTTTCAAGATCTCTGGGGGTGTAGACGGAGCGTCTCCCACTTGACCCCTGGGCCATCAGTACTGCTCATGGACCGTGGCTGGGAAGGGCTGCAGCTAAGGTAGGGCCCTTTCAAGACCTCCTGGAGGTCCTGGAGGTCTCCTGTTCAGACCCTGCTCTGGCAGGTCGGCTGGCGCTCTGAGGCTTTGATAGGGCTGGAGCCAAGTATGGGACCCCACCGGATTTTCTGGCATTGCATACCTTAGTGTCTCCCACTGGGAGCCTGGATCCTCAGTACTGCTGGCAAACTCAGCTGTGATGCGGCCAGAGCTTATCCTAGGGCCCTTTCAGGATGTCTGGAAATCCAGACAGGAGTTTCCCGCTGGGACTCTGGACCCTCAGGACTGCCAGCAGGGGACTTAAAGAGAGCTGCAGGTGCACATAAGACTCTTTCAGGATTTCCAGGGGTGCAGATGCGAGTTTCTCCTGTCTGGTCCCTGTGCTAGCAGGACCGTTCACAGACTGTGGTTGACACAGGCTGGAGCTCTTTCAGCATCTACGGTCTGACTCAGTTTGGCAGGCTTTCCTCCAGCTCCTGGACCGTGGCTGAGAGAGGCTGAAGCAGGTTGCAGGCTACTTCAGGGTCCACAGCTGGGATGGAGGTCTGTATGCCTATTACATGAAGCACAGTTGGGCATGGCTCCTCCTGGGTCCCTTGATACATAGTGCTGGTGACAGAATCGAAACTGATTGAGCTGCCACTGAAACGTAAGGAGCACAAAGCTGTTCCCAGCTCTATAGCTGGGACCACAGTCAGTGAGTTAGCCACCTGGGTATGATCCTACCTTCTGAAATCATCTCTCTTCTGTCTCGGGCTATACGGAAGTTTCACAATCTCCTACCTGAATCCCAAAGCACTTCTCTCAATGGATGCCAATTTATTGTTGTTGAAGGTGGGGATAAGAGCGAGGGATACTTATTTGGCCATTTTGTTAACGTCCCTCTACTCTTTTTTTTAATTTCATCCAACAAACTTGTAATGAGCATTTGTCTGGGACAGACCATTTCACAGGCCCTGAAGATATAAAGACACGCATTCCTATTCCTCAAGAGGTGTGGTTTTTCTGCACTTCTCCATTAAGACTATACATTCTTTGAGAAAAGGAATTACACCCTCCCATAGTGTATAACAAAATAATGGAAGTACAGTAGATACTCAATAAATTGCTTCTGCTCTTCATTCATAAAAGAGACTGGGAAGGTCTTATGAATTAGGACATGTCGCAAATTGGTCCATGATCTTAGCAAAATTCATGAAATAGGTAACCAAGGACATTTTCACATTAGCTTATATCCTACTCAACCCACTTCAGATACTCAAATGATCGTCTGTTCAACTACTACTCACTAAAGATTGTTTTGAAGGAGGTCTTATGCAATATCAGTGGGAAGAACAAATTTAAACATTATTCTTCAAGGAGAGGAGAATCTAATGCAGAAGTTCTTTTTTTTTTTTTTGACTCCTAAAACAACACTAAATTTTTAATGATCTAATAGAGTCCAAAGAGATATTCCAAGAGATACTGACAAATGAGACAGTTAAGTGAGGCCAGAGCCAGGAAGTTTAGGTGGTAAATGTAGCTTGTGCATAGAAGTGAAAGGGGGAGTGTGGGGAGTGGTTAAGCATTTGGACTTGTAGAGCTGTCCATGGCTGCATGTAAATTCTTGCTCAGAGTTTACTAAATTTGGGTAAGTCACCATTCTTCTCTGGATCTCAGTGCCCTGACCTATAACATGTAGATTATGAAAGCCCCTCCCACCCAAGATTAACTTAATATTTAAATAAGACACTCTATTAAGTCCTTTTCACAATATCCAGTATATATGAAGAACCAAATAAATGGAACCTATTGATGCTGTTTTAAACAGAAACATCTTATCAGTCAGTTTATCTTATATTTCTCCTTTATTTGTTGCCAAGACCTTTGCCCCTCCAGCATTGTGGTAGGATCAGAGAAAAAAATATCAGACGAAGGCCATCTCCCTTACATTGCTGAAGAGAGGAGTGAAGAAAATAACCCAAGGAAACCTCTCCACAGGAGATTTCCAACTCAGTTTGGGGGTCTATGGATGTTCAGAACACATCTCAAAGTTTAAGTTGTGAGGATTTGGCTTTCTGGAATCAAAGAGAAATTCAAACTGTTTAGCATTCAGAAACCAGCTCTAGCTGTTTCCTCTTGGAATAAGTCATTCACCTTCTCCTTCTGTTATCTTGATGGCCTTTGTCCCACTTTGATGGGGTATCTCTGAGTCTGGGTCATGTCTCCTCTGTCTTCTACACAATGCAAGGAACACTGCTGTGATTCATTAAAAGTTGCAACAATTGGGACTCTGGTCATTTGAAATCTCTAAAAATTTGAACATACTTACCCAACTTTGCTTTTCCTTTATTTATAGAAAGAAGCAATGCTGAAAAGAGTGCACATTCATTCATTCATTCATTCACTCATTCCCGAAGTCATTAAACAAAATGAGCCTCAACTGGAACAAATCTTCCCAGCGTTGACATAGCATAATGGGATTTCCAAAATGTCTGGCATGTTTTAAATTCCGCAATGTTATTGTTGGTCTATGTCATTGTAAGATTGGCAATCAGCGTGAATCATTTATTACCCTACCATCTCCTGCCATCGCTGGCACATGGTAGAAGCTCAATATATATTTGTCAACTGACAATGGGAACATCACCTAAATTCTCTGAACCTCAGTTTTCACATCTGTGAAAAGAAAATAGAATAACAATGTCTATGTCTGGATATCATTCTGAAGATTCAGTAAGAATTTACAGGACATTCCAAGAATTGTGCACTGCTTTCTGTTGGACACAAATTAGAATACTCCAAAGAAAATAAGGACTTTGAAATAAGGTGGGTCAAATTGCTTACTAATGTATAGACCATGAAATCAACCCATGATGGATATGAGCAAGGAAGTGCCAACTACCTTTAAAATTACAGAATTGTTCCAAATCAGTTCAATAGTCTTATGGAAGGTGAAAAACCTAACTCAGAAAGGACATGTGGAAATACTGTGGAGGTGTTTTCCCATGGGAGTACATAGCAGTCATTAGACTTGGTCTGCCCGGGAAAGAACATTCTCTAGCCTAAAAATATCGTCTGTCTGGTTCTAGTTGCTGGAGTATGCCTATTGTGGAAATGGATACATCAGCGTCTGTTAAATTGAAGTGATTAAATATTTGCATCATATGAACTCACCTGCCTTGTTTCAATCCTATGATGCTCTGGCATAATTTCTGCTAATTTATCTTTCCACTTATTTGGTCTATAGGGAGAGAACGTACTGCCCAAACTGACGTAAAACTCAATCTATGTTAGACTTATATTTCTTGGCATAAAGAAGTACATTGTTACTCTGGTTTTATTCACCAGCCTCTTGTGAGCTCTGTTAGTGTAAACCAGCATTCCTGGATCTGATAAACTCTGAAACACTTTTCACAATGTGTGCCTGAGACAGGTAAGCCAAGGGACATTCCCCGAATGGATTGGGATCTACAAAGTTAGTGGCACCCCATGGGGACTTGTGTGACCAGATAACTGGCCTCTGCCAACTGAGTTCCTCTGATGTCTTTACCTTTAAACTCCACAGTAACTAATGGGTGGTTCTTACGTTTTTCCATGTCTGTAGTTCACTTTTTCTTGCTGTCATATCAGGAAGAAATTTCATTCAATGGGAACTAAAGCTATAATATTTACCTAAGATTATGTCGTCACAGATTCTGCTCTGGAATTGACGTCTAGGAACATGACTGGCTTTCGGGAGTTCAGAAATGAAAGCGAAAAAGGAGCTTTGAAAGGTGCTATCTTGCCCTTCATTAAATTGTGAGATGTGAATAAGAAGTCTGTTTGATTCTTTAGATGAAGAGAAAATAGGTGATTGAATTTCTGTCCACCTAATTCTGGATTTTCTCCACTCTGATCCAATCCAAAATTAAATTAAAGAGAAAAAGGCTGAACTTAAATATCTATCCAATAATTCTGAACCTCATTTCTTCCCATATTCTTATATAGCTCTTTGCCTTCTTCTCTGTTCCAGTGATGTATTTCTATTGAGGGCAGACGAAGATGGTGCTTCATTGTATCACATAAACACTTATAGATGACAAGATTATTTACGTAGAAAATCCTAAGTCATTGGAAAAATAACTATTAAAGTTTAGCAAGATTTCAGAATAAAATAATAATCTTAAAATCAATGGTATATTTACAAGCTAGCAGCAAAAAAAGAAAATTAAAATAAAACAGTCACATTTAGAATAGCATCATTTAAAGAAAAATCAGGACTACTACTGTTAATAAAAGTTATGTAAGACCTACACATTGAAACCTACACAAATTGCTGAGGGGGATTAAAGACCACCTAAAAAAGCAGAAAGATACAACAAGCACATGCATTGGAAAACTCAATATTTTTAAAATGTCAATTCTCTCCTAAATAATTCCAGCAGATTGTTCTGTAGGAGCTGACAAACTGACTCTAAAATGTATATGGATGTGCAAAGGGCCAGGAATACATAAAACAATCTTGAAAAAGAATAAAGTTGGAAGACTTACACTACCTAATTTTTAAACTTACTATAATGCTGTAGTAATTAAGATAGTGCAATAGTAGAATTAGCAAATGGATTGGCAAAACAAAATAAAAAACCCAAACCTTTTCAATAAAGGCAACAAAAGATTACAATGTAGACACACACACACACACACACACACACACACATACACACACTCTTTTTTCAAGAAATGGTGCTGGTATAAGTTATTCATGAAAAGATAAAATAAAATAAATCTCAACTCCTACTTCACACCATGCACAGATCTTAACTCGTGAATCACAGACCTAAACATAAGAGCAAAAATACAATAAAGCTTTTAGAGGGAAACATAGAGAGTATTTTCATAATTTACAGGTGAGCAAAGCTTTTCTAAGACAAGCCATGGAAATAAATAACCATTGATGTAGAAAATAAGATTTCAGCAAAATTTAAAACGTCTATATATCACAAGACTCCATTATAAAAATGAATAGACAATCCAATAAAAGCAGACAAAAGTTAAAAAAAAAAGATATTTAAAAAAAAACAACAACATACAATTGGCTAATAAACATAAGAGAAAGTTCTCAATATCATCAATATTCAGGGACTGAAAATTAAAAATGCAGTGAGACACTATTATACATCCACTAGAAAGACTGACAACACCAAAGATTGGTGATGTTGTAGGATAAGCTGAAACTCTCAAACATTGTTTTGTGGAAACATAAATAGCACAGTCACTTAGAAAAACCAAAAAAATGTGTAGCGTTTACTTATAAATATAAACCTAACCTCTGACTCAGCAATTCCATTTCTAGAGAAGTATCACCCCATGATAAACGAAAACATGTTGTCACAAGGATGTGTATGAGAATTTTCCTAAGATCTTTAGTCCTAATACCCCAAATTTGGAAACCTCCTAGTAGGAGGATGGATAAACTGCAGTGTATTCACTCAGGACTGAAAAGGAAAGAACGATGACGCAACAACATGAATGATTCTGAAACACATCTTTCTGAGGAAAAAAAAAAAAGGCTTTACACACAGAAGAGCATATACTGTGTGATTTCATTTATGTGAAGTCTTAAAAAAGCTCAAACAAGGCTAGAGTGAAAAACAATGAAGACCTGGGTTGCTTCTGCTGGGTGGGGCCAGGGATTGTGTTGTAAGGCGCACCAGGGAACTTTCTGGGGTGTTAACACAGCATTTTAATCTTGATAAGGTTTTAGATTACAGAGGTACATAAATTTGTGCATTTCACTGTATGTAAATTTTACATTAAAAATAGAGATAAATCTCAAACTCCAGATAATGATATTATGCTGAGACATTTAGAAGGTAGCACCTGGATATCTGGAATTTGGTGCAATAAATATGCCATATGAGACAGATTAATGAATGGGTAAAAGGATGAAGAGATACTTGATACAGTAAGAATGATACAATTTCAATAGCACAATACAGGAAATAGTACAAAAGTACAATTTCGATAGTACAACTTACTTAAAATTCATTCACATTTACTGCATGTTTAGAATTTTTCATCATAAAATGTTGGGGAGGGGGGAGTGAACATTGGCTTAGAAGCCTCCCTGCAGGGTCGAGTGCATGTACTATAACCCTAAATGAGCTAACATGGATTCAGTCAGGTCTATTCAAGAGGTGGTATTGCCGTTGTTAGAAGAAACAGCCATTCACTCCAAGTAGCACACGTAATGGATGTGTGTGCATGCTAGTGTGGGTGGAGGAATGGAGGGAGGGTGGGGAGTTGTATGCATAGTTCTCCAAAGATAGCATATAACATACAGTGAGGAAAGACTTTTGGAACTGAGGATCCTGTCTCTTCTCTTTCTCGAAGTCATTCTTGTTCTTTTCAGATTTATTTTATTATTTATTTTGCTTTTGACCCATTTTGCTCCCTCTCCCCTGGCTTCCTCTGCTTCTTCATTATTCTGTTGAACTCCTTTGGCCACTAAGAATGAGATTCACTCTGACCCTGGAGTTCTCTAGCTCGAGAACCAACCACCAACAGTGATTCCTTTCCACTGCCCTCACCCCTGCATTACTCCTCCACTCATGGCATCTTCATGTGTTGCATAAGCTACTTCCTCTCCCTGCACACAATGGTCTCCATTCCAGCCTGTTCCAATGCCTTACCTGGAGGACAAAATTATCTTACCTCCAGGACGCAAGTTCACATCCCTACCCTATGACATGTATGACATGGGGTGTAATTGCATGAGCTAAGTTTTGGGCATTGTTCATTTTATTTCAAGGAATAATGTTTTATGGGAAGGATATTTATGAAAATGAGGAAATAAACATGAAGTGAAGCTTCTTATCAACAAAGCAGCCTCGTTTAGGCACTGGAAGATGTGCAGACACTTTACCAGCATCACTGATTCCCACATAGCTGTGACTCACTCGTGCCTTTGACTTTTTTAAGGCTTTCATTGTGCATGATGTCTCTGTTCAGCCTTCTCCCAGAAAGCTTAACTCCCACTGGGTCACCTATTTGACAACATCTGGGAGGAAATCAAATTGGTTGATTTATCTCATTTTCCCTACTGTCTCTGAACAAATCTAACAAATAAATATTTATGATTTAAATATAAAAATGACACTGAGTTATTACTTAAACCTGGGCTGATGAGTTCATTATAAGCAAAGAAGAAAGGATGAAATGAGTGAATCACAGAGAAAACGACTACATATTGGTTGGTATGTATATGAAAAATGCTGCAGGAAGCTAGAAGACTGATAAATGGCATCTTCCCAAGATTCTTATTAAACATTGCCTCAGCTCAATGGAAAATGGCCATGAAGTGACTTAAGCAAGACACTTCCAGTTATCAGAACTTCGATTCACCTAAATCCAAGGTCCTGGGTATAATACAGGTTGTTAGTGTTGCAAAGTAAAATATGTCTTGAAAACCACATATTTTTTCCAAAGTATTTGAATTACGAGACTAAAAACAAAAAAAAAGAACTTTACTCTTCATCAATTGGGCATGAAGACACCTGCATAAGGAATAACCAAGACAAGAGATTGAAGACTTGAATTCTTCAAGAGTAGGACAGAAGAGCAACCTGCCAATGAAAGCTTGATCAACAGGATGCTGATGAATTAATAAATTAATAAGTGCTCTATAGTGTCAAAGTAGTGTGTGTTTCAGGTACACACACTAGTGTGTGTTTCAGGTACAACACTAAAAATGGTTTTCTCCCTACACATCTCTTAAACATTACGTTCTTACCAAACTAAATTTTCTAAGGGTATTTTGTTCGCCCCACCCCTACATTTAACCAAGCTTCTTTGCCCAGCAATAACATAGCCCTTCATTGTCTCCTCACTTCCTTATAAAAAAAAAAAAAGAGATGGGAGGAAATGATAAGAAGCGGGTGAAAGTATCTTACACACATGTAACTGCCTTCAGGCCTGGCAGAACTAAGGTTCATATTTAAAAGGGGGCATGTAAATATCTAGGTGACAGCAAAAAAAGGGGAAAGTAAAAATGAGGAAGTGCTTGATGGTAAAGTATATTCCACAGTGAAATCTTGCTATTATCGGAGTTAGAATTCAATAGAGCCTGGAGACCGTTAAAAAGGAAAGACATACCTTTGGAATGCTTTAACTCTAGCCCCATATTGAAAGCAGAGACAGAAATATAATGATAGCATCATACCTGGCCATTTCATACAATACCAACTTCTCACCTCATATTTGTTTTGGGAAGTACATAGGGTCAGCTTCACCTGTACTCCCTACAATTCCAAGGTCAATGAATGCCAACAGTAGACAATCAAAGAGTATGTCAGCCAAGCAATACTGACTTTTTATGGTCTCACATTTACTTGCTATTTTGAAAAGTCTCTTCAGTAGAATTACCCAAATTAAGTTTGGCAATGTGGGCTTCATTCTTTTCTTCCTTTATTGCCAGTACTTACTGAGTAAAAAAACAAACAAACAAACAAACAAAAACTCTTTGTTTTTTTTATATGCCTGTATTTACTTTGAGAAAATAAATTCCAATAACCTAGAGTAATGGCCAAATAGCTCCCAGTAGGTTGAGTTACACAATTTTGTTGAAAATATCTCTCATTTACCTTAGCTGAATGTAATCTTTCAGGTTGCTTACCTGCTGCCTAAAGACATTTTTGTTTCTCTTGAGAATGAGCTCATGATTGTGGTAGGGTGGGGGTTGGGTGAGGAATAAGTATAAAGACTGGATAGAGCTCACTAATTTGGGATATCTTCGATCTAATAATGTTCATGAAAGTGCTTTGAGCTGTTTAAAACACTATCATTATATTTCTGTCTCTGCTTTCAATGTGGGGCTAGAGTTAAAGCATTCAAAAGGTATCTCTTTCCTTTTTAAAGGTCTCCAGGCTCTATTGAATTCTAACTCTGATAATAGCAAGATTTCACTGTGGAATATACTTTACCATCAAGCACTTCCTCATTTTTACTTTCCCCTTTTTTTGCTGTCACCTAGATATTTACATGTCCCCTTTTAAATCTGAACCTTAGTTCTGCGAGGCCTGAAGCCAGTTATATGTGTGTAAGACGCTTTCCCCAGCTTCTTGTCATTTCCTCCCATCCCTTTTTTTCTGGCTAGATCACACTTATATTGAAAACACAATGTAATACACAGTTGATGTATTATAGAATTGTACACTTGAAACCTATACATTTCTACTAACCCATGTTACCCCAATAAATTTAATAAAAATAAAAATGAATAAAATAAAAACTCAGTATACGTGACAATGCCTACAAAAATCCTATCCTAACCCTTCAGAGTCACAAGAATGCTGTGTCCACCACTGCACACTTTCTTTTGACATTTATCTATATTGTACCCTCTACTATCCTTCTCATTTTCTCCATTAAACTATCAGTCCTTTGCAAACAGGCCCCATGTTTGATCCACCTTCGTATCCCGAGAGCCTGCAAGACAACTGCGCGACTCCTTTTTGAAGGCATGATGAACACTGGAAGCACAATGCAGCCTTCCGTCCAGGAAAATGAACCAGCAGGGATTAAGAAGACAGAGCAGTATCCCTGACACCCAGGGAAAGCTTCTAGCTCCAGCAAGAAACCTAGAATCAGATTTTAAAAAATGAATTTATGCCAATACCCAGGCATGATTAAAAGAAAAAAAAATCACTTAGCAAGTTAGAATAAAGGGGAACTACCTCAATTTGATAAAGGGCATCTACAAACATTCTACAGCTGATATCATATACAGAGGATGCCAAAAACTGTATACACATTTCAAGAAAGGAAAACTGTATTAAAATGGTAATAATATGTACTGATAACAAAAGATGAATACAAGTCCCGTTTAACTTCTGCAATGACAAGAGGTGCTCAAAGCGGTTACCATCAGCGTCCAGACACTTCTGACTATGGCAAACTACTGCCTGAGCAATGCTGACCGAAGTGTCCACTTGTATACATTTTTGGCACCCTGGTATAATGGTAAAAAGACGAAGTGCTTTCCTTCTAAACTTGGGATAAAGGTGAGGATCCACTCTCATCACTCTCTCTCAACACGGTGGTAATTTTAGCTATTATGATCAGGCAAGAAAATGAAATAAAGGGCTTACATATTTAAAGAAATAAAACTGTCACTATTTACAGATGATTGTCCATCTTGAAAAGCCCAAGGAATCTACAGAAAAAAAACTTCTGGAACTAATAAGTAAGTTCAGCACAGCCACAGAACAACATGCAAAAATAAATCACAATAAATCATATTGTTATATACTAACAAGGAATATATGAAAACCAAATTTTGAAACACAATACCATTTGCAATCATTCCAACAAAAAAGGAATACTTAGGTTTTAAAATGCTTCATTGTGAAAAATCCTGGGGTGGGGAGTGTGATTCTGATGGCCCATTGAGGGTCATGTGTCCATTTCTGAATCAAATCCTATGACTAGAGAACTGAGTATATGATTGGTGTAGCCTTCATCACATGCTTCGGTTGTGAGTAAAATAGAGCAGTACAGAGATTGACAGCTTTACGTAAAACTACATTATTGATATAGGAGATGGTTCCTCAAAATAGAGGGATACTCTACTCAGAGTCTAGCTAATGAACAAATGATAAATATTGACTAAATCAGCATCCTGAAATTCCCAACATTACCACTGTACATAACTCACTTCTCCAGGCCTTGGTCCGTCACATATTGGTCCCATAAGTTAGTGGGTAGAAACTAAGCAGATGGGACTGACAGAGATTTGTACTGGCATTATGAGGACATGAAATATCCCATTAAGCAAATGAAGTTGGAAAGAAATTGGTTTGATTGCTGAATGTGACTGAAAGGTTTAGAAAATAATTGGTTTATATTTTATTTAGCATTTCTATTAATTGACTTACTTATTATAAGCAACAGGAAAGAACTCTTGATAGGCTAAGCAAAATAGAACTACTGGGAAGTATACCAAGGAATTTACCGACCTCACGGCTATCTGGAGGTCCAGGTTTAGAATTCAGGAACAAAGTCTGCTGCAGATGGCTAGCCAGCAGGAATACAGCACTTGTCCAGTATTTAGATACAGTCTTGGGAGAATTCTGCATTTATAATTTCTGGCTTCTGACTTTCCTACCATCCTGGAATCATGCACTCAAATATAAAATCCTAAGAGGGAATGTCTGGTTGGTTAAGTTTCAATTTTATGTCCACTCCTGGGTGTACTGGCATGGGGGAAAGGGTATCTAGCATCTTGAGTTGCTGCAGATGACTATAGTCATCCTGAATTATCCTATGTATTAATTTTCTATTGCTGTATAAAAAGGTTCTGCAACTCAGTGGCTTAAGATGACGCCCAGTTCTATAGGTCAGAAGTTTCAGCAAGCTTACTGGGTTTCCTGCTTAGGGTCCCTCAGGGCCAAACTCAAGCTATTGCCACGCTGGACTCATATTTGGAGTCTCTGGGGAAGAATCTGCTCTTGAGCTCATTCAGATTGTTGGCAGATTTCTGTTCCTTGAAGTTACCTGACTGAGGCCATCATTTTCTTGCTGGCTTTCAGTTAGGGGTCACTTTCAGCTCTGAGAGACAACTTTCCAGTGCTTACATGTGCTCTCCTCCACATGTAATTCTCACGATGCATCAAATTCAACCAAAGGGCTTCCAGTTAAGATGGTAGAGTAGGGTAAATAGTGTGCTTGCTTCCTCCCAGGACCACATCAAAATTACAATTAAACTGCAGAACAACCATCATTGAGAATCACCTGTGGTCTAGCTGAACAGAAGTCCTATAAGTAAGGATATACAGAAGAAGCCATATCAAGACTGGTAGGAGAGGTGGAGACAGGGAATAAGCTGGTCCCACACCTACATGTGGTGGTTAAAAATTTGGAGTGATATCTTGACTGTGGAGGTCCCCTCTGAGGATCAAGACTTCCCAGCCACACACCAGGCTCCCCAGTCCAGGGTTCCAGTGCCAGGAAGAGAAGTTCCCACAACTTCTGGCTGTGAAAATCAGTGGAGATTGTGACTGAGTCAGATAAAAGGCTGTTGGAATTCTAGGTGTTTCTCTCAAAGGGCCCACCCATGAACTTACTCGCTGATGGACTCACTCTCTCTGAGCTCCAGCACTGGAGCAGCAGCTCAAAATGCATTAGGGACATATGGGGAGGAACTGGATTGTCTGGCTTCAGAGCAAGGGCTGAAGGATCTGCTTTCTCACAGACAGAAGGGCTGGCAGAAATCACTGTTCCTTTGTTGAGCCCTACCCCCACCCAGCCTGCTTGCACAGGCAGGCATCATATCTGAGTCTCCATAAACCTGGCTATAACTGTTTGACCTGCATTGGTGATTCTGTGAGACCTTGCCCAATCCAAACTTGTAGGTTCACCCAATCCACTTCCAGTAGCTTTTCCATAAAAATGGCCTGTCTTGCCTCATGTTGCAGACTTTCCAAAACGTGTCAAAGGTTCTCAAACCCCTGATAAAAGAAACCTGACCGCAGCGTGCCCCATACCCCTTGCTAAGCAGCCCCAAGCCAGGAACTAGCAGTGGCCATACTCAGTTCGCAGCTTAGCCTCTCCCAGGCACCTCTAAGTGCAGCACAAGTGACAACTATATTCAGGTCACTTTGTAGGTCAGACCAAGTAGCCCTGGGCAAGGCACAGACAGGGGCTAACCATGGCCTGCAACAGAGACCCTCCCTAAAGGACCCAGAATCAACACATCCAGAGGCCAACATCTGACCACAACAGAGCACCACCCAACCACCTCCACAAATGACACACCCAAAGGGCAGACTTGGCAGACACCAGAGCCCTGCTAAAGTGAACCCTGCTCTGTAGGATCAGCCCACACAAAACTGTTCCACTGTAGTCATGATCAGTCCACACAACCAATAAGCCTGAGGGTCAATCTCTCCCAATGATGTTTCAGCAGCAATCAGGCTCAACTACAACAGGAGGGCATACACTACCCATGCAAGAGACACTCATGGAGCATCCAGCTCAGGAGACCAGAGAGACAGTGCCACTGGCACTGTCACCCACTACATAAGGCCATTCTACTAAGACTGGGAGACATAGCAGTCCTACCTAAT
The DNA here is from genome assembly GCF_964194185.1 of Rhinolophus hipposideros. Taxonomy (NCBI): domain Eukaryota; kingdom Metazoa; phylum Chordata; class Mammalia; order Chiroptera; family Rhinolophidae; genus Rhinolophus; species Rhinolophus hipposideros. The sequence continues at coordinate 69,406,794 of NC_138057.1, read as the reverse complement.
ACATAGAAACAAACTAAGGCAGGCAGCCAGATGAGGAGACAAAGAAACATGTCCCAAATGAAAGAACAGAACAAAGCTCCAGAAAAAGAACTAAACAAAATGGAGATAAGCAATCTACAAGATGCAGAGTTCAAAACACTGGTTATAATGATGCTTAATGATCTCAGGGAGAATTTCTACAAAGAGATAGGAAACATAAAAACGGAGATAAAAAACAAAAAAAGAATGAGTTAGAAACAAAGAATACAATAACTGAAATGAAGAACACACTATCAGGAATCAACAGTAGATTAGATGAAGTAGAAGACAGAATCATTGATTTGGAGGATAAGGTAGCAGAAAACACCCAATCAGAATAGAAAAAAGAAAAAAAAAGATTCCAAAAATATAAGAATAGTTTAACATTTGCATCATAGGAGTACCAGAAGGAAAAGAGAGCTAGCAAGATATTTGAAACCTATTTGAATAAATAATGACAGAAGACTTCCCTAACCTGGCAAGGGAAATAGACATACTCAGGAAGTGCAGGGAGTTCCAAATAAGATGAACCCAAACAGGACCAAATCAAGTCACATCATAATTAAAATGCCAAAGGTTAAAGACAATGAGATTATCTTTAAAGCAGCAATGGCAGAATCTGAAAAAGACAATGAGAGAATCTTGTTACCTACAAGGGAGCTCCCATAAGACTGCCAGCTGATTTCTCAACAAAAACTTTTCAGGCCAGAAGTGTTTGACAGGAAATATTCAAAGTGATGAAAAGCAAGGACCTACAACTAAAAACTGAGTTAGTAATACTTATACCAGACAAAATAGACCTTAAAACAAAGACAATAACAAGAGACAAAGAAATACCCAGTAATCTGACTTCTGGGTACTTCCCCAAGGAAACCCAAAACACTACTTTGAAGGGACATATGTATCTACATGTTTATTGCAGCATTATTTACAATAGCCAAGATATGGAAACGACCTAAGTGTCCATCAATAGATGAACTGACGACAAATAAGTGGTACATATATACAGTAGAATATTACTCAGCCATAATCTTGCCATCGGCAACAACATGGAGGGACCTAAGGGGTATTATGTTAGGTGCAATAAGTCAGACAGAGAATTACAAATACCATATATTCCCCTTATATGTAGAATCTAACAAACAAAATAAATATACAAACAAAACAGAAACAAACTCATAGAGACAGGATATTTTGATGGTTGCCAGATGGGAGGGCGGTTGAGGGATAGATGATGTCAGGTAAGGGATTATGAGGTACAAATTGGTAGTTACAAAATAGTCTTGGGGATATAAAGTACAGCGTAGGGCATATAGTCAATAACATTGTAATAACGATAGATTTTGTCAGAAGGGTACTAGATTTATAGGGGTGATCACTTCTTAAGTTATATTAGTGTCTAATCATTATGTTGTGCACCTGAAACTAATAAATCACTGGCTTTCTCTAATACTGTTTCTTGAATGTTTATGTTTCTCCACATCAATCAAAACATCTTGTCCTTTTAAAAGTGAAGTTTAGATACTGCACTAGATATTAATGTCTTTAGTTACTTGCTTGTTTTGGCTGTCCAGGAAATCTTCCTAATAGAACCTTAGTGTCCTTCAACAGCATTTTGTCTTCACCATTGTTAAAATGTGTGCATTTTTTGGCACCCTCTGCATACATATAGTCATTCTCAACTTGAGAAAGTTATAAAGTAATGCCCTATAGTTCAAACTGGATTTTTTTTTTTTTAAATGATGCATCTGAGCCTTCTCACAGTGTCAATCTGTTTGACTCTTTGACCAACTGTAAAAGCTAGCAGAGGGTAGCCTTTCAAGGAATCACCTAGGTATTCTCCCCTTTGGAAGGCAATAGATCAGTATCTTAACTGTAACAGCAAAAGTCCTTTTGCCAAGTAAGGTAACATTCTCATGATAATAGCACCAGGGGGCCACCTAGAATTCTGTCTAGAACGGCCTTCTACCCTAAATAGGTACAATGATGAAGAGAAAGGGCTGTTGAAGCTGTTGAAGAACACTGAGATTCTATTAGTCATGAAGATGTCCTGGACAGCTGCAACAAACAAGCAATTAAAGACATTAATATCTACTGCAGTGTCTAAACTTCGTTTTTAAAAGGATAAGATGTTTTGATTGATGTGTAGAAACAGAAACATGTACATATGTGTTTTACAACAATAATGAAAAATTCACTACTTGGATTGATATGAGCGGTGACTGAACCCATGAGAAGCCCACAGGACTGGGTGGTGATATAATGCACCACGGAAGGAAGAGTCAGGTAAACTGGATTAATTAACTGCTCCCATAACAGTGCCCTGTATAGCCCTGAATAAATAACTGGCTTTTTCTAGTATTATTTCTTGAACTTTAAAATAAGAGAACAGGGCTAAATTATCACTAAGAATCTTTCCAACTCTAATATCACACAATGCTATAAAGCTCTTATGTTGTAAAACTTAGATGTAGGATGTTTCACCTATTAAATTAAATCATATACATATATAGCTAGCTAATGCTAGAGAGGTTATGGTGAAATTGATACATACACAATTCTGGCACTGGTGTAAATTTTTATGTCTCTTTGGGAAATAATTTTGTATAATGAATCCAAAACTATAAAACCATTGCTATGGATTGTTAGGAATACATTTTTGGATAGTGTATCCTAAGAAAACAGTCAATTATTTAAACTCGACATTTGTTGAAAGATGTTCATTGCGTTATTGCGTATAATAAAGGAAATATAAATATGATATAAATGTCTCCTAAATGGAGAAGTGTTAAGTCATACAACATTAATGAAATGCAATACAGACTTGAACAAAAATATTATAAAATCTGCCATGAAATCTGGAATATGTTTAGGGCATAATATTATTATTATAAAAATTGCAAGTTGTTAAAAATATGTAGGCTTTTATATAAATTCTTGAGATCAGCACATAAAATTCAATTCTATGTTTTCTCAAACTTTCCAAGGATCTATACAGATGGGAAATATGCTAATTCCCCTCAATAAGTGAACCTTACATAAAAAAGGATTTCTTCTACTTTCCATTTTCAAAGATATTTTCTCACCATGAGATGGAACTCACTGTCGGAAATCAATTAGTGCATTTAAGATCTTAGCGTGAAAACTATGACATATGGAGGAGAGGAGATACAGGTTTATTGGTGTTACATTAAGTCTTCAAGCAAAGGTCTGAGACATTTTGGGTGGGATCTTATGCTATATATTTTTACTTTTACAATTTTCTCTTTTTTACTGCAGTGCATTCTATTCCAGGTTGGTTCATATTCCTTTCACTTGTAGCTTCTGGGTCCCTCTCTATACTGTAGCAAGCATCTAGATCCTGGATTCTGAATTTACTCACAGCTTTCTTTTAGTTTCTGTCTTGGGCTTGCTCTCCCTGGAACCAAACATCCCGAGGTACCGCTAGGCATCGACGTCCAGTTGTAGCCCTCAGTTCTGAAGAACCCTCTACTGATCCTTCAAACACAGGCTGTGTCAGCATGCATAAAGAGGGTACTGTATTGGGGTTTGCTGAATTGTGGGCCATTACCAGTATGTGAGCCACGGTCAAGGTTCTGAGATTAGAGTGAAAAGTGAGTAGCAGGAATTAACTGATTAGCTACCAGAACTGAAATTGCTAAAAGAGGGAGCAATGTTGGAATTAGCTAAGAGTCGACCTTGGGGAATAAAACAATGGAGAGGAAAGCAGATAGCTTAAGACTAAGACTCTGACTGTTAGGTATCCTCCAGAGGATTCAGATTCCTGATAAATGGGTCCTAACACATATCACAGAGCTCAAAGGAGAGTCCTAAAAGGGCATAAGACAGGTGAACGAGCCCATTGCAGTGAAGCGTGGCACTCTAGGAAGTGGATTTTCTGCAAACCTTATCAGATAGTAAAACATACCCTAGAGGTTAGCATACCAGACCTCCCATAATCTCCATGGCTAAACAAAATCACCCATGTAACATTTGTATCACAAATCAAATTCATTCTCCAGAAAACAAAGCCTAACAGATTGAAAATTTATTAGCATCTGCTGTATTGTGATTACAGCTTTAAAAATGATTCACATCACATGTGTAAAATGCACAAATACATTTCACCATTGCAAAATACATGGCATTTTGGTTGTATATAATGAAATATTTTATCTAACACAGGATGCTGCCTTTTTTTTTTTTTTTATTGCTCCCTGCCAAGAGAATGCTTGGAATGCTTTTACTAGTTTAATATAATAATAAAATGAGATTGCCCCCAATATCAAAGCCAGAAGGACACCCATATTGAAGAAGGTGGAGTAATTGATTTATCCGAGGCTATAAACTACCCTTTTGTGAATTTAACTTTGAGAAACAGAGTTGTTTGAGTAATCACATTTTGAGGTGTCTATTCTCCAAATGCAGTTTTTTTGTTACAAATAAAAAATACTTGTTTTCCTCACGAAACTGAAAGGCTTATATGTCTTTTCTTTGAGTCTATATCATGTCCAGAGTCACTCACATTAGTAGATGAGGTTGTGGCAGCCATGAGAGAAGAATTTAGAAGAATAGTGTAGGGTTGCGATTTAGATTCGGGTGTCACAAAAGCTAGTTCCCATTTGTTTGCCAATAAGTAAAGTTATGGAAGATGTGGGTTCCTAGTGATTTAGACTCCTAATGTTTTGCATCTGTCTTAGAAAATTAAAACTGTAAGAGATAATGTTTCCACTGGTATTAAATGTTTTTATAAATTTCATTTAAATGCATAGCAAGGAGTGGGGAAAAGTACCTAAGTGGTATTGGAGTGCATAGTAAGTCTTCAAAAATAATTGCCAAATGAATGGATGAATAAGCAAATGGGGTATACAATGGAGAAAAGTGAATGAGGATTTATACTGCTGTTGGTACAAGACAAATTTCCTGCTCCTGAAGTAGAGACTCAAGGCAGAATAGCAGAATGATTAAATGCGTAGCTTCTGAAGGCAGCCTGCAGGAGCTGAAATCACCAGCTCTGCATCTTATCAACTATGTGACTTTAGGCGAGATATTTAACCTCTCTGCGTCTTTCTTTTCTTATTCGTAAAATAGAAAATATTAATAATATCCATTATGATAATTATATTTACTATAATATCTGTTGTGATGATTACATGATTTTATTTTAGGTGCTTTGAATAGTATTTGACACATAATAAAATCTACATGAATGTTACCTATTATTATGTAGCAATTTCAGAATTAGCATTTGCAGGAGGGTCTATTTCCTAACTCTCTTCCCCATCACTCTATCATATTAACTTTATATGAAGATTCCTAATCGGTGACCTCTCAAACCATGCTTTGCAAACTTGAATGTGAATATTTCTGTCTTTTGAAAAGTGGTAGTCTTAAGTAGAGCAGGACTGGAATCATTGAGGTTTAATGTTTTATGAGCTTCCAAAAGTATTAAAATTATTTATAAGATTTAATACAGAATCTAACATATTAGACATAGAGAAGTTGAACCATCTTCCTAAAAGTGGACATAAAGGACTAAAGTTTTATTTTAATGAGCTTCACCTTTATTCCTTGGGATAATTTTTGGGGACCTTCCATGAATCTTCCATGGAGCTTTCTAGCTGGAAAATAAGTAAGATAACTTCAATTGTTCAACTGAGAAAGCTGGTGTTCTAAATCAAAGAGTAAGTCTTATGCCAAAGGAAGAACTACAAAATGAAAAAACGATGAAAAATTATGGTTTTATAATCTAACCTTATTGTGCCCAAATGTGCTTTAAATATTAACTTTGTATATATTAAAAATAATGGTTCATATCAGGAGTTTTAATAATTATTAATAATTAACTACTTGTCAGGTTTACAGAAGTACTATTTAATTTTAAGTTAAAAACAAGCTCATGACCTAACACTATATTATCTTGCATATTGCACAGAAAATCATATTTCTAAGTTATTCATTTTTTAAAATAATCTTATTGAATTAGCACCTTGACTCATATCAAACTCTCTGCCTTCTGTCCCCAAGACTACAGGTCTTCATGGGTCCTATAATCTGCTAATTTCTGTCATTAAAACTGTCAACTATCTTCTAGATTACATGGATTTTCCTTTTTAAAGACACCTTTTCTTTGTACTCTATCAACACATGGTATGTTCTCTGGTCAGTCTAGAGTCACAATTGTGTTTGGTGACTGTGATGTTATGATTTATAGTAAGAAATATACAGAGTGTGCCCCCCAAAAATGTATACATATTTTAAGAAAAAAAATATCTTAGAATTGTAATACTATATACTGTATATACTATATACTATATAATATATACTGACAACAAAAAATAAATACGAGTCACGTTTGACTTCTGCAGTTCGTAGAAGAGGTGCTCAAAGTGGTTACCATCAGTGTCCAGACTCTTCTGATTACTGTGAACTACTGCTTGAGCAACACTGACCAAAGTGTCTACTTGTATACATTTTTTGGCACCCCAGGTATATTTGATCTTTGTACCTGGAACAGAGATCCTAAAGCCCTTAAAATTTCCTAGGTGATAAGAGTGATAAAGGTGTCTTGATATTTATAAGAGATCCCTTTTAACCACACATGAGTTATGTTAATAAGGTACCTTTTGGAAAGCACCTCAGGATAAAGGCATGGTTGCCAGGGAAACAAAACATGTGATTAGAGAGTTGAAATTTCGGTCCACCATAGTGACCTCCAAGGAGGGGAGAGGGGCTGGAGGCTGAATCCATTACCAATGGCCAATGATTTAATCAACTATGCCTATGTAATGAAGCCTCCATAGAAACCCAAAAGGAAGGTTTTGGAGAACTTGGGGTTGGGGCATAGGTGGAGGTGTGGGAGCCTGCTGTACCTGGAGAGTAATGGAAACTCCACACTTCTTTCCCCATCACTTGCCCTGTGCATCTTTTCTATCTGGCTGTTCCTGAGTTGTAGCTTTTTATAATAAACTATTAAGCTAGGACGTAAAATGCTTCCCTGAGTTCTGGGATCCACTCTAGCAAATTAGTCAAAACCAAAGTGGGAGTTACTGGAACCTCCAATCAATAGCCCATAGGTCAGAAACACAGGTGACTCTAGATTGGTGTCTGAAGCCGGGGGTGGGGCGCAGTCTTGTAGAACTGAGCCCTCATCTGTGGGATCTGATGCTCTCTCCGGGTGGCGTCAGAATTCATTTGAATGATAGGACACGCAGTGGTGTGAAAGAACCGCTTGATGGTATTAAACTGTCTGGAGTGACCACATCAGATGTTTGTTAGACTTGTCTCCTGCTTCCTGAAGCTGGGTTTACTCCCTCACTAACTGCCTTTCACATTAGCTCACTCCAATCCCAAGTTCAGATCCTTTGCCTGCTAATGTCCACACCATCACATCCCTAGATATGACTGGAACAAGCCATACTTGAGATGTTCAGAAATCATAAGGGCCGTGGCCATATCCCTGAACAATTGGTTTTTGCTCCACACAGACCAATACTCATTTAATAACTAGCCCTCACCTTGGGAATAATTAAATATGCATAGGTGAGCTCCCTTCGTAAGGGCATAGGGCTTCGGTCCTGCTCTGAGTCCCTTAGTTTCTTTCAGTCTGTCGGGTATTCTAGGTGGTGAGCTCAGGGGCAAAACGAGGTAGGCTGTATATTTGTCAGTGCCCAGGAATTTAATCTACTCACCTCTTCATCAGAGCCAGCAAAGTAAGTGCAGTGATGGAGAGATGTAAAGAACTACCCTAGACAGATGGAGGATCCGCCTGTAATGAACAAAACTACTTTTCATTGCACCTCACCGCAGTTCAGTTGGCAGCACAGCATTTATGCCCTGCTTCCTGTCTGTGATGGCCTCATTTACCAGAAAGGTGTTATGGCCTAAGAGACCTGCAGAGGGGATCTGTCACCACTGCCCAAATGGAGAAGCTGATGGAGAGTCTGATTAAACACACACACACACACACACACACACACACACACACACACACATTCTTATTTCATTTTAAAAATTCAGAGTGAAAACTGCCCCAGACTATAAAATTTAAACTGTTACATCTCAGCTGTTCACTCTTTAATTATTAGTCACAAGGGACGGAAGGATCTAGAAGCAGAATTGAATGGGTCAGGCAAGGAGAACAAGGCTGACAGTTAATCACTTCACTTTCTTCGTCAGTGTGGTCCTTTGAGAATAACCTTTAGGTCAGCGAATGTCCATTTGCATGCTTTCATGAACTTGAAACACATTGCTGGATGTATTTATTCATTCAACAAATATTTATTGAGGACCTGTTACATGCCAGTCGCTGTGCTTTGCACTAGAGATACAAAGAAGAAAAAAGGAGACTTTTCTTCAGGGGTTTGCAATCCAGGAAATCCATAAGTATTTCCTCTACAGCAGATTTTTGTGTCTTTCAAACATGGATATAGACATCAACCTCCTAGATCTGAGACTTAGGGAAATATGGAAGGCAGAGATAGGAGAAATGATCTACCCTACTCCAATACGTATTTTATTTTAACAAGTCTTGGGTGGATATATACAAGTCTCTCATGAAACCCCATGTCTTTTGTCTTAGCCTTTAGCACACTTCATTACATTTATTCCATCATATTCTTCCCCACTGGACTGTGAATTCTGTGGTGAGAGGAATTTTATCTCCTCATCCACCAAAGCACTCCCTGTCTAGCACAGCACTTGGCATAGCCAATTAATAAATTTTGGCCATACTGCTGAATTAATAACAGCATAAATGAAGACATTTTCATAAGTTTACATTTAATAGCAATCTTTGAAAATCAGCAAATGTATTGAATAATAGGAACATACTAACTAACACTTCTTAAATCTTTATAATACTCTAGATTATATCACTTTGGGAATCCTGTATCTCAACAACCATAGAGGGCATTGCTTTTTTCACATTTTAGAGATTAACAAAAATTTAAGGAATACAGTGAAAAGATTTTAAGGAACTTTACCTGGTCATACAATTATTTAGAAGCAAAGTCAAAATTCAAACTCAGATCTGCTTCACTTTAAATTCTGACAGCTTTATCAACACACTGAACATTGAGCTATATAGAATGACCATAGATGAAATTTAAAGAGAAGAAAATGTAGGCTTTATATTTTGATTCTATAATACTCCAATGCAGAAGTAAAAAAGGGATTGACAGAAAATCAAATGGAAAAAATAAAACAAATTTTTTCAAAACTAAGCAGAATTTGAGTCAGCAATGCAATATACCTGCCAAAAAGGCTGCAGTAATTAAATCATTAATTAATTAATAAACTGACTATGATGGTAATACTAATCTTTTAAAAGATGCTTAGACCGGAGCTGGAGAATAATGTCTAGTTCTGGGAAGCATAGGAGTACATGTAGTGCGACCTCATCAAACTGAAGAATGTCTAGAGGAAAATGACCACCATTGGGAAGAGGTCAATGACTTGTCATAAAATGAATGGGATTGTTTATCCTGAAGTAGAGCAGAAGTGAACCGAGGTATTATGATCACAGTCATACCGCAGCTGAAGGGCCATCAGAGACAGACGGTGCAGACTTTTTTGCCTGACGGTCCTAAGGAATAAAATTTTGATCTGAATGGAGTCTTCAGAGAGGGAGCTCTAGTTTGAATGACGAAGACCCGTGAGAAGATGGAATATGCTTCCCTTAGAGCACTGTAACCCTCTTTTTTCCTGGACATGTCTCAGGAGGCACTCAGAAGCTACACTTTAAAATCACTGTAAAGGGGGTTTAACTTATATGGTTGTACTACATTGGAGTCATCAACTACACGGCATATGTGTTGCTACTCTCCCTTGCAAGCTCATAAAAGGCATCGCTAATCAATAATGGCATTTTCCACAATGCTTCCTCATATTCTTTCCAAACACTCCAGCAAACACTTCCAATTGACAGTTGGCGAGTGAAATGGAAACACTGTTAGTCTGCCCATATTAGAGATGTATGCTGTAAAAACAGGGGTTCTGAAGCCTAGTGGCCCATCGGAATCAGCTGTGGAGGTTTTGGAGCTTTTCAAAGCTGCAGATGCTCAGGCTCTACCCCATCTCTCCTAAAAAAGAATATCCAAGCTCCGAACCCAGGAATCTGTATATGAAAACTACCTCTAGCTGACTCAGACGGGCTGAATCGAGCACAGATTGACAAGCTAGTATACAGCAACAAGTGATAAAAAGATCTACCCCAATCCTGTGTCTCTGTGACTCTTATGGAATCAAATGATCAAGAACAAAAGTGTGTGTACGCCCGTGGAGACAGAAGCTAATTTTATCGCTGCTTATATGTGCATGTGTTACCCATGCAAGCCCTAGCCATGTTTTCCAAGTTTTTGCCCCGTGGATGAAATTGTGTGTGCATACCATCTTGCAGTACAGATTTATGTGTGTGTCAGTTTCCTGACTTACACTGACTGGATGAATCACACTACCTGTTAGAGTGTAAAAGAGCAAACATTAGTAAAACTGATAATTCGCCTTGTGGTGGTGACTCAACCAAAGCAAGCACATCTGTCACAGAGAAGCTGCCTGCCAGCTTTCCACCAGGGGAAATGCAATTGAATAATAATGCACCATACATAAAGCAACTTCAGTAATGCTCTCTGCCAAGGTAAATCCCCTCAAGTTGGAAATGTGTGCTTACATTGGGCAAATGTGCAGTCACATAGTATAAACAGGCCAAAGACTTTATACTCAGAACATAACATCTTCAGTGCACAGACTCATCCAACAAGCATCAGGCACTGTGCTCAGAGGAAATCATGGCCATACATGGTGCTTGTACCTTTGATCCTTCAAGAAGAGTGGTGGAAACAGAGTATTATGCTTGGAAATAAGAGCTAAAGGTAGAGAAGAGGCAAAGATGAACTCATGTAGAGCCTTGTAAGACGAGACATAGTAAGAAATCTGATCTGTAACTTAGGGATGAGAGGAGTGGCGAGCTCTTTAAGGTTTCAAACCAAATAGCAAATTTTGTATTTATAAATACCACTTGGGGTGCATTGTGGAGAAAGAAGAGGAGACAAAACTGTAGGGAAATGTAGCCATGAGAAGGCTGTGGAGTGATGGTGCCTCCGGCCATGCTCCTGGCTGAGGAGAAATGATTGGCATCATCTATCTCCAATGACGAGCTCAGTGGCTTCGAGTTGGTAGCATGTCGTCCGCACGGAGGGAGCACTTATACCACATAAATTGGCAAATGCAACAAAAGCCTTCTCCCTTCAGAATGCCAGTTGTGAAAAATTAATGAACACACTACATTGGTGTCAAGCATATAGTTTGTGTCTATACACAGTGTGAATGAAGGTACCGATACGCAAGCCCAGTTCAGCGGAACTTCACTATGGATGCTGACCTTGGGAAGAGAGTTTCGTTGATGAGAATACCTGTCACTCATAAAGGGTTTTACCATGTGCAGAGCCTGTCATATTTATCTTCGATTTGTCTTTCTTCTACAGATAAAGAAAAGCTAAATGGAGATAACAGAATTTTTGAAAGGATTGAATGAGAACATTCATGTAAACAGTAAACAAAATGCTGGACCCATATTAAGTGCTCAATACATTTTAGCTATTACTATTGTTAATATTAGAAATAATTATTCTACAATCAAAAGAATTCTGCAACCTATAGATGGTAGATAGTGTTAACCATATTTCCTGAATGATAGACTTAGGACTCTGAGAATTGAAAAAATTCTCTGAGACCTAGATTAGAACTAACAGAAGAGGGACCTAAAATCAGAGGATCTTTTGACACCTTGTCCAGTGTTATGTCCACAGGTGCATGTTAAAATTCACTCATGTATTTATTTATCCATCCACCCACTCAAAAGTATGTTTTAAACACCTACAATACACAGGTGCTGTTATGGAGAAGCAGTGACAAACTGAAAAATGACTTTGCTCTCATGGAGTAAACATTGTAGTAGTAAATGGCAGAATTAGCACATTAAAATGAATAACTAAATACATAATAAATGTTGGATGGAGACAAGTACTATGAAGAATAATATATTGTCTTTGTGAAGGAGAGAGTGAAGAGGGATGGTGTTTTAGGTCAAGTGGTCCCTGAAGGTCTCTCTGTGGAGTCTGTTCAAATGACTCCATGAGGAGAAAGAACATCTTGGGAAGCACACTCCCTACAGAGACCATGGCAAGTACAAAGGTCCTGAGGTGGGAGGGAGCTTGGGATGATTGAGAAGTGTGAGGAGATCATAGTAGCTGGAGAAAAATAAGGCTGGGAGGGGAGGGTGGTAGAATACAAGACCAAAGAAAGAGTCCGAAGCCAGATCATCAAGGTCTTTGGTGCCCACTATTGAAATATGTGCATCGTGGTGAATTTAGATTGCTTAGAGTGGGAGGTGAACACTCTCAATTAACATTCTGAAAACCTTTCCGGTAAGTTCATAGAATCTTCCCATCAGAATGTAGAGATTGGTTGGTCTCTATGGATTCCTTCAGTCTCTCTGTCTCTCAGCCTTCAATGTGCATGCATTCATTCATTATTTATGACACACCTACTACGCAGTAGGCATTGTGTTAGTCCCTGGGAACAAATCAGTGCACAAGACAGTAAGGCACCTTGCCCCCAGGACACTGACAATTCAGTAGGAAATATAAACATATTTACAGGTAATAAAAATGCAGTGACAAGAGCAACACACACAGAGATATGCAGAAAATGCATGCTGCTATATGTCCCCACAATTCACACTCAGGTACCCTGGTGCGGCTATTCTACAGTGCAACTCTATGATCCGCAAGGGTGATAGAGCCTCTGAATGCAGAGCAGTTTGCTTTGCCAAGCCTGGAGAAACCAGCAATAAAGACAGGAAAATATTATTTTGTTGTTTTTAACTAAGCTCTATAACTGGAATAATACCATCTTTAATGAGGCTGGGGAACTTCCTCTGAGAAGTCTAAAGCCCTTTACGAATGCTATTCCATTAATTCTCCTTGTGTCTGGAACTTGGCACCTGAAGCACAATGCATTATGCAAAATCCAAGCACACTTTGCATAGAGAAAAGATTCTGTTTCGATGTTTCCCTTGCGCTCAACTTCAAAATGTTGGCAGATCTGCCATCAGGACATGTGTCCCATATCTATGCTCTTTATGTTCAAATCATCTTGGATGTCATAAATCTATTTTGCAGAGAGAGAGAGAGAGAGAGAGAAACAGAGAGAGAGAGAGACAGAGAGAGACAAGAGAGACAGAGAGAGAGCAAGAGAGAGAAGGTTGGCACATGTAGGCAAAAATATATCTCAAATCCTTTGTGGGATTAAAGATTGTAGAAAGTATCTAAATCAGTTTTGTAAAGTGTTTTGTGAATTCTGTGAAAATGCTAGATGGATAACTGCACGAGCAAGTAGATTTGATGCACTCACCGTGTGTTGGGTATGGTGCTAGACAATTTGTAGAAGGAAAATGAGATCGAGACAAGTTCCCTGTTTCAGTCTGGGAGGAATCACTGCCTTATACAAAGCAGTTAATTTTCATTGCAAAATTAGAGCAAATCCTAGATCGAGACAAGTTCCCTGTTTCAGTCTGGGAGGAATCACTGCCTTATACAAAGCAGTTAATTTTCATTGCAAAATTAGAGCAAATCCTAGATTGGACGGTTTATCCTCTAAGAGCTTCTTGGAGTTCAAAGAAGGCAGAGATCAATGTCAACTGGAAGGATAAGAAAATCTTTATGATGAGCAATAGATTGGAACTGATCTTTAAAGACTAGGGAAGATTCAGAAATGTGATTCTGCAATGCAGTTCGAGAGACAAAGAGGTTGTCTATAGCCTAAATATTCCCAAATCCAGAGCAGCCCAATGTCACCCATTCTTCCCCGGGTCGGGAGGGGCTGAACTCCACATCACATCATTTCGGGGAATTTAGGATTCTTCTTATAATTCTAGGAATTTCCAGAGTCCTGGTGGTGGTGGTTGTGCTTCAAGGATCCTGTAGGCCGCTTGTCACCTTTCTTTTCTCTACTTTTTCTTTATCTGCTCTGGATGGCCTCTGTTCCCCATTTCACACCGATTGCCCCACCTCCTGCCATCCTCTTTATGGCCTCTCTCAACTTCATTCTTCTGTCTGATTCAGCTTCAGTTTATGCATAAGCTTAGCCTCCAATGCTTTCTTCCTCTAATACCTCTAATCCAATGCCTCTGAGGAATGTGTTTTTGTTTGTTTTATTTTCCTGAAAAGTTAGGAATAATGGAAGGGAAATAAAGCACCAAGGAAGGGGAACTGGAAATCCTCACAGCTAAAATGAATGAACAGCTCATTCCCCATCCTCTCCACAGAAACCACTTCTTGGTTTCTGGCTCAGTGATTGCTGACCTGGGAACTATCTTTACAGTCGTGCTGCCCTGCCTCGAGCCAGGTACTGGGGGTTTTATCTCAGGGCCATCACTTTCTGGTTGGGGGAACTTGAGCAAGTTTCTTCATCTGTAAAATGGGGATAATAGTACCTGCTTCAAGGGGTTCTACAAAAAATTAAATAAGTTTGCATAGATAAAACACTTAGTGTCTGGAACATTTCCACAAATGCCAGAGGACTAGTTGTTATTCACACTTTGAGCATCCCTTGCAATTGCAGAAGTCAAACGTGACTTGTATTCATCTTTTGTTCTTGGTATATATTGAGTATTACAATTAATACAGTTTTTTCCTTTCTTAAAATGTGTATACGTTTGTTTTTTGGTTTTTTGTTTGTTTGTTTGTTTTTGTTTTTTTTTTTGTTTGTTTTTTTTTTTTTTTTTTGGCACCCTCTGTATATTCTTCCTAGGAAACCCAGAAACCCAAACTCCCTGTGAAAGGTTTTTTTTTTACTTAGAGGAAGTTGGCTCCCTCAGTTTTAACCCCATCAGGTGATACCAGTCCTTCCTTTCATAACCTTTCATAAGATCAATTGAAGAGTTTCCAAAAAGAATTTTATCCCTAAAAGAAAAGCAGCTATCCTCATTAAGCGTCCTTCTCCTCACCAGAGTTCCATCGAGTCAGATAACCACAGAAGATAAAATATGAGCTCTGAAATGTCCCTAGATATATGTAGGGGTCAGAAGCTTTATTTTACAGATGAGGAAATTGCAGCCCAGAAAGATGAATTTAATTTGCCAAGACTGATGTAGGTGATGTTGGATCTGCTAGCAGTTTCTGAGTGTGGGCCGGGATTGTGTCTCGTGAAGCTGAGGAACAGAAACACGGATCAGGGAGAGGCAAAACGTTTTAAAAAGAGGATAGTTTATTAGAGGCAGGAGAAGAGGTTGCAGCTCCCGAGCGGGAGGGGGTCCTGAATGGGGGGGTGCCCCTTGCCTGCTTGGGGAAGGAGAGCTGTTTGAAGAAGGGAACTTGTTTAAAGAAGGGAACTGGCACCTTCTAATGAAATTCGTCTACCCGGTTTGTTCTGCTTGCCCATCCTAAAGGAATTAGCAAAGTAACCTACTCTTGTCTATCAGATCAGCTCCTTTTGTCAGGCCAAAAGGAATTTTATGATTAACCTCAAGGCTTTGTTACATTATGTCCTGGAGTGAAGAAGTGATTTCAAAACCTGGAGTTTTAGGATATGACTGTCTTTTGTTTATTTCATCAGGGACCTCCCTGTCTACCTAGGGACATGCTAACTCTCCTGTATCAAGACCACCCACAAAATCAATAGCAAAGACAAAACTGAAAATCTGATTTCTACACCCTTCCTCCAGATTTGTCTCTCTAGTTATATATGCCTTTATTACACCCTTTTCTAGGATGAAAATACGCACCTCTACTTGTTTTGAAATCACAGTAGGCTAGATTCAGCGCCTACAGTGAGTGTCCAGGGTCTTGAATTAATTTTTTAAAAAAGGGTTTTAAAGACCACTGATCAAGACAACTGTAAATTGTCCTCAGTTTGACTAAATTTAGACAAGTTTCTTCTTGACGATGGACCCCTGAACTCCTTTTTCTTAGAGCATTTCCTTTAGAACATTTGTAGTTGTTAATCCTTTCTGTGCCCCATGAGAAGTAAATCTTCCCACCTCTTGGCAGTTTACATTCCAGGAATGTCTTCCTCAAGGAACTGGAAGTCATGGCTTTGAAATCTGATTAACAAAAAAGATAACACCAAATCTCCCATTCTTTGGGAGAGGTGAGGGATCTGCTTCAATAAGGGACAAACAAAACATGCACAGATGTCCTCATCACCTTATCCAGCCTCCCTGCAGTGTCCTCCAGTAATTTTCCACTATCTGCCCCAGTGTTAACAAACAAACAAACAAACAAACAAACAACAACAGATCCCAGAAAGGGTCCTGCCTTTTGTTTCAGCAAAATGAGTTCAGTCCTGCATTGAAATCTCTTTCACCTACTATTGCAGGCTGAATAAAACCTTTGATGCTATTTTTAACAAATGTCCAGTGTACTTTACTGTGACATAGCACAGTCCAAGACAAAGAGTCACTCCAGGCAGCTTCCCCTTTTGTTTGGAAAAGCACAAGCAAATTAACTGGAAGCAGCCCAAATATCACCAATTCATTTGCATTTAAATTGCCCAAATGGCATTTGGTAAGAGCTATTTGATGTCCAAGGAGACTTTGGAGGCTTTTAAACTTCAAAACAGAAGGTCAGAATGGACCAGCAGGGAAAGAACCTCAGTGCTAAGTGGTTAGGTTGAGTTCCAAACTTTCAACCTGGGAAGGTGGTTTCAGCTTGAAGCCTGGAGGAAGTGAATCCCTTAGACTCATTCCAGGAAGAATGCCCAGGGCTGGACTGGGTGGGGATGTCTTAGGGTTCCACTTTGTAGGTTGCTATGCTACAGCCTCAGTCCCCTCCCATGGTCTGCACAAAACCTCTAACTTTCCTAGAAAACTATGTGTCGAACCTTGCTTCTCTTTACCAAGCTCAAACACATCGTTTATTCACACACACACAAAAAGTGTAATTAGCAGTTAAGTTCGTTTTTCCCTTTATTTATAAAATGTGAATAGTGTTAAATTAATTAACTAAGGAGGTCATTAGATGGCTGTGACTCTAAAGCCTTGGCAGCCTATGTGAGCAAACCAAAATCTAAGCCTGTCAATGCCTCCAGTTTACAAAATTGAAACCTAAGGACAACCGATTACAAACAGCCAACTAGGCTTTAAGCTGTAGCCAATCAATACTTTCTTTACTACTTTGTTTCCATTTTTTCTCTCTGGAAGTATCTTGGAGTTCCTGTCACTGGAGGGCCCCCGACCACTTTTGATTTGGTCTTGCCTGATTCTACTCGATTTTTGCTCACATAAACTATTAAACATTTTAATATGCCTCTGTGAGGGAGGAGGAAATTTCCCCCCTTTCCTCTCTTATGTCTTCTGGCTGGCCTAAGAATTAAACTGACGGAACACAGATCAACAGGAAAAAGTAACCAAATGTAATTATTTATGTACATATGTGAGTTCCATAAGAATATGGGGCACTGAGACCAATCTGGCAATTGAGGCTTATATGCCTCCTTGAGCTAAGGCGAAAGGAAGGGTAATGGCTTGGACTTCAAAGGGAAAGAAGGCAATTCATTTGAAGATGGAGAAGCAAATGTTTGGTAAACGAATGTTTGCTGGGCCGTCTTTACCAATGGGACACAGAGAGGACTTTGACCAAAGGGGTCCTGCGGGGTTCCTCCCCATCTATCACACCTGGCTCACCTTAAACTGTAGTTATCTAGGATGATAGCTCCCTTCCTGGAGTAGGTGCTCTATGTATATTCTTTTGGGCGGTTAGGGGGAAGGTCAAAGGAGGTTCTTCCTGAGTCTTTTGTTTATTAAACATAACCAACAGAAAATAATCACTATGCATAAAAAGGCATATTTTGGGATGGCAAACTGTGCTCCCCTTCACCTCACTTTATCTTTTAATAATAGTAACTATTCTTATCTCATAAGGTGGACATACAGAGTAATGATGATGATAATAATGGCTGATGATGATCAATTGAGCACTTTCTATGTGCTCACTCTTTAACATTTTTGAAGACCAAGTTGTTCAGGACAAAGGGTTGCTCCAGCCTTATTTCCTCTTTTGTTTACAACAACGCTATGAGGCGTGTTTTATTATTTCCATTTTCAAAACATAAAAAATAAATAAATAAAATCTGAAGCACAGAAAGGTTAAGTAACTTGTCAAAGATCACACAGCTAGCAGTAGCAAAACCAGGATACAAACAGACACACTGGCTCCAGAGAGTTAATACAATATGTAAAATATTAAGGTAGCAATTTTGTTTATAAAAATAACAGAAGAAATGCTGATACAGTCGTCACTAAAAATAGTAAATTCCAAGTGTACCCTTATCAGTACTGAATTTCCACACCAAATACCTTCTTTGACTTCTAACTTCTTATCTAGTCTTTGGCCACATTCACTCTCCTGCTATCATTCTCTATACATATATCCCAACCAACTCTAGAGCTGGGTAAGACTTTCCCATTGCCAAAACTTTGACCCAGATCTCCAACTCAAGTTGTGCCTTCTTTGCTGATCAAACTATGCAAAACACAGAAAGAAACAACAACAACAACAACAACAACAACAACATGAGTGGGATCCTATAAAATTAGAGGGTATAGGAAATGAATGAAAATGTTCACCATTGGTGCTTCACAGGTAAGATATTACTGAATGGCACGGACAGGGTTTTGGGCACAGGAGAGAGCAAAACAGAACTGAGGTACGACCATGCTATTCTGATGGGGCATGAACGTAAGCAACTGGGGCGATGGTGGCGAGAGATGATGCAGAAAATGGAATGGGAGAGACGGACAATCATTAGGGAATTTTTTAACATCATGTGAAGGACTACAGAAAGCATTGCTCTCTCAAACACAAGACTTTACCTAGATTACCATCACTGAGAGAGAGAGAGAGAGAGAGAGAGAGAGAGAGAGAGAGAGAGAGAGAGAGAGAGAGAGAGAAAACACACACAAAAAAAACAGACAAAAACCTTACATACTCAGTTTCCAGTCTAAGCTGACCTGGGATTTAACTCCCTAAGCTCCTGAGAGCCACAGTGCACTTATCTGCCACCTGCCCAGTCCCCATACATTTACAGTTTATCTTGTATTGCTTCGTAGAATAACAGCTCTAAAACACGCCTTAGAAATCATCTGGTTCAAATTCTTTCTTTTACCAGTAAACACCATTTAAAGATGAAAAGCAAAGTGTAAACGAAGGTCACCCAGCTCATTAGTGGCAGCTGAGCCAACAGGGCTAGGTTGTTTAGGGAACGGAATCACTGAACACCTTGAAATTGTTTGCACTGTATTTTAGGAATGCACTTATTTTTCTCAATGAAATCCGTGAATCAAATATTTTAACAAACCGCTGTTATGGGTTTTTCCAAGAAGAGTTCAAGAGATGCAAGTAGACTGCATTTAGATACCATTGTTTTCATTGACTCATTTAAAAGCCATAATGGGAGAAGGAATCTGGGAAGGAAACGAACTAAACTAAAATACTCCCCTTTAGATCCTTCAGTCTACTAACCAGGAAAGATATGTTTTCTAGAAATACTAAACTAATACTAAAACCGCCACAGACACACACACACACACACACACACACCCAAGGGTTGTCGAGGATCCTGCAGTTAATTGCAAATGATTTCACTATCCCACATCTCCTCTGACTGCTTAAGCACCTGGGCCATCTGGTATCAGACCTACTGCACACTCGCCACTGTGTGACATCACTCCTGGCTGTGAGTATTACAGGAAACAAAGGCTTTACCTGGGTTATCCCACTTCTGAAAAATGATTCCAAGAGTAACATAAAAGAAAATAGCAGCTGGGAAAAAATGGTGATAACATTGACTGTGCAAATCAAGAGGACCGCTAACACCTCTTTAAATCCAACTTGCAGAGAGAAGGACATACTCTTTTCACTGGGAAATGTTATGCACAGTATGGGAATGTGGAAAACTTATACTAGGGTTTCCTCAGAGAACAGATATAATAATAATAATAATTATTATTATTATTACTAATATAATAATAATAATAATAATAATAATAATAATAATAATAAAGGTACCCATGCAGAGACCCTGCAAAGATATAAGGGAATACATTGAGAAATTATTTGGGGATTTACATACAAAAATGCAAAAATGAGAATGATGATATAGGAAGCTGAGTTTGAGGTATCGCCTGATGTATTTCTTCATTCGTATTAATTCATTTCCTTATTTAAGAAGAAACATTTTTAGACTCCTAACCTTGTATCAAGAAGATTCTATCATACGTGACGACAGGCCATCTTCACCAGCACATGGGCAAGCAGACACTCATGCAGGAGTCTGGAGAAACGCCTTAAGATACCTTCGCTGTGTTAACGGAGTAACCATATGCAAAAGGCCTGTTAATGTAGGTTTTTCCCCCGTGGGCTGAAGGCATATTAATATAGAGTTTTCTAGGTATATTTTAGTGCCTCCATTTTACGGAAGAAGGAACAGAGATGCTGAGAGAAAGTAAACCACTAACCCAAAGTGGCATGGCCAGTATCCCACAGAGGTGGGATTGCAATAACTGTCTCATCTGTCTACCAAGCCCAAGTACACCCAATGACACGTGTCTACCTCTCAACATTAAGACATCTACATTCATTGGACTACCCTTTGGTCTTTGCTTATAGTTTTCCCTCTGCCTGAAATACATTTCCCATACCCCATTTTAGTTACACAACTACATCCCACCCTATGAGACTTGGTTCAAAGTCCATCTTCTCGGTAGAGCTTTACCCAAATGTCCCCAACAACAGTCTCTATTACCGTTGAAACCTCATGCAATTTTATATCCACATTTCTTAATATTGTCTCACTTTCTACAGTACCACAGCTAATTATATAAATGTCAACCTCTTCTCTGAGGCAGAAAATTCTTATTTTGCTCTCCAAACTTCACTGTATCTTTAACTGCAACTTACACAGAGTAGAAATTACATAGTGTATGAGCAAGACCTTCGGCCTTTGTGTCAGAGGCACTGCGAGCTCCATGTCTCCTACTTTCCCTAGCAGTCTGCAAATTAATTAAACTTTACGAGCCTTATTTTTCTAACCCTTTTTACACAGATAATAAACCACAAATGTCTTCCCCTCATCATTAGTGTGCGAATCAGGTTAGTTGAATAGGTAACAATATTGGGTTTTTATCAGGTTTGAAGGAGTGCATAATTTGAGATAAACATTTGGCTGTTATAAGAAAGGGACCCCAAAATAAAATGGCATTAAGAACATGGAATCTTTCATGGAACACCAGAAAAGCATTTCAAGTTGGGAGTGACTATATTCCATAAAGTTATACAGGGACCCAGTTTCCTTGCATCTTTTCATTCCTTCATTATTGCTATCCTCATCTATAAATTTGGAGCTGGGTCACAGGTTTATCCAAATTCCAGATGATAGGAAAGGGTGGTTATAAAGTCGAGTCAACTATTTTCATTTAAGCCAAATGACACAGGAGTCACATACATCACTTTACCTACATTCCTTTGTCAATAACAGTTTCTACGGTCATACCAGCTGTAAGTCACTATAAAATAAAGCCTCTAGCTGGGCAGCCACAGATTCAACTCGAACTAAACTATTCAAAAGATGGAAAGAATGGACGGAGGTGGAAAACAAGCAGTTTCTG
Source organism: Rhinolophus hipposideros (assembly GCF_964194185.1). Taxonomy (NCBI): domain Eukaryota; kingdom Metazoa; phylum Chordata; class Mammalia; order Chiroptera; family Rhinolophidae; genus Rhinolophus; species Rhinolophus hipposideros. The sequence goes on along the minus strand of NC_138057.1, from coordinate 69,385,112 downwards.
CCATAGCAGTAAAGGAAACATGAGGTGGTATTATAAGCACCAGTAATCATTAAGTCATAAAGACTTGAGGTGGACTGAGAGACAGGTTTATGTAGGCACAAGGTAGGAAACCTTTTAGTACAGTTCAATACGCATAATGAGGTTAAATGGTTTGAAGAGAAGATCAGGCTCTTTGGATATGCTAATGATGGGTATCCATGCCCAGATCTTATGGAAATGTTCAGTGAAGAAGCACAACTGTAACTTAGAGTATACAATCGATGCAGATGATACCACAGAATTGTCCAGACTGTACCTTTAGTGATCTTCAGATGAGAAACTTCCAAGGTTGCTTGAGTCCACATGTAAGTGACCAGCACAGCTATTACATGGCTCTCATCGCTGGGGAAAAAGAAAAGAAAGAAAAACACTTCATTTAGACACCAAGGAGGGCTTCCTAACTGCAGGTAGTAAGAGATACTAACACTTTCTTGTTGGAAGGTACCCAATTTCCTCCTCTGCTTAGAGGCAAAAAGATTGATGGATGGGACAACCTCCTGGTAACCTCACATATAAGGAGACTTTAAAAACAAAGAAGCAGAGATATGGGGCTGATAAGTTGGAGATGTGAGGGGCTCTTTGAATAAATCTTAGAAACACAAGGAGGTAGACAGAGGAATGAGAGCGTCTCTATATCCTATAGTGGTAATAATTACTTGTTATTTCTTGTTTATTTCCAATAAAGACACGCTTTTTGGAAACTGCCAGGTAAATTTTAATTATTAATAGAAGTAATAAAAATCTTTATAAGAAAATTATAAAATGAATGAAGGAGTACACCAACAAATTAGCATTTAATGACCAAACATTGCAAGAGGCAGTGAAACACAGAGCTGCTGTTGAACAAGTCCGTGGGGGCAGAGTTGGGTGTGAACTCTTCCAGGGATGGGCATTAGCCACCAGGGGCTAGTTAGGGATTTGTTCCCTTAAATAACAAAGGGGGAAATCTCGTTGTGTTAATTTGCAGGCAAAATCTATTTTTACAGCTCACTGCCAAAGCAATGCTCAAAATAGTTTATCAACTAGAACAAATTTTAACTCATGGAGCTTTGTTGCTAACGTTTAAGGATCTGCCAATCACTTACTCCATGACGCTGGAAAAGACACTTAACTTTGCTGAACCTCTAGGACTTCATTCTGTAAATTAATTAGAGTGGACATTGTGTAGGCAGGCAGGGTGGGAAGTAACCCAGGTGCTTTCAAACATACCAAGCCCTTAATATTTGGGATCTGCAATCATCAATCTTGGATGTTCCAACATGGGTAAATCGAGTGGATATTAGAGACTGGCTCAAAGGTCTGGTCCAGCACACTGCTATGGAAATCAGGTCTGGGCTTCTCATGGGTATTGTAGACTGTGATGTTTAGGGAAACCCAGTTACCACTGGTAGGTGGTTGGGTTTTCCTGGAGCTATCTCTGAGGAGGGAACCATGTTTTCCAGGGTACTATACACAGTTAACTTGTAGTTAACTATAGTTAATTTACAATTAACTATAGTTAAGTTATTGTTAACAAGTGTAGCTCTGCTATCATACGTTCTGCTCAAAACTTGGCACCACCATTTTTAATTTGAAAGTCTATGGTGATGTAGTAACGTTTCTATGGCTCAGTTTCCTCATCCAGAAAATGGAGATAATAGTGCTATTTCATAGGGGTCTTGTTAAGATTTAAAGTAATTGCTATTTGAAATGTTTAGTGCTTTGACATGTCCTTAATAAACACCGAGTAAATGCTTACTACCATCATTTGAATTTTCATTGACCGGAACTCTAATCTAGAGACATCCTATCAGATAGATGAAGACTCTGGGAGTCTATATTTAGAGAATCAAGAATATCATCAACTACAAGATGATTTCTTAGGCATTAACAGTACACATTTCATGAATGTCTTCCCAGCTCACAGTAACCCTACCTGCTCTGGAAACTGCCCTGGCCCCTTCTCTAATCTCTGGGGCTATGTTACTAGTATCATGTTTGTACAGTTGATCCTTCTCCCAATCCCAGAACTTATTTGTCCTCGGGATAATAGTTAGATCTCTAACAGGCCAATCCAATCTTCAGTCATTGGAATGTAGAGTTGGGACTGAGGATTTCTTAGTGGTTAGTCCCATTACATGAAAAGTTGGAAGCTGAAATGTGGCTCTGTTTATCAGTGTGTGGGTTAGGAGGCTGAAAGGGCTGCTGTCCAGACAGGAAAAAAAAAAACACAAACAAACAAACAAATAAGCCAAGCAAAAATCCAGTGATGAAATAAGAAAAAAAAAAAAAGAGTCCTGAAGAAGTTCCAGGTTCTACTTCCAATTCAGTGGTTTCTAAATCTGTGTGCCTGTTAGGATCAGCTGGGAATCTGTTAAAAACTTCAAAGCCTGGACTACACTGTAGACCAATTAAATCACAATCTATCGAGATGGGTCACAGGCATTAATACAGTTAAATTTCTTTTTTTTTTTAATTAAATTTATTGGGGTGACAATTGTTAGTAAATTTACATAGATTTCAGGTGTACAATTCTGTATTACATCGTCTATAAATCCCGTTGTGTGTTCACCACCCAGAGTCAGTTCTCGTTCTATCACCATATATTTGATCCCCTTTATCCTCATCACCCACCCAGTTAAATTTCTCTGAGTCATTTCAGTGCACAGCTATGCTTGGAACCAATGTTCTAGTCTTTCCTGACAGTCCGTCTGGAGAACTGACGTTGGGTTACATAAGCCATTCCAGTATCCTTATAATAAATTTCCCTAATTTCTGTAAATTTACTTTGTTTACTTAAAAGCAAAAGGTAACTATCTAAGCTGGGATTTAAGAATTATGCACTTTACCAACGCTGGGAACTAGACAAGGGTCCAATTGTATAAACTAGTGTACACGGTGCGGATTAACTGTTCATTTGAGTCTTTAGTTGTCCACTATCATTGCGAAAAACCTTAAAGTTGCATTCGAGGACATAGAAAACATTATAATACATGCACAATTGGGTGAGTAAGAAATGGGGATAAATACTAGATCCTAATAAACCAGGCCTCTGTTATTGGTGTTCCATGAACTTTTTTCAAAGTGTCCTGGTAATCAAATAGAAAACAGTAACTAGTTTAGTCAACCAATTGAAATTATCTGTGACAAAAGCAAATTATCTAGGATTACAAATGTTCTCAGTATAAGAAGCATGCATGGATTTCTTCGTTAGGTCCTTGTGAAGAAGAGGTGATGATGAACTGGGAGCATGACCAAGGAAACATGGCAGCAAAACAAATACAATGGATGAGACACAACATGAGGCCAGAAGAGCAGAAAGGCAGATTATACTGAATCAAACCAAAGAGCCAAAAGAGGGCTGAAACCTTTTTAAATCATCCCCTTTTGTACACAAAGGACTGATCCCACACTGTACCAGAACCAACACCCTTCTCCATCATTGAGAAAAAAGCCATGGATTTGGGAGCAGGGATCCAACCAAGCAAGTCCTAAAACCAGTCAGTTATAAGTGCCTGCCCCACTACATGTTTCCCATCTGCTGGGAGTGCATCTCAAGATCCCTCTGGGTAGAATTTCAGCTTATACTCTCTGTTCCTTTATCTGGATATCTCACCATCTAGTCAGTTCCAGCTTCCTTCAAATTTCCTGTATACTCAATTAAAATCTTCTGCTTAGGACTTCCTTGGACTTTTAAAATTCTCAATGAAAAGGTTGCAGCCTCACCTACACACTTCCAAACACCAGTCATCTGAGTACGTATAGGTATCAGGTTGTGGAGAGCATGTTAAAAATGCAGATTCCTGGGTCAAACTTCGAGGAATTTGATTCATTTGGTCATAAATGGGCTATAAGAATCTACATTTTAAAAAACACTTCCGCTAACACTGATTTAGGTGAAGCCGTGCTAGACTTGGAGAACGCTGTCTTAAGAAACTCTCAGAGTGTGTCTTCACTACCCTTCTCCTTTTTTCTTCTCACCTTTAGGCCATTTCCTGAACACTTACTATATTCCTGGCACTACACGAGGACCTTTCTCATAAATCAATTTAACACGTTTTTACAAAAACCCCTTGTGGTAAATATTATTGCCCCCATTTTACAGAAAAGGGAATTGAGACAGGGATTTTGAAACTTAAGTTTGCCAAGGTCACAAGAAATTATGGCAGTTATAAAGATGAAATACACACACACACACACACACACACACACACACACACACACACTTTTTGTTTTAAAAGGAAAGAATGAGATTGAGTTGTGTAGGAATTCCAGCAGCACAGAGCTGTGAATAACACTGACTAAACTAAGCGAGTCAATAGCTTATGCCTCAGTTTCTCCATTGTCAAATTAGAAATGAAAGTGGCTTTAAATGAAGTTAGAAGACTTCAGGGGAAACATGGTTTTCAGGTGCAAAATATGATTAACATGACAAGAAGCATAGCAAATTGACAAAACTGCTGTTTAGACACCCGGAGTTCTCACAAGACATCATCCTGCTGCACTAAATGCCAATCAATGAGGATTAAGTGGATTGAATTTTCCTTAGAGAAACATGAGTTTTTAAAATGAAAAGGAAAAAGGCCTGGATTAATAGCTACTAAGGGCTTTGCAGACACGGTACTAAGAAAATCAGTCATTTGATAAACTTTCTATTAGCAGGGAAAACATATAGTTCAGAATCGTGGACGTATTGAGTATAAATCTGGAAGAAAACTTATGTGAAATATCATGATTATTAAAACAACATCTTCAATATATCCTAGATACATAAGCCAAAAATTAATCAGATCATTTCCCTAACATTTCCATTTATATCAGATGGAATATTTATATAAAGTGGGATGTATAAAAAAGATATAATATGATTAATGTAATATGATTAATATAATGTGATTAACACAATGTGATAATATAATACATACTATATACAGTTATACAAAACCTTTTCCTTTTTGTGCCTCCAAAATGCAAATGTAAGTTTGACACTGTGATTAATAATTGAGATTAAATTGATGATGCTCTCAGAATTTATTTCAAATTCAAAGCAATCTTAAATATGAATTTTGTGGCCATTGGACTTCTGGCAGAAGAAGAGGAACTTCCATTTTATTAATAATTCAGGGCCAGCACACTGTTTTCAGTCATTCCCGGGCAATTAAATTTATTAAGTTAGACCACACACAGGCAGAGTTAAGTTGAGCCCAAGTGGATTGTACCAATACAGTTCTGGATTTCTCCTCCTCACACAGCCCCTGATCAACAGCCTAAAAGTTATTATTAGGTATCAAGAGGAGCAGTTAAGCCACCCTGAACAACAGCCACCTTGAATGGACCCATTAAAGCAATTCCAGGTAACAAAGACACAATGTGGCAGAATTAGCCAGATATTAGGTGACGCTGCTAATATCAGGGTCACCTAATGACAGCTTCATTATCTACCCTGGCTTCATATCCTAGGGTCTCATTTTCACAGAGGAACTCTGTTACTTCCTCGTCTCAGTTGCTCATGGCTTCTTCTTTTGATCAGATTGCTTCAACTGGCTGCTACAAACACCTGGCTTTTTAGATCATGGTCTGCAGCTACCACCTACATACGTATTTCTGATCTTGACCCTGAATGTCCCTGCCTCTATTTCATTTAGGCTTCATACTCAATAATAACTCATTGATTCACTCTTTAAGATATAAATATTTGTTGTCTCTTCAGGGTCTTGGGAGGGCGTTCTGGGGATACCGCTCTGAGCAAGATCACCGTATTGTTTGCACCCATGAAACTTGCAGTCTAATAGGAAAGACAGAAAATGCAGCAACCCATTCCCATTTGTGTGTTAAGCAAAGTGGTGGGAAGTGTGCAAAGGAGGCGACTCATATGTTCTACTGGGGTCCGAAAAGGACTCCTGAGGCAGGTGAAATTTAATCTAAGACTAGAGGGCAGCAGGAGGTAGGGAAGGCAGAAATACATGTTCAAGAAGAGAAAACAGCACATACGAGTATTCGGGCCTGGGGGTGAAAGGGGGCAAGTGTCTTATGTTAGAGAAACTGGGGCTTGGGAAAAGTTTTAACTAGAGAACTGGTAGAGAAGGATGCTGAAAATGTGTGTAGGAAACAGATCTGGAAGAGCCTTGAAATCCATCCTAAGGAATTTAGACTTTATTATGTGGACAAGGAGGGCCCGTTAAAGGGTTTTTAGCAGGGTTGGATAAGATGGTGGGGAAAAAAAATCATTTGAAAAGGCAGTCTTGTGCTAAACAAGAATAAAGGCTTGCTTTTCGCTTATCCTGCAACTGGCAATATTGAAATGAATTCAAACAAGTAGGGTGGAAGGGGCTGGTCTACGCTGAAGATTGACCCACTCAGTATCCCCCTGGCTACGATTAAACAACAGTGAATCTGGACCCAGTCCAGCTTTCCTATCACCAATCCGGTCACAAGCCTGGGAAGACCAAGTAAGAAGAGTCTCTTAACAATAATAAACCTCATGAGATATGCCATCCCTTACATAAAGCAAACAAGAAGAGATTTGAGACAGGAACCAAAAAAACAGACATTTTAGGTGCCATGCCAAAGACCGCGGAGGGTAAGTAAAAAATCTAACAAATGTCATCCATCATCCATCCAGGCAATTGTCTGCTCTGACAGCTTATGCAGGGACCAAGGACATATTGCTGGAAATCTTTGGGGGAGGGAGCATATTCTGTGCCTCTGTGTCCTTAATGGTGAGTTAGATTGGGAACATCCTTCGATTTCTCTTCCACAAGGATCCATTCATTTAATAACCGTGCAAGAGTTTTTTGTTTGTTTGTTTGTTTTTACTTATTTGTATTTTTAATTTGCATTGGAAATAGTACGAAAGCTAGCATGGATTAGCGTCATATATTTCCAACTAGGATTTTCAGACCCCAGGCTTTAGGGAATATGGTGGTTTCAGTTCCAGAGAAAAATTCCATGATCTCAGTTTTCATGTTGGGGTCTGTATATTTCATTAAAGAAACAGTTCCATTGTTTGCAGGGAAATCCTAGAAAGAAGCAGTGTAGGGGGAAAAAAAGTATCAAAAAACTTGAGCTTAACTGGCTGCTTGATTTTTATCAAGTCTCTTCTCCTCTCTGAGTTACTATTTCCTCAACTGAATATTGAGGAACCAAAGTAGATAAACTCTAGGTTTCCTTTTAGATTCAAGAATCTGATATATATCTTGAAAGCTGCAGGAATGTAAAATAAAAGTATACCTACTTCCCTTCTAGAGTATCTGTTCCTAGGAGAAATTTTTATCTTATTCTTTTCTTCTGAAACACTGTTTTGTGTTAAGCTCGTTTCAATCCCCAGGGTCTGCTTTTACTTCATGATATCATTCCCCTTATTCCAAAATATAGCATCACATTCATACTTTTAGTCAGTAGTTCTTAAAGTAAGACAAAGTTCTGAGCCTATTCCCCAAGCCTATGCATGTATACACACAGGTTTGCAGACACATCCAAGGCCTGATAAGCCCATTCATGCACTTGTCTTAAAAGAATGTTGTCTAACTCCATGCCTTACTGCATTTGTCCATCAAATATTTGTAGACAATGGCCACACATCCCCCTAGATTCTAATGATCTTAAATAAACAGACATGATTTTTGTAGAGGACTGCAATTTCATTTCCGAAGGGGCTCACAACCTAGAGAAAAAGACGCCTGTAACCCAGTCAACAACCATACAGAGTAGCAGCTATTGTGCTATAGAGGTGAGGGGATGCAGAGTCACACGGCCAACAAGACGCAGAGCCACGGGCCCAGGTCTGTTGATTCTTTGCCCAATACACTTTCTTCTGCAGATTACAAAAGCTGCTAATCCTTGAGTTCTACTTCTTTCCTCCTGAAGGACATACGAGGCTTTAGAAGACATTTGATGGTCCTTGACTAGGAGCATTAAGACAGTAAATTAGACTGACATGGTCCATAAATCACCTAATGAGTGAGATCCAGACAGTGGGCCAGTGCGAATAGGACACATCAAGAATGACAGCCACCCAGATCCTGTGGAGACTGCAGGCTACATATAGGGTCCAGCGAAGTCTGTGAGATGCTGCCTTCATGTTTGTACACTGTCCAGGGAGGAAGAGGGAAGAAGACAGTTCTGTCCTAAACCTTGATGGGGACTGTTATCAAACAAGTTTGGCTCCAGAGTTGAACTTTCTGGTTTCCAATGCATGCTTGGCTGTGTGCTTTGTGACCCTGGGCTCTTTACTTTCCCTTTTTAGACTTATTTTCTAGGGTGAACCTACAGATTGAACAAGATAATTCGTAAACTGCTTACCTTAAGAATTATCTGAGTGCTCAGAAGATGTGAAGAACATATAATGATAACAATACTTTACAATCTCATTTTGATTTGACTCATTTTAGTTTGCATTATCACACTGGACGTGGGTGAGAGAGTAAAACCCCAAGCATATTTCATCACCGACATTGTTAAAGGAAACCAAATTTTATTTAGTTGTATCATTTTCTTAAATTCTCTACAAAGGACAAACCAGCTATCCCTTGTACTTATGAAAAACCACTCCCCCTACCACATTTGGCACACGTAGAAATATTCTTTCATCAACATTAATGCATTGCTCTTCACACCACCCTTGCTAGTTAGGTAGGGGTATCCTGTTTTATAAATATTAAGACTGAAGCACTGAGAGATAAAGTAATAACAATAATACTATTAATAATAATAATAGGGACTGTTTAATAGTATTTACTGTCTGTTCAGTACAGCACAATGTCTTTTTATAATGAATTCTCACATGAACTTTATGAAGTAGGTTGCTTATTTCCCCTTTACAGAAGAAGAAACTGAAGTTCCCAGAGATTAGTCACGTTGCTGATGATAAGGGTACAGCTGGAATCCAGCTGTAAGTCTGTCTGGAGTTTTAGCTATTCAGTCCTGAGAAATCATTCTCCAAGTTACTCAGTTAACCTAGTGACGATGCCATTTTTTAAATCTGTTTCTCCACTCTTTCTGCTTTGACATCTCAGGGAATTTGGGGTATATTTGTTTGCTAGTTTGCCATAACAAAATACCACATATGGGGTGGCTTAATAACAGAAATTTACTTTTTCACGATTCTGGAGACTAGATATCTAAGATCAAGCTATCAGCCACATTGGTTTCTTCTGAGGCCTCTTTCCTTGACTTGTAGATGAAGGCCTTCCTCTCTCTAAGTCTTCACATGGTCTTTCCTCCATATGTGTCTGTGTGCTAATCTCTTTTTATAAGGACATGAGTCATTGGATTAAGGCATGCCCTAATGACCTTATTTTAAGTTAATTACCGCTTTAAAGACCCTATCTCCAAATCTAGTCACATTCTGAAATACTGGGTCTAGGACTTCAACATATGAATTGGGGTGGGGGGTACAGTCAGCCCATAGCATGGGAAACTTGGCTTTTATCTGTCTTTGGCCACCAGAGTCAATCAAAAGAAATGTTCCAGTTATTGAAAATATCCCCATATTGTAGAAAAGGCATCAGCTGTGATCCAAAACAAAGGACAATGTCAACTCTTATAAAAGTAGTGGTCTTTAAAGGAGGCATTTAGAAAGGAATAAATAGAAAGCAAATCCTCGAAATAAAATAACTTAAAACATATAGTCATTGTTATAAGCAATTTTATGAACATTATCTTAGTTAACACTTTCAATAACGTTATGAGAGAATTACAATGATAATATGCTGATGAAGGGTAAAACCCATAATCCTTCTCCAATGAAATATTTGCCTTTAATAGAAAATATGGCTTCATTGATTAAGCATTTATGGAACACATACGAGGTCAATCAAGTTCTCAAACTCATCCAAGAAAAAGTGCTGCATACCTCACTGCTGAATATCACTATGGTCACCTTCGAAGTACTCCCTTTGGGAAGCTATGTACTGACGCCACAGTCTAGTCCACCCTTCAAAGCAATTTTGGAACTCTTTTTCTGGAATGACCGTCAGAGCTGTCATTATATTACCCTTAATGTCCTAAATGTCATCCAAATATCTTCCTTTCAATATTTCCTTTCTCTTCAGGTAAAGAAATAAGTCATTGAGGGCCAAATCACATGAGTAGGGAGGGTGTTCCAATACAGTTATTTGTTTACTGGCTAAAAACTCCCTCACAGACAGTGCCATGTGAGCTGGTGCATTGTCATGATGCAAGAGCCATGAATTGGTGAAAAGTTCAGGTCGTCTAACTTTTTCACACAGCATTTTCAGCTCTTCCAAATAGTAAACTTGGTTAACCATTTGTCCATTTGGTACACATTCATAAGGAACAAGTCCTCTGATATTAAAAAAAAAAAAAAAAAGATTAGCGGGTGGGGGGTAGGAGATGAGGGTAAGGGGGATCAAATATATGGTGATGGAAGGAGAACTGACTCCTGACTCTGGGTGGTGAACACACAATGGGATTTATAGATGATGTAATTCAGAATTGTACACCTGAAATCTATGTAATTTTACTAACAATTGTCACCCCAATAAATTAAAAAAAAAACAAAAACGGTTAGCAACATCATTGCAACAAGTTCGCGAACTTAATTATCACAGCCCATAGTAGGCATTAGGCACTGTGCCAGGTGCAAGAAAAATTAGGGATAGGACTAAGAAGGGCACTTTCATTAAAGAAGGACACACTGCCGTCCAGGAATTGTGAATACATCCTAGGGATACTGATAGATGTGTTGGTCAATGAGTTAATTAACCTCGTTCTTTTCTGTGTTTTCTTATGACAAACACAAAAACACTTATTTTTGTTTATTTGATTGTTGGTTGGTTGGTTTTTAGTTTTTCAATCAATTGAGACAAATGAGTTTGGCACAACACATCCGTTGGTATTTAAGAGAAAGGTTGTTATCAGGAATGATTGTCCCCTAACCCTCTCTACCTCTTCATCCTTTGCATCCATCTTTTTGCATTAGTTCAAGTTCTGGCTTTACCTATCTTAGACGCCAATGTCAACTGCAATTTAATCAAAATGATGGTAGGATTTCATCTTCCTTTTTCATATAGAATTATTGAGATTGATTGCCACTTGAACTTTTAGATGGCAACAGAGTCGGGACAAAGGCAGTAGAGCAGAATGTGCTTCGTAGAGGCCACTAGTGTAAGCAGGTGATGGCATTGTGTCCAGGAAGTGAGTTTAGATAGAGGGAAACAGAAGTGTCCATACGGTAGAGACCAGAGCGTCAGTGAAATGAGAGGAGTAAGCTAGGTTGGGTATCTTTGAATCTTGGACCAAAAGAATTCATTCAATGCTCAATTTGGGGCTCTTATCTTTCTAAAGAAATTTGAAACTGTTAAAAATTCTTAATTATATGTGTAAGTTGTTCATCTCTGAATTAGAAACAGTTTTTAATATAGCATATGAATCAGGTGTTGAACTTGAAGGGCACTAGTTTCCCCTTTCCCTTTTTTTTTTTTTAACACACTTACAACCTATTTATATTCATAGTACCAGTTCTATCTTTGCAATTGTTAAATAATACTGTGATATTTACTTAGATTCTTAGATTTTTATCCATTGGTGTTTTACATATGGCCAGGCTCATCCAGCATGGAATTTGGGGAGTTTTGTACAAAATGTTCTGCAATTTTCCTTATTATTAAATGTTTTTGTATCAACTTTGTCTTTCAAATTGGTCAAGGTTGCTTGCAATTCTAATATGTCTTCCCAAGACTATGGCGGTAGTTTTCCACATTCTCTGCTTCAAATAGTGCCTTAAAAAAATGGGGACAAGTGTCATTAAGAATGGGATGGATAGATTCTTGTGGAGGTAAGTCACTCCTGTGGGAAAGAGACATTTATGATCTGGCATATGGTGAACATTTTTTTCAGTGCTGGTGATGATAGGCGCTTGTTGAGTGTAATTCACAATTAATTGTGCCCAACAGTTCAATAATAATTTAGATGGAGAGAAATGCAAAAGGATTCTTAGATTATGGGACTGTGTTGGAAACAAATAGCCAGAAATTTATAGCCAAAAGTTTTACTTTTGGGAACTGTGCTATATTTTGTTGTTGTTGTTTTTCTTCTTCTTCCTCTCTTTGTCTGTGCTCCTCCTTTCTCCTCCCTTGGATTTTAACTCTGTCTCTCTCTGTCTCTCTGTCTTCTGTCTCTCTCTGTCTCTCTCTCTCTCCCTCTTCAAATAACCTTTGAGATTTTCCCTCAGCTCTCCAGTCTCTGTTTTCATCCTACAGGCCACTGAACTGTCTCTGACTTAAGATTTCTCAACCCGGAGCAGCAAACCAAAGACTGTAGCTAAGGCATGTCTCAGTGTGTGATAACAGAGTGGGAAGAAAAACATTATTTTCTGCCTGCATCAACATGTAATGCAAATACACCGTTACTTACTTAATGATAATTTCCCCTGTATTCCTTTTTCTAACTGTCCATAGGGAGAAGGTTGGGAGTAGTTGAAAGAAGGGGGCAGGGATTATTCCTGTAGGGTGATAGACAACCAACAGACATCCTTTACTCTGTCTACAATCTGCTGTAAGGAGAAGAGCGAATTCAGCAGTTTCTGCAAAATTACCAACACAGCAAGAAAGGCAGGCAAACAGATTGCTCAGATGGCCTGACTCTTAGTAACAAGATCAGTCAAGTTCAGACTGGCTGCGTACTGGGAGACTTCAAATTGGGCCTTCTTTTATGTATTTGATTTCCCCAAATGAGGGAAAACCCTCTAAAACATTTAGCAGTGTGGGACACATTTTGAGAGACACCGAGGGACTCACTTTGATGTCATCCTCGGTGGCATGAGTTCACATTTGTCCCAAAGAGTTGTCATCGTCTTGACTCACTTTCTTTTGATTTATCTGTGAAACACTTTGGTTGCCAACTTGCCAATGGTTTGCAGTACAGACCTACTCTACCCCTTACCCTTTTCTTTCTTTCCTTTTTTTTTTTTTAACTTTTATTTATTTAAGTGTGCATTTCCAGGACCCATCAGATCCAAGTCACGTAGTTTTTTTCAATGTAGTTGTGGAGGCCACAACCCGCTGTGGCCCACGTGGGGATCAAACCGGCAACATTGTTGTTCAGCGCTCTAACCAACTGAACTAACCAGCCGCCCCCTCCCTACCCTTTTCTATCCTGCTCTGTGCCCCAGGAGGCTGACTGTTATCGATGATCAGTGAGCTCCTTTGACGTATAGCTTCTGGTGGGTTCAGCCAATGGGAGGTACTGAGAACAGATCTGGAGGGCAGGGGGAAAATGAGGTTGGGGTATTTATTCCTCAGGTCTCTTCCTTCCCAATCACTGTGGCTTAGCTACATCCCGTACAGAAGCCACTGTTCTTGTTAGGTGGCCCTCTTCTCCACAGGATACTACAACTGTTCAATCATCTTATCTCTTCAGACCCAAGGAGGTTGATAGTGCACTGCTTTCACTGGTACTGGGGTACTTTCTCAACCCTCTTTGATGTCCCTTAACCCTACTAAACTGATTGTAATAGCGCCTATATTGAGCTCTCCTTAAATACCCTCTGAGTGTACCACTTGAGTGTAACACTGTCCGTACCCTGATCAATAAACACAAGGGTGGGGACAATTCATTCAGTCCGATGAAGATAGTAAAAGTATTGATATCATAAAAGGAGATTTGAATTTGCCTATGAAGTGTGGAGGCTTGGGGAGGTCACCGCTTTACTTAGGTCACGAAGAAGGTCATTAGTGGAACCAGGATTCAAACCCATTTCCTTCAGAATCTATATCCCACATAATCCCCACGTGTGTTCCATGGACAACTAGCCCTATGGGTTTGCCATAATCTAAAAGAAAGAAATAACTAGATATGCTATAAACATCTTGGGGGAAATCACAAAGCACATTACTAACTTATAGGCTTTGAGAAATTCTCTAGTAAGGTAACTTACTAATCCTCTAGTAAGGACAACACTTGATATTGTTTAAACTAGAATTTAGCACACATATCCCTGCCACGCCCCCCCCCACCTTTTTATTTCTTTCTCATAACTCTCATTTGCATCCTATGGAAGTAATGGTCTGTGAAATGCAGATTAGATTTCTCTGCTCTTCTAAGCACACTTGAAAAGAGGGCAACCTCAGCACTCCAGAGTTTATATCTGCTGCTTTCTAGCTCCCAGTACAGAGGGAGTTGAATGGCTGAGCCCAGGTGTGACAGTGGGGCAGGGACTGTCATTGAGCCTGGCTTAGGTTAGGCCCAGCTCAGTATGTCCACAGTGGTGGGTCACATTGTTGAAACATGGTTGCTCAGACAGAACCCTTGAGTTGGGGGATGTGCTTAAAAACAGAATGTCCTTTGCAGACACCTCCAAATATATCTGTACTGTTATTTTCAAAAGGCATAGCCTAATGATTTGTATAGCCCAAAGAGGCAACTTTTTAAGTATCTGAATGTTTCCATTCTTTGACAATGAAATCAAGACATACCAAAAAGAAAACAAAAAAATGCTTCTTCGAAAAGAGGTTGGCTTTTATTTCCCATTTTATAGATAGATGATTTTCTCTCGGCAACATACTATCACACACACAGTACTCCTCAGACACTGCTTTCTATTTCTTTCTGGTCAATATGCCACTTAGCTTTACTTAATGCAGTTTCTGCTTTAGTCATCACAACTCAAGGTGAAGGGAAAGGAAGGGAGCTAACAAGTATTGAATACCTATATACACTGGCTCTTTTATCTCACTCTTCTCATTTATTCCTCCGTGGTTCCTACATGAGGAAACTGAGGCTTGGCACATTCCTGTTCCTTGCCCAAGGTTTTAATGCTAACAAAAGTTTCGAACTGCTAGGCTGCCTTACCAACATTCATTGCTTTTTCATATATATCCGATCCTGCCTGCTGTTAGGTAGGCAGTATTGCAGGCCCTGAGTGCAGAGATTTTCTTTCTTTCTTTCTTTTCTTTTTTCTTTTTTCTTTTTTTTTTTTTTTTAGTGCAACAAAGATGACCTACATACAAAAAACAAAGTATATCTATGGGGATATGCAGGTCATCAAAGGGGTGGTGGCCAATTCTATAGGAGCAGTAAACAAAAAAGGGTGAGTTTTGCAAATGGAACACTCATTGGTTGAACGTGGTGAGGTAAGACATTCCAGACAGAAGGAAGCAGCATTGACAAAGGCAGGGGGCATGGTTTGGAATGGTATATTAAGGAAATCCCAATGCATCTGAGTTGGACGAACTACAATATGTAAAAGGAGCATTGTGAGAGATGAAGTTGGTGTTGTACGCAGGGTCTGATCTCAGAGGGCCTTATAGACCATGCTAAGGGGCTATCCAACACACAAAATACACTGAGGAAGCCAGGGAGAAGAGAACACATGATGACCATGAGGCTCTGCGAATATCACCCAGAGGAGACAGCATTCTCCACTTGGTATAAATAAATAAATAAACCAACAAGGAACAGTTATGATAGCATATCTACTCTCAGTTGCTCATGTGCCCTGTGGATGAAAGCACACACGTCAGAGGCTGGATGGCATAAGCAGTTCTCTTAAGATAACAACATCTCATTTGCTTTGAATAGAGCATTCGGTCTGAACTTTGAACAGCTGACCCGTCCACAGTGAACTTTTTGTTAAGGTCAACACTACAGGTCAAATGAGAGAGCTTTGGGTGGGTGACAGTTTTCCCTTAACAACACCCATAGAGTGCTCCCCACCAAATCATGCTATTTTCCAAATGAGTTTACAGGAAAATAAAATCGGTTTGCTTTAGGACCACTAATTGAGAGTGGAGTTTCTTTGCTCAAGCACCCCAAAGGGGTTGTAAACTTCGATGTTTAGCACTGTTCCTGCCCGTGGGCTGTCCAGCTCTCTTAGGACCGCTTATCCAGAAACTGTCTGTGGTTCCACTTTTGCAAGCTAATTGATAATACTTGTTTGTTAGCAACGCTTCTTTTTGCGTGTTATTTGAATTGGTTGCACTGTAAATTAGAATGAGGAAGAGAACAGAGCCAAGTATCTGCAGCTGAATGCAGCCTAAAAAAGAAGACAGATTGTAAAGTTGCTTTGAAAAACTGCTGAGAAATTTCAGCCTTTGACTTCAAGTTTCCATCTTAAAACCCAAAGAGGGCATTTTCTTAAGAAACCTCAACTTTTCTCCAAATATTACAAAATGGAATTTAGGGGAAAAATAGGAAAAAAAAATCTTTCGTTATTATGTCTCAATTGGGCATTTGTTGCTTCAATGACTCATATCCTGGTGAATCCATCTGTTCAATATACAATGAATATAATGCACTTACATGGTGGAAAGTTCGTGAACTTTATTGTCTGACCTCGTATACTGTGTAGAATACATTGAAATAGACATTTCAATATTGAGATAATCAGATGAGAATACTGCCCTAGGAACTACTTCATTAGATTGTAAATTCTCTGAAGGTAGGCACTGTATCTACTGTATCCACTATTAAGTCTCCAGAGCCCAGCAACACGTCTGGAGCATGGATGGATATTAGGAATTTACATGGGGTTTGGTGATCCCACCACTTGTCTTTCCTTTGGTGGAGGCAAGACAAAACATCTCATGATCCCATCTGAATAAGCAATACAGATGAGGAAAAAAATAGCTGAATTTTTACAGAGTGGTTTTCGATTAATACTCAGGAAGCATCAAACGACGTTGAAAACTTCAAAACACATTGTGTGGGATGATGTGAATTCCACTTCCTTACACTGAATTTAAAATGGCCTCTATGAGGAAACTACCAGCCCGGCTTACTTAGCCAGTTGTAGGTAAGAGAACTGAAAGAAAGAAATCTAAAAGTGGCAGACTTGTCCCAATTTTTCAGATTCTTAGAAAATATTTTTGCTACACCACCTACATGGGGCCAGAGAGGGTAAGGATGTCCAGAAATATTCTGTCAAAGTTCACCTACATCAGTAGAGCACGTTTGGGAGGAGAGTAACACCGGGACATTAATCTTTGAACGCACTGTGGCTCTGCCCAGAGGTAAACCAGGTCCCAGTGAATACCTTCGGCGCTGGTAATTCAAAGTGACTCCTTCTTTTTGAAGGGGTTTGACTAATAGGCTGAGGAGTTTAAACTTGATCTTTGCAGGAAAAAGACAGCTATCATGCCCACAGCCCAAGTGGCAAACACAATAAAGGGACAGCACCAGGGAGTGGTACCTTTGTGGTGTGGGAACAGTAGCTATCTTGATTATAGTGATGGTTTCACGGACTAGACATGGGGTTACATCACATGGACGCACACATGCCTCAAAACTGGTGAAAACTGAGTAAGGTCTGTCTAACTAATAAGGTCATAACAATGGTGATTCCCTGGTTCGACATAGTATTAGAGTTATATAAGATGTCACCATTTGCGGGCAGCTGGGTGAAGGATTCTTGGGATTTTTTGTACTATTTTTGTAATTCCCTTTTCATCTCTATTTCAAATTAAAAAGTTGAGAGAGAGAGACAGAGAGACAGAGAGAGAGAGAGAGAGAGAGAGAGAGAGAGAGAGAGAGAGAGAGAGAGAAGTATCCCTCTCCCCTCACTTAAATGTTAATGCTGCAGGGCATGAGATTCCTGCATTGAGATGAATTGCGATGGGGAAAGAAGGAAGCTAAGGGTCCATATGGAATCTCATGACTGTTTTCCTCTGTTAAAGGAAATTTTGCGGCATTAGGAAATTTTGCTGCATAAAGGAAATTTTCCTAATTCAAAAACGTGCCTCTGGGGAGAGAGAGAGAAGTAAACATAACAGAAACAGAGGGAAAAAAGCAGCCTGAAGCCAAGAGAAATCCACAAAGGTGGGGAGGCTGTGTTTGGAAATTTTAGAATAAATTCCTTTGAAATGTATGGAGGCAACTGTCAATTTCTCTACATCACAATCTTTATTACTCTTTAATAACACATCGCCTTTAGTAAAAGATTTTATGGGCCCAGGACAAAATATGATCTCAGAGAGAAACAGCATACCAGAATAATATCTTTATGCAAAGGCATTTTTAATATTTTTATGTGCTGTCACCCATATTTTTCCATTTTTACAATTATAATTATTTGAAGGAATTATTGATCAGTTCTTTAATTAGCTTGGAGAGATATGTATGTGCTTACATATATATATTAGTTTTTTATTAGCTTCATTTTACTCTGAGGAAATTGGGCACCCAGCTCTTAGGTGTCTCTGTGACTTACCTCACACTGAACCGGAACCCTGATCTCTGAAAACCACAAACTTGACCATTATTCTCTGTGACTAGGCTGAGCTTTGATTTCCAAGAAGCATCAGAACAAACACATCATGCCTAATAACGCATGAAAAAAATGAACCTAACCTATGTGTTCTCTGAAAAATCTAAAGGTACATATTTTCACACATTTTGCAAATGAAATTGCAGCCATTTGCATGGCGCTTTCAAACAGATCTCATTCCAAGAATGTTCAAATCACAGAAGCTTCAACTGTCTGTTATTGTGTTCAAAGCCCATTTTTAGGGCTTGTTGCCAACTAAGGACTTTCCTGGAGAAACCAACAAATACCACCCAGGCCACTGCCCAAAGTCTCAGTTTCCTCAAACATGCAAAATAATGATTTTTAGATAAACTGACCAATAGAAGAGAACATATTTTCAAAAATACGATTACTAAATTCACTATACTGGTGACATTAACGTGTTGGGGGAAATGTGAGCTTGCCAATAAAAGTTGAAGAATCAACTGGAAATCGTGGGGAAAAAATCTTTAGCTCCTACCTCATACCTTACACAAAATTAAATTCCACATAGATTACTGACCTAAAAGTGAAGAGAAAACAATAGAGATTTTTGAGTAAATCATAGGAGAATATTTTTTAAACCTTGGATTAGGTCAAGTTTTCATTTAAAACACAAAGATAAAACAATTATCAAAGAAAAATATAGATTGATCTATAGTAAAATTAAGTACTGCTACTCACCAAAAGATAGCAATAAAAAAGTACAAACTCAGTATCATTGTGGGAGAAGGCAATCGGTATGTGTATATCTAATAAAAGATTTCCTACAGTGTCCTACAAATAAATATATCTGCAAATAAATAAGAGGCAAAAGACAGATCAGGCAAGATGAGAATGTGTGAAAGTCTTGAATTCTTACTTTACAAAAGAAGTTAGCCATATGGCCAGTAAATAAGAAAAGCTGATCAATTTCATTAGTAATTGGGGAAATACTAATTAACACCCCAGTGGATCACAAATACCATAATGATTAAAAAGAAACACAATAATCCAAAAAAATATATCAAGTATTAAGAATGTGGAACAATTAAAATACTCATTCACTGTCAGTGAGAGTTTAAATTAGACCAGAGACTTTAGAACATTGTCAATATCTATCAAAGTTGAGTATACATCTAATCCGTAACACAGTAACTGAACTCTTAAGTTCACACTCAGCAGAAATACATTCATATGTTCTCTATAAGACAAGTCCTTGAATGCTCAACTAAATATTATCAATCACAGCCTCAAACTGGAAACTATCATAGGACCAGTTTGACCATCATAGGAAAAATTAATTCAGGTATATTAATACAAAGGAATATTATACAACTACAAGAAAGAAAGATCCAGTGCTCCACACAGAAGTTTGAAACAATCTCATGAATGTAATATTGAGCAAAAGAAATGGATGAGACACAAATGATTATAGGTATACTTATACGCCTCTACTTACATAAAGTTTTTTGTTTTTTTTTTAAAGACGCATCTAATGTATGGTGTTAGAAGTCAGGGAAATGGTTTCTTTATGGTGTGGTAGTGACAGAGAGAACACAAAGAAAAGATTGAGGAGTGTAGATAATTTTCTGTTTCCTGATTTGGGAGATGGTTGTATGGGTTTGTTCAGTTTGTGAAAATTCATGAAGCTACATATTTATAATATATGACCAACTCTGGGTGCATATTACACTTTAATATTAAAAGTTCATTCTCTGGAAGTTTTTCAGATTTTCCAATTCATTCATTCATTCATTCATTCATTCCTCAGTTATGTTGATGAATGCGCTGGATGCATTTCTAAGTCACGGGGATGATACAGGAGGTTTACTGCAAGACCCCTCCACTATCTCAGGTTTTCATCATCTCTTTCCTGGGTTATTGAAATTGTTTCCTAACTGGTCACTTTGTTGTCAGTCTTGTCTCCTTCAAATCTACTCTCCACATTTTTGGTAAGGCAATATATCTAAAGTATAATATCCTTTGTGGCCTTCCTGGCACACAAGATAAAATTTAAGTTCCTGGATAATACTTCAATAATAATAATAATAATAATAATAATAATAATAATAAAGCTAACATTTGTTGAGATATAGGAATCTGTTTTGGATCCGATTCTGTATCATTGATCTCGCTTTACAGATGAGGACACTAAGGCATCTAGAGGACATCTCACTTGCCTACGGTTACACAGCAAGTGAGTGGAAGAACGAGAATTTAAGCGGAGTTACATCTGTCTCTGGAATTCATGCTTGTAACTTAATCTTACCTGTTAGGCACTTCATGGGTTGTTCTTGCCTAACTTTCCTGCCTCACCTTCTCCAATCTCCTCCTGAAAATTCTACCCTGCTTGTAGCGCAGACTTCTTACTTTGTTTATGTATTTCATTCCTTGGCCAACAGTATTCATCGAGCTTCTTTATCTCCAACCCTTTCTGCTGCAATAATCACCTCCTCAGCACAACTCCTCATGTGGTGTCCTTGCTCAAAATTCTTTAATGGCTCTTTTTTTTTTAGGCCCAAATTCTTCATCTAAATTTATTGGTCCTTTGCACTATGGCCCAAACCTACCTTTCCATACATTGCCTAATTTCTTAACATACTCTTCCGTCAAATTCAATTATTCTTAATGCATTTTCATTTTTTATGCCTTTGATCTTCTAATGCCACTTTGCTTTAATTCCCTTTCTCTATCTTTAAAGGTTTATACCTCACTTCTTCTTGACACCCACTCAAGTATCTTCTTCAAAGAGCCTCCCCTGATGCCCAGAGTCTTCCCTCATTCTTCGCAAGTTGGATTAGGTGCCTCTCTGGGTTTCTGTTGCACGTTGTTTCCATCTGTCATTACCCTACTACAATTATTTATTTCTATTTTGACAGACTAGCACAGGGCCTCTAACATCATACCGACCCCACCCTAACCACACACACACAATTATCCTTAGTGCCTACACCACCACAGTTTCCCACTTTGAGTCCGTTGAACTAAATTAAAATGGAAGTGCTGTAAGAGCATGATTTTAGTAGACTCTAATGGGCCAAAATGTACTTATACATTTACACAGTGCTTTACGATTGTAAAATTACCTTTCCATGCCTTATTTCACATGACCTTCTTAGGAATTATTATCACCATTTATTTTATTGTGAAGCTAAGTCTCTACGATATGGATTTACCCAACCAAGGTAATGCAAAATTATGAAAGAAACTCAGGTCTCCCCACATAGTGAACTTCTCTAGAAAGCCTATTTTAGGAATGTTATTGTTGACAGGAACACAGAGAAAAAAAAAAAAAAAAGAGATGCATTTTTTTTGTTTTTAAAATATTCTCTGGTTCACTATCATATCTTTCAGGTCATTTTTTGCCAACTTGCAGATGAGAGGTTACTATTAACAAAAATAGGTCTTTGGTGTTCCTTCTTATTTACTATTTCCCCTTCCTCTTTAAGTTCTACAGATTGAATTCCCTAGAGTCAAGAGGACACCACACATTATTTCAGCAGGAGACCATGCAGAGAAGATAAATTACGTAGAAGAAGACCATCACAGAAGTCACCTAGACAAGCCTTCCTCCTTCTGCATTCTTAGTAGCTGCAAAATCTGAGGATCCCCAGAGGCCCCCAAAAAGAAAGGTGCAACCCAAGAAACCTAGTGGGGCTTGTGGGACTGAAAACTATGGGATTAAAGGTCAATCCCCTCCATCAGTTATGAGAGTGCTAAGAAATACACCTACATATGCTGTATCATTTATTTAATAACGATTAAGTGACAGACAACGTGCTAGGTGCCAGAGAGAAAAATGATTTAGTCTTTTGCTGTTATGAAGCCCACAGCCAAGTGGCCAACACAGCTGTATGTGGATTCAACAGCTCAAATATATAATGATAAAATGCAATAGGAATACAACCTAGTAATTGCCTTCTTGTGCATTTTTTTTCACAAAAACGAAAACATTTGTTTATACACGAATGTTCTCAGAAGGCTTATTTGTAATCACCAAAAACTGGGAAAAACAAAAACAAAACAAAAGCAAAAACTTTGGTTGTTGGTCAATGGGGATGAATGGTCAAACAAACGACGGCATGCCCATACTGTGGAATAACACTCAGCAATGAAAAGGAATGAAATTTTGAAATTTTTTATATGCAAAATCTTGTTTAAATTTCCAGGGAGCTAAAAAAAAAAACAACAACAACAACAAAAAAAAACAAAACAAACAAACAAACAAACAAAAAAAAAACAAACCCAAAAGCTACATAATTAATTATCCCATTCCTCTAGCATTTTGAAATGACAAAAGAAATTAGAGGTTGCTACGGCTTAGGGATGAAGCAGGGTTATGTGAGAGGAGAGGGAGGAGGACGTGATGATAAAAGGGCAGCACCTGACATTCTTTGGTGATGGACTAATATGTTTTGACTGTGATGGATACTTGAATCTACATATGTGATAAAATTCAACATACACATCGATGTATATGTAAAATTGGGGAAATATAAAAAAGATCAATGGAGTTTATCAATATCAATATCCTGGTTGTTATATTGCACTGTAGTTTTGCCAGAGGTTACCAATGGGGGAAAGAGCACACAGAACCTCACTACCTTATTTCTTCTAACTGCATATGAACTTATACTTATCTCAAAGTACAACCTTTAGTTAAAATGCTGTATGAGTTATAAAGGAATGTATTTGATAGGATTAAAGTATCTGACAGAAGGATTTGATCTAGCCTGGGGGAACCATTAAAATCTTTCCCAAAGAGAGGACATTTGATTGGAGGTCTGAAGAGTGAGTAGGTGCTCTTCAGACCTACTGAGCAAACAGCGAGGGGGCATCTAGGCAAGAGTGAGCATGATATGTTTTAAGAACTGATAGTATGGATACAGAATAGTACACGGTAGACCAAAGAGGCAAGCAAGACTGTCATTTAGGCCATCATAGGCCACTTAAGGATTGGTTCTTTATTCTGTGTCTTCTTAAAATGCTATTAGACAAGGAATGCTGTGCTGTGGGTTACTCTGGGTGAACTCAGGGAATAAAACTATCTCCCTTAGAAATACCAAAAGAATGCTTTTTTAGTACAACTTTCTTAAAAAAAACAACAGTTTTCTAAACTGTGTTTTGTTTTTGTTTTTCAAATGGGGCTGTATTATAAAATAGTGTATTTTCCTCATCTGGAAATAGTCAGAGTGGCTGACCACTATAATGTGGGTTATATATAATAATTAGGAACAATATTGAAATAGATTTCTAAGTTTCTTTTCCATTTCCGTAACATCAGGTGTTAGTATTCATTTTGCATAGAATTAAAGGGAAAAAAAAGGGCAAGTAGAATTGGGAAAACATCTGGAAATGGATCATCACATCATGGGTTGACATAAGAAACTGTTCTAATGAGTGAATGTAGATTTCAGGTTGCAAAATATTGAAGTGTGATAACAGGGATGACATCACAGAGGATTTTAAAGAAAAGTCCCTGATTCTTAGTTCCTGGGATCATCTCTCTCTATGGTGGATGAGTCCATTCTTAACAGTCTGCACTACAGGCCACTCATTCTGAATCAGGTTATAAACACAGCCCTCCTATTAATTTCAAATGATGCATTTCTATCTCTGGCTATGAATAAAACAGATCAATGCCACCCGTGTGTTTTATTGGGCCTCCTGTGAAATGAATCTGTAGGGAGACAGCCAGCAGGATGGAGTTGACATGCAGATGAGATTTGTAAGTGAGGACATATTGATTATTTCCATCTCAGCTCAGACAGTAATTCCACCCAACGCTGCTTCCCCTGTTTGAGCTCATTATTTATGCCATAAAAACACTATCTCAATGATAATAACAGGCTTCATTTACAAGCCGAAACATAAAACATCAGTGCTTATGATTTCAGAAGGTAAGAGAAGAGGGAGAGAGAAATTTAACAAGTCCTAGAGAGGCACGAAACTGCCAGGGCTCATCTTGCAGCATTTATCCTCCCAAAGAGCAAGAATGAGAGCAGTTCTAGATTAGTGGGCTTTTTATTGGTGACTCCAGACATGTACAAGGCTTGGATTGATGGGGCATTCAGAACTTTCTCCACAGTGAAGCTTTCCTCATTGATACCTGATTTTTCTCTGGCCTGCCACTGCCCTTCTGAGTGCTTTCTTGCACTTCTGTTTGGCAGTGTCCATTCAAATGTAATCACACTCCCCAGAACCTGAACCACTCTTCAAAGTAACAGTTTTTCTTTTTTTCTCCCAGTGGGTTATTTCAGTAGCTCAGGTGGCTGTAATCTATTGTTTTGCCATCAATAATTTTGTAGTCTTTTTAACATAAACCCAATACTGGTAACCCCATTCAAGTCAACAAGCAGTCATTGTGAATGCATGTTCCTTGCACTGCTCTTGGGAGCTATGAGGGTTTCCCTATTAGATAAGCCTATTAGATATATATATGGCCTATTAGCTAAGCTATATATATATGAAATTTATATATATATATATATATATCATATATAATATATGGTAAAAAATGCTTAATTCCCTCTAGTAAAAGAGTAATACATGTATATTAGAGAAATTTGAGAAAATATAGATATTAAAGTAAATAAAATGAAAATTAGATTGTTATCATGCAGAGATAACTGCCACTGGTAGTTTAATATGTGTTTTACATCTTTTTCTATTTAGATTTTATATACAAAAAGAAATGTATGTTTTACACCATATTTGTATGTATGTATTTTCCACTTCAGGATGTGTTTGAACATCTTTTCAGGTCACAGTACATTCTTTTCTCATTGTAATGACTGCAAGTTTTCCTTTGAAGGGATGCCTCATACCTTAGTTAACCAATTTTTTAATATTGGACATTTAATATTAACAATAGACGATGTAATACAGAATTGTACACCTGAAATCTATGTAAATTTACTAACAATTGTCACCCCAATAAATTTAATAAAAAGAATTCTGAACTGAAAAAAAAACAAAAAACAAAAACAATGTCATTGGGATTAAAAACAGTATTCCAACGAACATCTGAGAAACTAAGTCTTTATTCACATCCGTGATGATTGCTTTGGGATAAATTCCCAAAACTAGACTTGCCAGGTTAAAAGGTATTTGTAAAGTGATTGATAGATTCAGCTCTGCCATTCCTGAGAACTGCTCTATCAGTCTTCTTGCCCAAAAGTATATAGCGGTGTGACTTCTTAGATAGAGTTTTTCTGACAGGCAGGTTGATGAGGGATTTTTTTTTTAGCTTGTCAAATAACCTTTGCAGGGGTAATGTAAATATATGGTGGTAGTCAGACTTCACATCTAGGTGTTAGATGGAAACAAGGTTGGTAAGGTGGTTTGGAGTGAGTGAAAATGAATTTGCTTTTTTTAATCAGTAGCAACATCAGGCACTGACAAACACTTTATAGTAGTTTTACTCTTATTATTATAAATAATACATGCACAAAATAAAAACAAATCTGGAGAATACTGCAGATGTAAAACGAATAATCATAGTTGCCCCAAGTGTTTCATCTAGTTACTTTCCACAAATGTAACCAATTAATAGTAGTTGGTCATCTTTCCAGAAGAATTTGAGTTAGTCAGGTACACTTTGTGGACTTAGGCGTTTTGTTTTGTTTTGGTTTGGTTTGGTTTGGTTTTGGTTTTACCAAAACGGGACCACTTATCTGATTGGTCACTTTGAGAAGAATGAATTGCACATACTTGTGTCAGCTTCCTTTCTGAGGTTTAGAAAGTGCTTCCCCAGGTAGCACACCCTGGGAAGTGTCCCAAAAGGAGCAGTAACGGTCCAGTGGGTTCTAGGAAGCCAACTTGCCCGTAGATATCAGCCACATTCTCTAACATAGCCTTTATTGGTTTTCTAGAAGAGATATTTTGATCTCCACATATGCTATTTTTTGTCTTATTTTTCAGTTGATTCTGGACTCAGGAAAGAGAAAGGTGTGCTACTAGATGACACTCACTTAAAGAGCCCAGTGTATATTATTATTGTTGAAAATTTAACTAGACTTCTATTGATGGGCACTTATATTGTTTACAGATGTTTTTTTAAACCACACACAATGCTGAGTATATTTGTAAGATATAATCTAACAAATGGAATTACTCTGTGAAACGGTATGTACTTTGAAGCTTTTGATAAAGCCAAATTGACCTCTTTTTTCCCCACATATTATATTTTTTACAAATTTACAATCTCATCAATAGTTAATGTGAGATTTGGTGTTCTCCACCATTATTGATATCAAACTCTGATATCAAACTCTGATGTATACCATTATGGTAGGTGACAAATAGCACTTCATTAAAGTTTCAATTTGACTTCCCTAATTATGTGTGATATTGGGCTCTTTTTCATGTTTATTGGCCATTCATATGATTCTCTCTGAGTACTGTCTGTTCATCTTCTCTGCCCATTTTTCTATTAGGTCATTTATCTTTCTCTTATTGATTTTTTAAGAGCTCTTTGCATATTAATAAAATCAGCCATTTCTCTATATTATGTGCTCTGAGTAATTTCTCCATTTATTATTTGTCTTCTGATTTTGTGTAGGCATTTTTGTCAAGCATCATGTAGTCAAATTTCCAATTACTTTTATGACTTATATACATTGACCAAGTGGTCCCTAAAGGAGATACCATTTAGATAGGAAAAAATACTAAAAACATAGACATTAACTAGAAAGATATTAAAACCTCTTGTCGATGACGATGGCGAGGGTAAATAAATGGAGAAAGAAAAGATATGAGCTTCTTTAGAAAATAGACACCATGAAGGAAGAACAAAAGGTGAGTGAAAATTAATAAGGGTAAAATTCCAACGTTTGCACAAATGCAGATCGGACTGGGAATTGATGCATATATTTTCTCCAAAGAAATTCCTTTGTTTTACAGTGTTCCATGAACTATATTAATAATCTGGACTTGGAAACAATTCTAACATATTAGATATTATTTGGTGCACACTGCTATTCCCTATTTCAGATGTCAACTACTTTTCATCTCCTTAGAGAATGAGAATGGAATAGGGTAATGTTGACATAATAGAGGATTATCCTAAGACAATAGCAATTTTATAACTATGTCATTATTTACTGATAAGTAAATCAATATCATGTCTCTTTGATAACCATATACAGTATTCCTTCATAATGCTTACCCAAAGTAATGATGATATCTTTATAGGGATACTTAACATTTGTCTCTTAGACTGAAAGCTCTGTGAGGACTTAGGCCATGCCTGTTTTGTTCACTGTGTCTCTGGCACTTAGCACAAAGATTACACATACAGGTGTTCAATAAGTCATTTGACATGAATGACTAGTGACTACCATTCATATAACGTGTTCTTAAGTTGAATAAAGTTTTGGTACTCATACAACATATCCACACATCGAATCTTATTTGGATGATGAATGTCACAATAATTTCTGTGGGTTAGGTTTTATCTCCATTTTATTGAGGAAGAAATTTAGGCTCAGATACATGCCATAATATTGCCAATATCACACAGAGTGAAATACCAACTCCAAGCCATGATTCCACCCAGTGCTTTTTCCACAAAGTCATGTTTCAAGTTCATAATCATATAAACATCACTACGGAAAGGTTAAAAACTTTCTAAATGCTTCCAGACTAGTTAGTTCATAAAATATATGTTTGCTGTGTACAAATAATGAAATGGTAATACATCTTCATTAGGTGGTTCATCCAATTGCTATGGTGACTTTGACACTCCAAGCCAAGAGTGGCATTTACTAATAGTAAGTTATGCATAATACATTGTATAT
This sequence comes from Rhinolophus hipposideros, assembly GCF_964194185.1. Taxonomy (NCBI): domain Eukaryota; kingdom Metazoa; phylum Chordata; class Mammalia; order Chiroptera; family Rhinolophidae; genus Rhinolophus; species Rhinolophus hipposideros. The sequence continues at coordinate 69,357,071 of NC_138057.1, read as the reverse complement.
GTGCCATTGGAGGTTTTTTTCCCCCCCGAAGTCAGTATAAGAAGAATGTGACCTTATGCAGGAGAGATAAGGATTCAATTTAGTTAGTAAGACGATTACATTAAGTTATGAGCCACTATGACTACATACAATTGGAACACTTAAGTTGACCAGCTGTACTAAAAAAAGTAGAGTTTCTTATGGCACTACAAATTGGAGAAGAAGCTGCTTCCCATTTCAGAAAAGCCTGATCATTGGGGTAACCCACAACACTAGGTTACTAATTCAACAAATATGTATTGAATGTCTGCGTTGAACCAAGGCTTGTGCTGAGAACCAGAGATTCTGCAGTAGAGAAGAGGGGCAGAATCTCTGCCCTCAGGAAGCATATATTCTAATAGGGTGATAGACCATAGCAAATAGCTACATTAAGAAATGAAGCATAACAGCTTCTGATCATTGCTGCAAAGGAAGTATGTTTGGTGATAAACTGGAGCATGACAAGATGTGAAAAGATATAAAATAGACTGGTCAGGGAAGTCCTCTCTGAGGAGGTGATAGTCAGGCTAGATCTGGGCGTAAGATTGGACTAAGAGATATATTCGATATAGCATATTAGAGAAATATTATATGAAAAATATGCAAGGCAGAGCAAAATCCTAAAAATCAAAGTCCATAGGCAGGAAGCTTTATGTTCGTAACCCAGAATGAAGATTGTGAAGTGTGAGAACACGATGGAAAACGAGATGTCATGCAGTCAAAAAGGCCAGCAGGAGCAAGGTCATGCAGGACTCGGAAACACGGTCAGAAGTCTGTGTTTTCTTCGCTAACTGAGAAATCATTGCAGAGTTTTAAATAGGGAAATATTATAATCTCACGCGTTTTCTTTTAATCTGTGATGTCTGAGATGAAAGAGGGATAATGTTAAGAGGGATGGACATTAGCAAAGTTGGATAAAATCCTTGCTTTAGGGAAAGAACCAAAGTCCTATGGAATCAGCAAATTTAAAACTAGATTAGAGTTTAGAAGGGAGGAAAAGGGACCTCACTGTCAGGGACTTCCTGAAGATGAAATGTTGCTGAGGGTAAGCTTCTGGAAGCACCTGTGCTTTGAAGAACCTCTTCTAGCCTCTTGTCTCTAAAATTGGTCCCAGCGCATCCTGGCTACTCATGAGAGGTCTGACAATTACAGTGGAAGGGTAGGGGGGGTTATTGCAGCACATTCTTTACTCAGATGAGAGAGAGAGAGAGAGAGAGAGAGAGAATGAACGTACATACAAAAATGCAAACAAAACTACTCAGTATTTCAGCTGCAGATGAGATATAGATTAAAGCAGTGATTTCCAATCCTAGCTTAGCATCAGAATCATTTGGGAAGTTTAGTAAAGATCAGAATTTCTAGGTCCCACTTGTGCAGGTTCTAACCTGATCAGTAGGGCTCTATGCCCAGGAATCTGTATTTTTTAGAGGTTCCCATTAAATGTTGATGTTCTGCCAGTTTTAAGAACCATTGAATTAGACAAGCTTGCCAAGTCCCTTTCAGCCCAATGAGTCTGTAAATTATCAAACTGCAGTGGAACCAACATGGGACTATTGCTAGACAGTGCTAATGTGGATTGCCAAACTGTTTCATTTTAAATTTCATTTGAGGAGAAAGCCAAATGATATTAGCAAATGAAAAAAAAAAAAAACACAACAAGCTATTGGCACCAAATTCTCCCAGCTGCTATGCACTGAAGGCACAGATTACTCTATGTATATTCTGATTGTCTGAGAGGGAAAATGCATCTTCCAAGGAGACATGACTTACAGTCAAGGGAGTGTTTAGGCACAGGGAGAAGGTGTTTGGGATCATCATGTATTATTTTTGTAAAACTCTCTGTGTTGTCCCTTTAGGAGAAAATGTTTCTCATCTGTGTCTGTGTCTTCTAGCTGTAAGCTGTGCTAAGTGAGGAGGAAAGTGATGTCCAAGTCACATCTTGGGTTCAAGGTCACATAATGAATCATTGGCCAAAATGGTTTCCAGCCAGGGGCTCTCTATTCTTAAGTATATAGTAAATCTCCTAAGACAAAGCAACAGCACAAACCAATACAAGTACCTAATTGTTTAGGTGGAAATTATATTGCTTTTCTGTGCCACAGTAAGCCCTCCTAGGAAAAATGATAGGATCTTGAGGGAGAGAACTAATGGGAAAGCTTTTGTTCATAAATATTTTTCTTTTTCTACACTGATGTCACAATATTTGAAATGCCACCATTAGTGACTCCTTTTGAAGAGAAAAACTATACTCAAGTCAGGCCATATTTTTTGTTTTTGTTTTTGTTTTTGTTTTTCTTTAGAATTTCTGGGAAAGATGATATCGTATTTTATACATAGTTTCACTAATTGACCGTCTTTCAGCAGAGGTGGAATGAATTTATCTGCTTGTTCAACAGATGTCTGTAGGGTACCTGTTATGTATCAGCCACTGTAATACACACTAGAAGTGCAATGGCAACTAAAACACACCTGCTCTCAAGGAAATCCTAGTTAGTATGGTTGCCAGGTCCTGTGCTTGTATAAATAGACTATGGCATGTAAATCTATTCAGACTCTGTGCTTTTGTTTTTGTTTGTTTTAAAGAAACTTCCTTCCTGGAGTGGTCTTTTAACAGATTTTAATTTCCAAAAGTTCCACAAAATATTTTCCATCTCACATGCTCCCTTAGCCACAGGGTGAGGCCCACATACACATCATCTGGTCTACAATTCCAGTTAAGCCAAGACTTGGAGACACTCTGCTCAGGTCCCAGACATACCAGAGAAAACTAAGCCTTTAGATGCTATTAGCCTCCGACGATTCAAGTCTTCCCAGAGAAGAGCCCAAAGCAAAGACTAGCTATTTCCATTATATTCTGGCTGAATTAAAAAAAAAAAAAAAAAAAAAAAAGTAAAAATAGCTGACAATTACTGGATACTTACTGCTTGTCAGGCACTATGCTAAGGGATTTATGTAATTAGCTCCTTGCTCATTTAATCCTTAAAATGACAATGTAAAGATGGTTACTCTTCTCATTCCCATTTTACAGATGATGAAACAGAGGCTTACAGCGGATGTGACATAGTTGGTAGACAGTAGGGCTGAGACTGAAACCCAAGTATGGTTGTCTGTCTCCATGCTGACACTATATTTTAACCACCAATCAACTAAATTTATAAATCTGTATGAGTATCTGGGCTGAATTCTTGACCAATAGGATCCATAAGCATAATAAAATGGTTGATTTTTTATACTACAATGTTTGGGGTAGTTTATTATGCAGCAATAGCTAACAAGAATAAGCCTCCCCCAATCCTACTATTAGGTATAACAGAAGTCCTCATCCATCAAGGGCTTGTGATTATTAGACATTATCACAAGAAGGGGCAGTGATATTTATAGAGCACCTACAGTTTGCTAGAGTGTACTATGTGCTTTGCTTTATTGACATTAGACATTTCCATTCTGGACCTCATTTTACAGATGACCATATATACTTTGAACTTGGAGAAATGCTCAGAGACATTTCCTGCAGTGTTTCCTTTTCCTGGATGGCTGCCTTCACATTCACCATCCTCTTTAACCTACCTGCCTTACATTCATTCTTCACATAATCAGCCCAGATTTAACTCCCTCTGGAAAGCTTTTCACCATCTCTACAATTAGGTGGACCCCTCTGGGCTCTCAATGTCCCAAGTACCCAGTCATAGCATTATTATTCTGTATTATCAACGCCCATTTTCCCAGCTAAACGATATGATCCTTGAGGACAGAGATACAGCTTTGCTCAATGGTTTTCCCCATAACTTGTGGTGCCTAGAAGGTGATAAGTGACCATACGAACTGGCATCCAAGTTCCCACGTTCTTCCCTCAATGTTTTCTTTTTTCCTCTTTGCCTCAAACATTACATGACTACTTAACCCTTCCATTTCTGACCAATGAAAACCAACAATATTTTCTCATTACGGTCACATTCTTTTTCACTCCCACAACCCATTCAAATTTGAAGCCTGGCATAATGAACTCTCACTGGCATTCAGAGCAAGGGTGGAGGTGGGGAGGAGGGAAGGGAGAGCAGGGGTGGTCAGGTGGGGTGAGGCAGACCCATGACAAGGACAGCTCCTGGCGTTAGACTATCTTGGTTCAAATCTTGGCTTGATTACTTTCTTTCTTGTGATCTTGGTCAATTCACTTAAGCTTATCAAGCCTAATTTGCCTCATTTTTAAAATGGAGTTAATGGGGACTTCTGTAGAAACAAAGTGAAATAACACACATGAAGAGCTGGCAGTGTGTATGGCTCTTCGTGCGTATTTAGTTACTGTCAGTGACAGTCAGCACAGAAACAGTAGTAGAAACCACAGAAGTAACAGAAATGGAAGTAATAGCATTAGCACCAGGCTGTGATCTCAAGTCACCATTCAAATCATCTTTTCATCCTGAAGCCAAGCCTCACAGTTTCCTGTCTGAGTTACCCTGACATTGTTTTTTTTCTCTGTATTTGGGTCATTTCAATGTCTACAGCACTTCCCCAAAATAATTCCATTCAAATAGCAAAATGGTGACATCTTAGAACTCCAACAAAAAGAGAAGGGATGTTTCCAATAACTGAGAACCTACCATGGGCCAGGCAGTTGCCATGACTCTTGCACTAGGGAATTTAAAATTATAATTTAAATTCTTGACTCTCAGGGGGGAAAAAAAAATCTGAGCTTGACTAAGAGAATCTTTAATGTGATATTCTGAACTTGGAACTGCTGCATGTATTCTTTAAAATATTAAACAAATATTTTAAAAGAAGTCAAGGTTAATCAAAAAAAAGTTGTGGCACCCTTAGACTTTCTGATGGCAACTCACAGAGTACGGGCTAGTCCAAAATTCAGTAAGAAGCTGCAAAGGAACAATAGGAATTTAAACTCCTGAGAAAGGTTTTAAGCAGCTCTTTTTCTTTGAGGAGCTGATGTGAGTGAAGTAAGAAGAACCTCTAAAAACAGCATCAAGACTACCGTTAATTAGAAACAGAGCCATTGGATATGGAGAGGAAGTATTATGTCGCTCCTCCCTGGGGTCTGGGCTGGATGATTCCCTAGAGGGTAATTTCCACTTCTGTGTGAGTTAATGATTCCAGTGTAATCAACCCCAGTCAAAGAGAATGCAACATAAAGGACAAACAAAAGGAAATTGTGGGGATTACACATAAACTCTCTTTGGACATATGCAGGCTCACAAAGCTAATGAGTTCCCTATTCAGACTCTCTGATGGGAGTCTATTATAATAGCCCTAAACATTCTGAGAAAAGTGCTACCAAGGATGGGGAGGAGGTGGCGGAGTGCTGAAGAAGGCAGTTTGATAAGGGAGGAAGGTCTCTCTCCCGCAGGCTGCCTTTCACTGATAGGAAAATGAAAAGCCCAGGGAAGGCAAGCCAGATGCTTGGTAAGACCCATTTCAGCTTCTATAAAATCAAAAAAGGGATGAAGAGCGGGGAAAAAGGGGGCGTAGGGGTGCACAGCCCAACCTGCCACAGAAGAACGGGACCTCCCTTGAGGTTTGAATAGGATACTTGCAGAAAAATTCAACTACATTCAAAGTGGGACAGTAAACATACAAAACACATTACACACAGCAAATAGAAAGAACACCAAGAAAAGAACCTGTTGATTAGACATCCCATTGTTTGTAAAGGGAAGGGAGAGATATTTTAGATACACTAAGTATTAGTCTTCTGTCGCCGTGTAACAAGACAGAGTACTGCAGTTCAAGGCTTTCCACATTTTATAAAATATCAGAAGCCATTTATCTGTGAAAACTTGCTTGGAAGTCCAAAACATAAGACACATTCAAACACGCCTGCTATGTTCAAAGAAAAAGTGGAGGCTCAGATCCAGACCCCTTTCCTCACTTCCTGGCCCCCCACAATGGACACACCCATGAAACCCAAGAGCTTGAAAATGTCTTTGGATTGGCCTAACCACATATGATCCAAGACATACTGGGAAAGCTGCTCCAACTTTCCGAGCCTCAGTTTCCTCATGCTCAAAATGGCAATAATGGGAACCTACCAGAAAAGTAGGGAACTTGGTGGCACTTTAGCACTTGGCACTTAGCAAGCTCTGAGCCAGCGTTACTTCTGTCTTTACTACTAAACTCAGCATGGAGCTTGCAGCTCTGAAAATATGTCTTAGTTCTTCAGCACACGCAAAGCTATCTCTTCTTTAAGTCCTACTGCACTTTTATTTCTGTGTAACACTGTGCCATTTGGTTGTTTGTGATTCATATTATTATTTTTTTTTCCAAATTAAACTCCAGATGCTACCTTTTATTTTATTTTGTTTTTTAACATTTTTATTATTAACAAAATAATCATAGCAGCTACTGTTTCATTAATCGTGCACTATGCACACAGGTTGAGTTATATTTATTTTCTCACACTTTTATGACAAGTCATCAGAATAGTTATTTTTTCAAGTGTACAGATATAGGAAATAATGACGTTGAGACGTTTACGTAAGGTACTTTATCAAGGTCCTATAAATAGTCATTTGGAGAGAGCCTGTATTCGAACCCCGAGCTGTCTCAGAAGTCTGAATTTCATCTGTTAGCACCTCATGTTTTGCCTCCTGGACGAGGCTGTGAATTCCTTGCAGCCAAGGAATTAATTACAGGTCATTCATTTATTCAACAATTCTTTTATGGAGCACTTTCTATGCACTGACAGTGTTCTAGGCACACAGATAAACACAACAAACAAACTATCCTTAACAACAACACAGAGATATGTGCAATATTATTAGGCATTAGGGAAATACAAATTCAAACCTAAATAAGCAAGCACCACACACCTACTAGGATGGGGAATACAGCAGATGATACAGAGTGCAGGCAAAGATGCAGAATGGCTGGAACTGGTGATGAGGATGTACAACGGTGCAGCCACCTTGGAAAAACAATTAAGTTAAACATACACTTACTCTATGACCTATACCTTGATATTTACCCAAGAAAAATGAAAACACATGTTTACATAAGGACCTCGTAGCTTTTTTTGTAATAGCCGAAAACCTGAACACAACATAAATTTCCGTCGACTGATGCGTGGTATAAAGGTTTGCTAGATCCATACCAAGGGGGCATTCAGGAATAAAAATGAAGAAACTACTGATACATGCAACAATATGGATGGATTTCAAAAGCATGGAAATCCATCTAAGAGAATGCTAAGAGAAAAGCGCTACATACAATAGGCTCCATGTTGTATGATTCCTCTTTCATGACTTCCAGGAAAAAAGGAAAAGGTACCATCAGTTGTTTCTAGGGATCAGAGGGAGAGGGAGTGTTTGACGATAAAGAGGCATGAGGGAACTTTTTGAGATGACTGCAGTGTTTGGCTTAAGTGGCTAGAGTTTGGACAGGCAGAGGCCGAGTGGGAAGGGCTACACCAATTATGCCTGGCTCTAATAGATACAACCTGGGGGTTTATGTTCCCCCTTCTCGCTATAGATCCCTCAGGTGTTCCCCTCCATTATAACCACATGAAGCACAGTCCCATGAGAGAAGTTTCACCTTGAGAGGGAGGCAAGAGCAAAGAAAAGTTATGTTATTACCTAATAGAGATTTCTTGGAAGAATTTTCTTCCAGAACGCTGGTTGAAAAAGGCTGGGGCAGAAAATATTTCACATGCTACAGGGCCAGAAAAATGGGTGAAAAAGACAGTGACTCTCCTGCTGTAGGATCAACAAGGGAGTAAGACATCAGAGGTTCCTATGCTGTGGGATCAGAAAATGCATAAAGCACACGGAGATTCCCATCTCCAAGAATCTTCAAAGTTCTCTTTAATCTGTGACCTTCTGCATTCACCCTAAACCAAGGGTGTCTAAACTTTCTTCAACGCTTTTTACCAAGGGCCATATGCGGTAAAATACACAAACAGCCAGGCCACTCACTCGAGGTGAAGTACGTATTGCCTCACCTGGTTTATTTAAGTAAACTAAATATATTTTTAGAATTTGCTGCGGGCTAGTTAACAATGGATTGTGACCGCAGTTGGCCCGCGGGGCGCAGTTTTGACAGCCTGCCCTAAACCATCTAAAGTATGTGTTCACTTTTGTACATTTACAGAATGTTCATGCTTGTGTGCGTTCGTGTGAATGTACAGGTACATAGGTTCTCAACAATTAGTGTCCTACTTCTACAATGAACTTGGACCCAATCAAAAGGGACTAGTAGTCAGATGAGGTTAGTGGTGTGAGCCAGACCATTGGGCCATGAATTCTCCTTCCTCATGACTCCTTGGGAAATGGACATTACTCACTAATTCTGCCAAGCTCCCTCCTGCTTGGAGGACTCTGCGATACCCATATACTGTGAAGAAAAGAATATGTTTAATCAATAGTTTGATGCACGCACTGACAGCTGGAATGTAAACCTGTGGTTCTTTAGCAGGGACCCCCAGATGTGTCCTTAGAGTAATGTTGCTTATAAAGTGACATGGTGATTTCCTGTTGTGTCTGGCCTGAATGAACTATTTACTTTCCAATTTAAGTAAGAAATCAGCCTGGTGCTTTGGGAATAACTCTGTTCTAATAGGAAGGAGATCTGGCCTCTTTCAATCCCCTACAGATACCTGTGATGTGCCATGTCCATACTACCTACTTAATACATATTTATTTAGTTGGATTGAACTCGACTGGCTGTGACTCTAAATGGCTCTATTAACAGTAATATAATCTTTGCTGTTATATATTTATTTGCCTATCTGATTATTATCTGTCTCCTCCCCTAAACTCCAGGAGTTTGGGATCCTTGACACTTTTTTTTACCGAAGTATTCCCAATGCCTAGACCAGTTCTTGGCCCCACAGTAGGAGATCAATAAATATTGTTAGATAAATGAATAACCTTTTGCTGAGCTTTCTGAAATAGGCCAGGCACTGTGCTGAACAATTTAGTACATATCATACCATTTGGTCAAGTGTGGCTCAAACTTGAATGCGCATATGCATGCCCTGAGGGCTTGCTAAAACGCAGATTCTATTCAGGCTTTGGAAGGGGACTGAGATTTTGATTTCTAATAAGCTTCCTGGTGACACTGCTGTCGCCGCTGGTTCACATACCGCACCAGTAGTAGCAAGTGTCTCATCCTCCATGCAACCCATTTCAGAGGTACTAGTCCCCTGTTTTTCAGAGAAGGAAACTGGGACTTCTGGATGTCCAATAACTTATCCAAGGTCACACAGCTAATGAGTAGGAACGTCTGATACAAAAACAAGCAAACAAATAAAAAACCTAACTTATGTCTCTAAATCACAATTCCTGAAAAATACATATTCAGGTATAGACATTAAGATTGTGGCAGATAAATGTCTCAAGTATGCTTAGAGCTAGCTCAGTATTTAGAGATGAAGCTTCTCATTCATTCATTCGATCAAATATACCTAGAAGGCCACCTCTAGGTAGCTTTCTGCCTATGTGAATGTCAAACCTTGTTTGGAAGATTCATCTACATTTATCTATATCTGTCTATCTATCTATCTGTCTATCTATCTATCTATCTATCTATCTATCTATCTATCTATCTATCTGTCTATCTATCGTCCATCCCTCAATCCAGCCATATATATCTGGTATTAGAAACAAATACACTTTTCTCGCAGTGTTCTTCAGTGACAACAGTCAGTGGCCACTCTCAAATAGAACTCCAACAGGTTCTTGCCTTTTCTGCTCATTCTTACAGGTAATATTCTGAGCATCACCTTACATTGCATACAATAGCCCAATTCAGATTTGGCCTGATGCATCCAAGTTCTGTTTGTTTTTTTAATTGTGGTAAAATGTCTATAACAAAATTCACCATTTAAATCATTTTAAAATGGATGATTCAGTGGCATTTAGTATATTTACAATGTTGTGCAACCATCACCACTAATTCCAGAACATTTTCATCACCTCAGAAGGAAATCCCATCCCCATTAAGCAGTCATTCCCCAATTTCCACTCCCCTCAACCTCTGGCAGTGATTAATATGCTTTCTGTCTCTATGAATTTGCTGATTCCGGATATTTCAAAAACTTTGAATCATAGAAGATGGGACAATTAAGTTCGCGAATTCATCCTAGAAAAAGTACTACATATCACATTGCTGAATATCACTACGGTCACCTTCAAAGTACTTCCCTTGGGAAGCTATGCACCTACGCCAGTGCCTAGTCCACCCTTCAAAGCAATTCTGGAACTTTTTTTCTGGATGGCCATCAGAGCTGTCATCATATTACCCTTGATGTCTTGAAAGTCATGAAAATGTCTTTCTTTCAATATTTTTTTTTTCTCTTTGGGGAAAGAAAGATGTCATTGGGGGCCAGATCAGGTGAGTAGGGAGGGTGTTCCAACACATTTATTTGTTTACTGGCTAAAAACTCCCTCACAGACAGTGCTGTGTGAGCTGGTGCATTGTCGTGATGCAAGAGCCATGAATTGTTGGTGAAAAGTTCAGGTTGTCTTTTTCACACAGACTTTTTAGCACTTCCAAATAGTAAATTTGGTTAACTGTTTGTACCAGTTGGTACAAATTCATAATGAATAATCCCTCTGATATAAATAAAAGGTTAGCAACATCATAGCAACAAGTTCGCGAACTTAATTGTCAGGCCTCTTCTATGGCCTTTTTTGTATCTGCTTATTTCCTTTGGCATAATGTTTTTAAGGTTCCTTTGTTTTGGTCTGAATCGCATTCCCTTAAAATTCATATGTTGAAATTCTAGCCCCCAGTTCCTCAGAATGTGACTGTATTTGGATATAGGGCTTTTAAAGAGACAGTTAAGTTAAACCAAGGCCCTTAGGGCAAGCCTTCATCCAATGCGACTAGTGTCCTTATAAGAAGAGGAAATTAGACACATAAAAGGACACCAGAGGCCCATGTACACAGAGTGACGTCCACGTGCAGGGCGGCCATCTGCAAGCAAAGGAGAGAAGCCTCAGAGAAAACCAAACTGCCCACACCTTGCTCTTGGACTTCCAGCCTCCAAAAGTGTGAGAAAGTAAATTTCCATTGCTTAAGCTACCCAGTCTGTTGTAATTTGATATGCAGCTGGAACAAACTATTGATACAGCCCCTTGGAGGAAACTTAGACAGGAAATGCCTGTTCCAGCTTCCTGCCTTGGACAGGGAGCTTGGTGATCCATGACCCTGAATCTCTCAGCTTTTATTAGAGATTGGCTTTAACCCTTACTAGATCTGTGCCTTTTGAAATGTGACCTTAGTTTTTCAAAACTATTTCCCGATGTATCAAATGAGAATATTATTTCTCATGGAGAAATTGTGGTCATCCTACTTTATCACAGAAGGTTTTAAATTAATGCACAACAATTTATGTGCTCACATGAGTCCCATTTCCAACCTCAGAAGGATCGTGAGGCTTAACTGAGGAAATCTACGTGAAAGTGCTGTTTAAATTCTAAAGTGTTATAAAAATGCTCATTAATACAATCACAACATCTACAAAACTGTTAGTGTTGGGGGGGATCAATTGGTGTGTTACTTTGTTTTGAGTGCAGGGTCATGGTGTAAAGTGATATACACACCCCCTCCACCTCTCAGCAACTGGCAATTAATCCATCTAGGGTGTTTTTAAACATTGGGAATCATGTCTTTTCCATTCACCAGCTGGAAAACTGCCATCCAGAACAGTCAGCAGCAGCTATCAACTCAATTATTACTTGCTGCTACTAAGAACACAATTCCTCCACCACCTTCTCCACTTCTACCAGCTCGTGCAAAACAGCCAACACAGAGTGCGCTGGAGCTAAGCTTGGACGTATATACGAGTATGAAGCCTGGAACTCTCCCCCTCATATCCATGGGATCAGGGCTTCCTCACCTATACAATATCAATGTGCCCTAGGACATGTGCTAGATATTTTACATACATGCATGATCTCATGCAACACTCATATCAATCCCTTAAGTGAGGTGATGATGACTTCATTTTAAATTTAAGTAAATTGAAGATTAGAGAGGTCAATGATTTTTCATTCACTCATTTGATAAGTTTTTAATTGAGTACCTTCTATTTGATAATTTCTGACTATATGCTGAAGAATACAACATGGAACTTGCAATTGGGTGAAAGAGTGGACCATAAAAAACAAACAAGCAAATATATATATGTATATACATATATACGCATACATATATATATACATATATAAGTGCACAACTATATATATATGTATATATGTACATATATATATATATATATATATATATATATATGTGTGTGTGTGTGTGTGTGTGTGTGTGGATATATATATATAAAGTTTCGGTTCTATGAAGGAAAATTACAACATAGCCACTCACAATATGGAATGTAAAAATCTTAGTGGTGGAGCAGACAGCAACCAACATGTAAATAAACACAGATTTAAAGTTTCATGAAGGGACTTCACAGAAGGTATGGTGAAAATTCAGGTGGGTGAATGAAGAAGTGTACTTAGTCAGAAAACTGAAAGGTGAAAAGTAGCCATTTGTCCAAAAGGGTAACACGGACACAAAGTCCTGATGATACAAGGTAAGGCTCAGTATAGACCATGAAGAACCCTTGTACTTTTCTGGCATAGTTGATTCGTTCTTCTTTTCACTGCAGCTAAAAAGTTAGGACTCTTAGTATAGACCCAAGGACAGAGTCAAATTGTAAGACCTTTCTATGACACTTCTCAGCTGGTGTCTTTAGGAAATTTGTTTCATCTTTCTGAGCTTCAGCTTGCAGATCTGGCTTGTTAAACTTACTGTGCTGTCTAAGGATGAGGGGGGCAATGAGATACCTTAGACTGTACTCCACAAATGTTAACAGATTGCCAAAAGCAAAAACTGCCTGTAGCAGAATGGGATCCACGTCTTTACTCAATGTGATAGGTTTAACCAATAGGTCAAACCTCTTCCAGAAAAGTTCACCAGGTTGGATTCTTTTTTCTTTCTTTTTTTTTTTTTTTACAATTTTTTTTAAAAATTTATTGGGGTGACAATTGTTAGTGAAATTACATAGATTTCAGGTGTACAATTCTGTATTACATCATCTATAAATCCCATAAGTTGGATTCTTAAAAACAACCCTGATCACAAACCTGTTGACAAAGCACACTTAGTTTCCAATTGCCACCAGGATAAGGCACATACCACTCAGCCTCCCCACTACATTTCTCCCCTTCAACTGCCATCCCAACCTCTACCATTGTTTCCCAAACTTCCGGTATTTTAAGACTCACCCAAGGGCTCCTTAGGACTTGATAAATATCCAGAATCCAAGACACAATTCCTGGCTTATGAATCTAAATCTTTAGTCAAGGAATCTGTGTACATTTATTTAATAAGCAGCATAGGTAATTACTGTAATCAGCTTATTTGGAGAAGTACTATAGGTTATTAGTCCCCAAACATATGTGTATATAAGCATCACTTTGGGAGCTTATAAAAAACAAACTCCTAGCAACCACCTTCATACAAATTCTGATTTAGTGTATTTGGGGTACAAGGGATGAGTTGCCTTTGTGACAAACTCCCTCCCTCTCCGCAGCTGTTGCCAGTGGTCCATTGTTCCAATGTAAGGAAGTGCTGATTAAAATGGAATGAATCACTGTCTCCTGCACCCTCTAAACTTTCACCTTCCTTTTTCTCCACAGCCTTCTTTCAACTTGAATTTCACTTCTTGCAAAAAGTCCTGAAATGCTGCCCTCCCTCTACTCTCCTAGAGTTATTTAAAATATTTTGGGAGAGACATGAGCTTTCTGAAGCAACTTTGTGCTATGGCTTGGATTGCTATTAATAGGTATTGGAGGGAAAATGTAGACTTTGGGGACAATTTGAAGGAAAGGAAGGGAGAGAGAGGGAGGGAGAGAGAAAAAAAGAAGGAAGATGGAAGGAAGGAAGGAAGGAAGGAAGGAAGGAAGGAAGGAAGGAAGGAAGGAAGGAAGGAAGGAAGGAAGGAAAAGAGAAACTAAATATTTAATGTTTGTTCTAAGTGGCAGAAATGGATATGGATGTCAAAGACCCTGAATTCAGAAAATCCAAATGTGCTGTCTCTCCCACATGTTGGAGATAATGAATACAGTGTAAGCCTATTCTCTGATAGTTTAAGATGTCTATAATTGCACCACTGCAGAAACCCCTGGCTTTTTAGAATCGGAAGGATTGGTATGTAATCCTGAGGTATTCTCCTAGGCCCCTCAAATTACACTTATTATAAAGAATTTAACTATGTTTAAGGAATATATGATTCTCCTTCTAAAATGACGCCGGGGGGTGGGAGGAACGGACTAAAGCAAAAGACAGGTGGAAAGAAAGTAAATCATTTATCTAGGCAAGCTATAATACTTCCCCAGATCCAATCTATTATGGACTAAATATTCATGTGACACCACCCAACCCCTTCCAAAATTCCTATTAAGTACAAATCCTCAAGTGATGATATTTGGGGTTGGGTCTTTGGGAGGTAATTAGATCTTGATTGTGAAGCCCTCATGAATAAGATCAATGCCCTTACAAGAAGAAACAGGAGCGATTCTCTCTCTGTGTCTCTCTGTCTCTCTGTTTCTGTCTCTGTCTCTCTCTGTCTCTCTTTCTCTCTCTCTCTCTCCCTCCCTCTCTCTCTCCCATGTAAAGACACAGGAAGAAAACAGCCACCTGCAAACAAGAAGAGAGCCCTCAACAGACAGCTGATCTGCCAGAGCCTTGACCTTGGACTTCCCAGCCTCCAGAACTGTGAGAAATAAATGTTTGTTTTTTAAACCACTCCGTCCAAAGTATTCTACTATAGCAGGCTGAACTGACTGAGACAGAATCCAGCCCATACTAGACTTTTCTGAATCATTAAGCCTCCCAATTGCCTGTGTGTAAATTTCCCAAACTCAGCTACAATTATCAGTGAGAGAAAATGTGCCTTGAAGCAAATGTGTTAAGTCAGCACCAGAAGGGTTTGGGGGGCGGAGGGGGAATGCAGAGGATGGTAATGGGTGATAACAGCCTCCGGCATGTTTATATTGTTCCATCAATGGTAGTCCTTCAGTGTGAGGAGGGTTTTAAGGGACGTTACCTGTGACAGTGGATGGGATTTCAAGCAACCTTCTGCTGTGCTTCCCTTCCTGGAAGCTCACCACTTTCCAGAATTGCCTCTGATGAAGCTAGTTTTTTTTTTTTTTTTTTTTTTTTTTTAAATCATAACCAAAAGCAGTCAGTCTGTAGCCAACCAGCTATTTCTTTTTTTCTTTCTCTTTCTTAGAATCTTCTGAAGGATGGGAAAACATGAACCAAGTCTGAGCATTGATGTTGACTCCTTTCCCTTTAGATCCATACTTAAAATGGTCAAATTTGCTCCCTACTACCTAGGAGGACAACTTAAGAGTTGCTTCTAGTCCAGGGCAAAGAACTGAAGACAGGTGATCAACCTGAATGACCTTTTTGAAAATACACCTCATATCATGCAGACCACTGGATGCCCTCTTCTCCCACCTTTGATAAACTTAAAAATAGCAATAGCTTCCAATAGTCTTCTAATGAAGACTAAAATTACTAAAGAGCCTGCAAGGATGTGAACAATCCAGCCTCTACAACCTTTGAGGCTTGCCTCTTGCCCTCCAATTGTTTGCCCATCCTGCACTCACTCCCAGTCAGTGTTCTTTTACCTCCTGCTCTGTAATCAAGGCAGAGCCAAAACTGTGTTTCCTCAAGAAGCTGTCCCAAGAACAGTGCAGGCTCTCTATGGGAAGTTAGTCGTCTCTTAGCTCCTGCATTTCTCCTTTGGCACTTACCACAATTATAAATAAGAACAAATGTGGAATTAGTTGCTTAATAATTACTGTTAAATTCTCTAGTAGAACCTCATGAAGATAGAGAACTCCTCTTGTATTTAGCATCTCCAAGAATTTAGTAGGGTATCTGGGAATTCATAATTTTTTTTTTTTGAAAGAACAGCAAATGGAAGGAAAGAATACATATAGGAAAGTCTCTGTGTTGATTTCCTCTGGTCTTCATTTGCAAATGTGCATAAGTTAATAGAAGAGCAGGAAGCCTCTCTGATCTCCCAACTCTAGGTAGAACTGGCAAGAGCCTCTAATCCTAATCATCCCTGAAAATTATTTTCTATGCATTTTTAGAAGGTACACCCCCCACCCCCAACCCTACCCAAAATCCCTGGGGAATCTGGGCCTTCAGTCTCTATTTCCAGATCGACTTATCTCCTTTGTACTGTGCTGGAAATTTAGACATAAGACTCATTTCTGTCTTTCACTTTATAAATATGTGTATACGAGTATATCTAAATCATTTCTGAAAATGGACAATATTACTGAAGATTTCAAAGTATGGGAGGAGGCAGACAAAAGTGTTTACATCACAGTAGTACAAATAACCTTCAAAGTTTCCAGCCACCACTCCCATTTACCTTCTAGGTCCCCCATCACCATGCAAGTCCCCATCACCATGCAAGTCCCCCATCACCATGCAGCCCCCAACATGTAACCCCACATGCATGTTCTCAGCTTTTTCCTTCATCTTTTCTCAGCCTCCCATAATACAGATTTTTTTTTTCCTACAAACTTCTTTTCCCTCATTTATATCCCCTATTTGATTTCAAGAATTCTAAACATATGTGTGTGTGTGTGTGTGTGTGTGTGTGTATATATATATATATATATATATATATATATTCTCTTAATATTAATATTCTCCATATATATATACATATATATGTGTGTGTATATATATATATGTGTATATATATATATATATATATATATATATATATATATTCTCCTATTCAACAGATAAATTTGCCCCTACTTTTAATGCCTTCACACATTTCAGAAATGAAGCTGACTCACGTGTGTAGTATTTTGGGTTATTTTTCCAAACAAAGATAGTTTCCTTCTCAAGAGGAATCTCACTGTCGTTTTCATCTTATTGTTACATCCTTTAAAAAAATTCAATTTGCAAGCACCTAAATATATAAAGCAAATATTGATCAACTTAAAGTGAGAGATTGACAATAATATAGTCATAGTAGGGGATTCTAATACTCTGTGGACACCAATGGGTAGATCTTCCAGACAGAAAATCAACAAGCAAAAGTGACCTTAAAGGACACACTAGACCAGATAGATTTAATTAACATTTTTAGAGCATTTCACACTAGAGCAGCAGGATATACATTCTTTACAAATGCATGTGGAACATTTTCCAAGATAGATCACATGTGAGGCCAAAAAACAAGTCTCAATAAATTTAAGAAGACTGAAATCATAGCAATCGTTGTCTCTGAACATAATGGCATGAAACTACAAATCAATTACAAGCAAGAGAAAAAAAAAATGCAGAAACACATGGAGTCTAAATAGCATGCTATTAAATAATGATGGGTCAACAAGATCAAGGAAGAAGCCAAAAGATACCTTGAGACAAATGAAAATGAAAACACCACAACTCCAAATCTATGGGACACAGCAAACACAGTTCTAAGAGGGAAATTCATAGCAATATTGACCTACCCCAAGAAATATCTCAGTTAACAATCTAATCTGACACAGGAACTAGGAAAAGAACAACGAACAAAGCCCAAAATGAGTAGAAGGAAGGAAATAATAAAAATCAGAGAGTAAATAAACAAAATAGAGTCAAAAAAAACAAAAGATCAATGCAACCAAGAGCTGGTTCTTTGAAAAGATGAACAAAATTGATAAACCTTTAACCAGACTCATCAAGAAAAAGAGAGATAAGACCCAAATAAATAAAATCAGGAATGAAAGAGAAGGGACAACTTACATCACAGAAATACAAAGGATTTTTAAGAAAACACTATGAGCAATTTATGCCAACAAATTGGACAATCTGGAAGAAATGGATAAATTTCTCAGAATATACAATCTTCCAGGACTTAATCAAGAAGAAACAAAAAATCTGAACTGACGGATTACTACTAATGAAATTGAATCAGTAATTAAAAAATCTCCCAACAAACAAAACTCCTGGACCGGATGGCTTCACAAGTTAATTTTACCAAACATTTGAAGGAGAATTAACATTTATTATTCTCAAACTATTCAAAAAATTTCAAGAGGAGGGAAGACTCCCAAGCTCATTCTAGCCACTATTACTCTGATTCCAAAATCAAACAGATATTACCAAAAAGAGAAAATTGTAGGTTGATATCCCTGTTGAACATTGATGCAAAAATCCTCAACAAAATATTAGCAAACTGAATTCAGCAATGCATTAAAAAGATCATACAGCATGATCAAGTGGGATTTATTCCTGTGATGCAAGTTTGGCTCAATATTTGCAAATCAATTAATGTGATACACCACACAAACAAAATTAAGATAAAGACCATATAATCATCAATAGATGCAGAAAAAGTTTGACAAAAATCAAACATCCATTTATGATAAAAACTATCAGCAAAGTTGGAATAAAGGGAACATATCTCAACATAATAAATTATATTACAAACCCACAGTTAACATTATACTCAATGGGGAAAAGCTAAGAGTGTTTTCCTTAAGATCAGGAATAAGTCAAGGATATCCACTGTCACCACTTTATTCAACATAGTGTTGGAAATCCTAGCCATAACAATCAGATAAGAAAAATAAATAAAAGGCATCCAAATTGGAAGGGAAAACGTGAAACTGTCATTTTTAGATGTCATGATGCTATATAGAGAGAACCCCAAAGATTCCACCAAAAACTATTAGAACTGATAAATGAATTTAGTAAAGTAACCAGATACAAAATTAATATTCAGAAATCGGTTGCATTTTATACACCAATAACAAATTATCAGAAAGAGAAATTGAGAAAACAATCCCATTTACAACCGCAAAAAAAAACAAACAAAAAAAAAACCACAAAACACAAAACACAAAACACAAAAACCCCAAACAAAACAAAATAAAAACTAGGAATACATTTAATCAAGGAGGTAAAAGATCTGTACTCAGAAAACTATAAGACATTAAAGAGAGAAATTGCAGAAGACAAATAATAGGTAGCATATACTGTGCTCATGGATAGGAAGAATTAACATAGTTGAAATGTTCATACTACCCAAAGCAATCTATAGATTTAATGCAATCCCTATGAAAATACCAAGGGCATTTTTCACAGAACTAGAACAAATAATCCTAAAATTTATATGGAACCATGAAAGACCCTGAATAGCCATGGCAATCTTGAGAAAGCAGAATAAAGTTGGAAGTATCACGTTACCTGGAATCAGGCTATACTACACAGCCATAGTAATCAAAACAATATGGTACTGATATAAAAAACAGATGCATAGATCAATGGAACAGAATAGAGATCCTGGAATAAACCCAGGCCTGTACGGTCATTTAATCTATGACAAAGGAGGCAAGAATATACAGTGGGGTAAAGACAGTCTATTCAATAAATGGTGTTGGGAAACCTGGACAGACACATGTGACAAATGAAACTGGACCACCTCTTGACTCCATACACAAGAATAAACTCAAATGGATTAAATACTTGAAGGTAACTCCCCAAACCATCAAACTTTAGAAGAAAACATAGGCAGTAAACACTCTCACATTGGTCTTAGTAAAATTTTTTCTAATATATGTTCCTGGAGAAGGGGAACAAAATAAAAAATAAACAAATGGGATTATATCAAACTAAAAAGTTTTTGCACAGTAAAGGAAACCACCAACAAAATGAAAAGACAACCTACTGCATGGGAGAAGATATTCAACAATGATACATCTGATAAGGGGTTAATATCCAAGGTTTATAAAGAGCTCATACAACTCAACACCCAAAAAACAATCCAATTAAAAAACGTGTAGAGGACTTGAATGAACATTTCTCCAAAGAGGACGTACAGATGGCCAAAAGACATATGAAAAGATGCTCAACAGCACTAATCATCAGAGAAATACAAATTAAAACCACAATGAATGATATTACCTCACACATGTCAGAATGACTATCATCAATAAATCAACAAACAACAAGTGTTGGTGAGGATGTGGAGAAAAGGGAACCCTTGCACACTGTTGGTGGGATTGCAAATTGCTGCAGTTACTAAGGAAATGGTTTGGGGGGGTCCACAAAAAATTAAAAATAGAATTGTCTTATGACCCAGAAATTCCACTTCTGGGTATTTTTTTTTCTGAAGAAATCCATAAAACTTGAAATATTACCATTTGAGATAATATGTATGGATCTAGAGGGTATCATGCTAAGTGAAATAAGTCAGACAGAGAAAGACAAATACCATATGATCTCACTTATATGTGGAATCTAAAGAACAAAATAAATGAACAAACAAAACCGAAACAGTCTCAGAGATAAAGAGAACAAACTGATGGTTGCTAGATGGGCGGGAGTTTGGAGGGCTGGATGAAAAAGGTGAAGGGATTAAGAAATACAAATGGGTAGTTAAAATAGTCATGGGGATGTAAAGTAGAGCATAGGGAATATAGTCAATAATATTGTAATAACTATGTATGGTGCCAGGTGGATATTACTTATATAAATGTCTATCTACTGTGCTGTACACCTGAAACTAATATAAAATAATAATGAATGTGAACTGTAATTGAAAAAAAAACGAGATAAAAAATTCAATTTGTGTCATATTTTCCCCCAAACATTGTATACTAAAGAAATTTGAACAAATTCTCCCAAGTGGAAAACAAAGTGATAATGGAATCACATAGAAAACTTAAAAGTATCACAGGGAGGCATGTGTATCTGAGTTTAAATCTCCTTAAATCTACAACTAAGGGATTGCAAGTAAGTTATTTAAACTTAATATTCCATTTCCCTATCTGTAAAATGATAATAATAATGCTTTTGGGTTTTAAGTTACATGAAATAATAAATCACCTCATTGTTTAAGCCAATTTGAAATGGTTTGTTTTTTGCTTGCCATCAAACGCCTGATGGAGAGCCCACGGTTATTACCTCGTATATGGCTTTCTCTATTTCAGCAACATCCTCTCAGTTCATTTGATCTATATTTCTATATTTGCTATGATACTACAGCTTGGAAACGTAGTAAGTCCTCAGCAAGTATGATTAAAATAAAATAAAACTGATTATTATTTTACTTGTTAAATACTCATAAAACACTACTCTAGCACAGAAGTTGTGAACTTATTATTTTATCATTCATTTGTATAATTTTTAAGTAAAGAAACAAGTTTTTATGTTTATGTTATATGTTTTACATACTTTTTTCATTCTCCTTGCTTATTCAACCTTCTTTCCATCTTACCATTCTAACCACACTGAGATTTTTCCCTTGGGAAGCCACCTTCTTTGGCATAACCGTCAGGTAAGAAGTCTGATTGACTTTGGCCCTAATCCAGTGCAAACCAACTCAATATGTGGCATTCTCCTGGCCATGATGTTAGGTCAAAAAGGCCCAAAAAACATGATTATTTGCTTGATAGGTGTGGAAACACATTTGGTCTATTCCTTGATATGAAGAAGGGAACATGAAGCCTTAATTGCTGATGGTAGCTATCTTGCAACCATGAAGAAAACTAGTCTGACACTAGGAAGAAGGCAAACGCAGGAAAACCACAAAAAAAAATTATTAAATCCTTGACCAGGTACTGTTGTACCTGAACACATATATTTCTGGCTTTTTCAATTATGTCAAATAATCAATCACATTTTATTATTGAAGCTAATCACAAGTGACAACCTATCAAAAGCAATCTAAATAATATACTCATTGCCTTTGTGATAATGTACTTTCCATTCAATTTTATTGTTTTATATTTATTTCTATATTAGCAACAATACTATTATTTTTATCTGATAACACTAGACAACTGTGATTGATACTATTCTATTGAATATTGGACCTTTCACCTACTTATATTTCCACATAAATGTAAAATAATTTTAGTTTCAATGATAAGACAGGTTAGATTTTGACTTGAGTTAAATTAAATCTGAAAATCAATGTTAATAGTCAATTTTCGAACATTTTCTCTTCTCATTCAAGAACCTAGTTTATCCAACCATTTAATCAAATCTTCTTTTAAATTCTCTCTAATATGATTTTATAGATTTATTTGTGGCTACATATTGTCCATTCAATTTATGCCTCAATATTTTACATTTTATTGCTATTATGAAAGGAACTTTAAATATGTTTTCCAAATGGTAATTGTTATTATACTAATATTCTTCTTGTCAGTTTAGAGTAGTTATCAGAAGTACAGTATCTTGGAATCAGCAACCTGGATCTAATCAGGGAATAGCCACAAACTACCTTTATGTCATGCGCAATTTATTTACTCCTCTGTGCCTTAGAACTCCCATCTGAAATTGGGACATTTTTCATAGAGATGTTGTGAATATTAAATGAGTTAATACATGGAAAACACTTAGGATAGTACATGTCACATAGGAAGCCCTCTATAAATCTTAGCTATCATCATTTATTGTGATTACTTTTGTTATTGGGGATGTTATCCAACTTATTACTTTTAATTGCTTTTTTAAAGCTGACCTTGGATTGATGTTTTCAAATGTGTGTGCGCGCGTGTGTGTGTGTGTGTATGTGTGTGTTATGGACATATGTATATACATACATATATAATACACACATACCTGCTCCCCCTTAACCTTTTCTATGTTAACATGCATTGTAAGAATATATAAAATTAAAAACGACAATAATAATATTAGTTGACATGGTATTTTATTTATAAATTTAATAGGGATATCTATGGATTTTCCTCATTGATTGCAATCATGTTCATGACACTGGTTTTAGAGGAACCATTAGATTGAGTTATTTCTCCCCCACTCCTTCCTTCTTTCATTTCTGCCTTTCTTCTTCCTTACTGCCTAAGATGTACATAAATATGTATTTATAAGATAAAACTTCAAACGATAATAAATGGTAAACAATAAAAGGTGAAACTTTTCCTTCAACACTGACTTCATCTTTCTTCCCTTCCATAAACTTCCCTATTAAAAATTCAGTATATTTTAAGTTTTTATCTGTGTGTGTTCCTCTCTCTCTCTCTCTCTCTCTCTCTCACACACACACACACACACACACACACACAGAGACATAATTTAAAGGGTTTGTTTTCCCTGACAATTTATTTTTTCTAGCCTTCCATTTTTTTTACAAACTTATCTACACATTTTTAATTGCTGTGTAATACTCCATGGTAGCTGCATAGTAATCCATAGCAGTATATGACAGTTTATTTAACCATATCCTATAAGTGCATATTTAGAGATTTCCATTTTTTCATTATTCCAAGTAGTGCTGTAATGAACACACTTGTATATGTCATTTGTTTGCATATCTAAATGATTCAGTAGGAGAAAAATCTAGAGGTCCAACTGATGGGACAATGAATATGGACAATTTTATTTGACAAATACCCATAAATTTCTTTCTGAAAAAATTTTAATACTTTTATTCCTATTTTTGAAGTTATGATTTGAAAAGAAAGTTCTGTGGAGTTTATTAATTGTATTTGGTTGTACATTGACACATGCCTATGCATTTTCTTGTTCTCCCTATTTTTGTGATTTTTTAATATATTAGTGTGTTCTCTTAAATTGAACCATTAGCATTAGTGTATTCCTGTCCAAAAATACTATGCATTTTTGAAAGATAAGGAAATCATAGTTAGAATGGGATAAAAAGAAAGTATTAATAAAAACACAATAAATGGTAGTTCTTTTAATTACAGCTAAATAATTGTTTCAAAATATAGAATTCTGTGCTTTGAAATTATATTAATAAGTTATGCAAATGGAGAAAAGGAAAAAGGCAAAAGCATAAAATATTTTGAAAAGTCACTAATGGGTATAAATCATCATTATGTTTATGTAATACTGGAATGTTTATCGACCATTTTCAGATAATGATGAGTAATTCTGAAATGGAGTATTTAACTTCTATAAATCATTCTAGAACAAACAAACAAAAATCCATACATCCAAAAGCAAATAATAGACAAAAATCAAATGCATTTTTAACTCAGTGGAAAGGATGATGGCTGACATATTGTTACAATATTCTACAAAGCTGAACTAAGATCACCCATCAAAGAAGGAATGGGTATGAATGATTTGAATAGAAAAAATAATTCAATAATAGTTTCTAACAAGACATTCATCTGATCTAAAGTCACAGAACCGGTAACAATAAACATATAGGTAAATAAATCCTTTAAAAAATGAAAGCAAGGATGGTGAAAACATATACTCAAAATTGTATTATAATAAAAGGCACATTTGGTGATAATATCCAATATTGATAATCTTACAAATATGAAATAAAACTTCATCACAATACAGAAAGCAAAGATGGCTCAAAATATATAGGGAATGCCAGAAACAGAGTTATCAGATTCAGCTCATTATTATCACTGTATCACAGTGATATTAGAAAAAAAGAATGCTTAGAGAAACTATTCTTAAGGGATTGTTGTGACATATCACAATCCTCAAAAATGAGTTTTGTGTTTTTGTTTTTTTTTTTTAAATTAAACAGACGTCTGCCTCAGTCCTGGAATTCCTATAGGTCATTTCTCTTCTTTGTACTGAATGCCATGTCTAAAAAGTTGATGTGGTTACTGTCACAGCCTCAGATGTTAAAGAAAGGATGTCAGTTTCTTCAGGTTCCTAGCATGGGAGAACCTGAAAATAATAGTAGTTTATTTTTTAAATGTGAATATATATATATATATATATATATATATATATATATATATATATGTATGTATATACATATATATGTATGTGTATATACATATATATATGTGTATATATATATATATATATATCCCTTCAGAAGGAACATATGTTCTTTTTCTATAATAGAACTTATATAAGGAAAATTAAAAATTTATCAGTTAAATTGCAGAAAAGAAAATTTGCATACTTCAGATCCTAAGGACAATTCTTAAGAAATTAATAATGTAAAATTCAAACACAGAAGACCAATGATTGAAAACAACTTTGAAAAATAAACCCCTAACAGTCAGGTAAAAGATGAAATGAGGAGCACAATGGATGAAAGTTCTAAAATATAATGTGAAAAGTTGTTTAAAGTGTGTTTCTTAAATGTTTACAGTCTTATTAAAAAGAGGGGAAAGGAAATCAAATATATGATGAGAGAAGGAGAACTGACTCTGGGTGGTGAACACACAGTGCAATATATACAGATGATAGATTATAGAACTGTACACTTGAAACCTATATAATTATACTAACCAACGTCAGCCCAATAAAATAAAATAAAAAATGGGTTACATGTGCAAAAGGCAAAATTAATTTGTTTTTTTACCTCAAATATATATAATACAATAGACATTGCATATTATTTTTAAAGGAGGGTTTTTAAAAATTAAATAAGATAGAAATATATAGAAAGCTTTTTACTAAATGTCAATAACAAGGGCCCAGGATACCAAAACCTTATTACTACATGAGTCAGAGCTCTTCAAAGATTATTTTTTTCACTCAAATCTGTAAGAGTCATTTAGTGGTCTAGATCTATTATTTCAAACTTTGGGCTAATTTTGATGTTTAAGAAAATCATAGACACATACTGACTCAAATAATGCAGAAGCATAATAATGCATGCCAAAAAGGCAATTAAATAATGCAAGGAATGGACACTAGGTAAAGAGAATAGTTGTAATCCTCGTCTGACACTTTACTATTTTTGGTAAAAGTTGGACACTTTGTGATGTTATATCACATTGACTTTTTGGGACCTCTCTTTATCTTCTGTAAAAGTGGGAGTAGGGATAGAGGAAATGGAGACTTTTATAAATCACGTGGCATTGATTGTTATTTTCAGATCTCAAAAGCACTGTTGACAAATAAGTCTGAGGGACATCTTGTAAAAAATGCAGATTGGATAAATACACGTATCTATTTTTTAAAATCTTATGGTAAAGCGTTTTCAAAAGTGATAAACCCTCAAAGACAGCAAATTTTTCATAGTCATAATGCTAGAGGAGTAGTAATTAACTTAAAACAAAAACAAAACAAAAATAGCAGAGGAAATTAAAATTCCAGTGCCTACAAAGGATGGTGGCAACAGGAAATAAGTGAAGTGTGTCCATTCTGCAGAACTGAAAAAAGGCTCAGGAATTAGAGACCTGTAGTTTCTCACAAGGCAGCAGTAAAGTCTGAGCTAACATGAGAAGGATTGGATGAAAGTATGAATAAAGAAACAATTAATTCCAGAATTCTCCCTCTTACCACACATGGCCAGGGAACTGCCTCCAATCCCCATCTCTCTAGATGGAAAAATAAAGTTTACTAGTTAAATTGAACCAGGGAAGCATGGGATTCTCTGATGCTGCCAACAGTAGAGAACATAGGTGAAAATAATTGGAGTAACTGGAAGTCTACATAATTAACCATGAGATCCCATAGCCCCTTTTCTCCAACTCATCTTGGGATAGTTAGTAGCCAGACTCACTCCCCAAACTGGAGACAAGAGGATTCCTACAAAGAGAAACTGATTCAATTTGCAAATCAGGATATTTAGTGCCAATTTGCAAGCTCTGATCAATTACCCTGTAAGAAGCACAGCAGTGGACAAGTCTCACCAGGAACAGACAGATTCATTTAAATACTTCATTTAAGTATTAATAATAGCTAGGGATCACCAGAAATTTAAGAAGAACCTCTATTCAGAAGACAAAAACACACAAACAAACAGACAAAAGGAATTCGGGGAAAACAGAGAGAATTCCCAAACCACAATTCTATAATTACCGTAATCAATGTCATTGGATATAGAAGCAAAATATTAAAGCTACAAAGAAAAAAAGAAAAATAAGTAAACAATAAAGAAGTCTACTCTTGAAAATTAAATAAATAGCAAACATTTATAAAGAAAAACAAATATTAGTAGAAATGGAAGATATATGTGAGGAAATATAAAAGAAGAATGAAACTGAGAGAAAAAGACATAGGAGATAAAGCAGAAGAAAATTAGAGGTTCGGTGTAGGAGGACCTAATTCTGACTGAGGAATCAGAAGGAAAGAATAGAGGAAATGGAAAGTATGAAATTATCAAAGATAAATTTAAGAACACTTTCCAGAAATATCCACCCAGACTGAAAGAGCCAAACAATTACCCAGCACAACAAATTTTAAAGCTCCACACCGTAGCACATTAATATAAAACTTCAGAATTCTAAGTATAATAATAAGCTCTTCAAAGCTTGCTAAGTGTGTGTGGGGGGAAATCAACGAAGTTAGATTTATAGGATCAGGAACCAGAATGGCATAAGGCTTCTTAATGGAAAACAATGGAAAAATGCCTTCAAATAATGGAAGGAAAATTATTTCCAAACTAGTATGCTAAACCCAGAGAAACTATCAGTTAAGTATCCATTAGATATTAACATAAATACCAATTAAATATCAATGAAATTAAAAATATAAATTTTCCATTAGAAGATGCTTCAAAGATCTCCAAAGACAACAGACATCTAAACAGACAAATCAAGGAATAGTACATATTATTTAAAAAATATAAAAGAGTTCAGAGTGATAGAAAGCCGGCTTGGGAAGAGGTGAGGCTGGAGAATATTTCTGAAACCATGTATACACATAAAATTCATAAAAAATGTAAAGTAGACATGCAAAGATTAAACAGGAGAACAAAAAAAGTGTCCTTGAGAACTAGATTTATATCTGTTAGAAAAGTGATTAAAAAAGAAATTTAGGTGATACAAAGAAACTTTAACTCTTCATGAGATATAGAGAACTGCAAAATGGGGTGAAAGGGTAGAAGCTTCTACAGGATACAGAATAAAGAACCAGGAAGAGACAAATAGAAAATATCTGATTGGCTGAGGCCACATAATCATTGGTGTTTGGGGTCAGAAGGCCTAGAGTTGGCTTGATGTTTGGGAATTGGCTGAGCGAACATACTGTTTCTGGTCAAGAGGAGCATATATAGGAACACAGAAAGTTACCTGTTTTGGTTTGCTGACGTGGCGCTCCAGATAGAAGTGCCTCCATCTTTTTTAAATTTATTTTATTTAACCCAATATATGCAAAATATTATCATCTCAACATGTAATCAATATGAAAAGTATTATTAAGATCTTTTACTTTTTTTTTCTTGCTAAGCTATTGAAATCTGGAGCATGTTTCAATACAGACTGACCACATTTCCCACGTTCAATAGCCATGTGGCCAGAGGTTACTGTGTAAGACAAGACAGTCCAGATGTAGACTACTGGAACTCAAAATGAGGTCTCTGGACAAATGAGCAGGGGGTCCATCTTGAGCCTAGAAAGTCATTTCAACATATCTGAGTTTCCCTCAAGTGAAGGCATGAAGACAAATAGGTCAGATAAGGAAAACAGGCTATATGATGAGGAAATTCTAAGGTTTTGAGCACAGATAAAGAATATATAGTTTAAGAAAAAGAATAAAGAGGGTGCAAAAAAATGTATACACATTTTAAGAAAGGAAAACTTTATTAAAATTGTAATACTCAATATATACCAATAACAAAAAGATGTATACAAGTCACATTTGACTTCTGTGATTACAAGAGGTGCTCAAAGTGGTTACCATCAGTGTCCAGACACTTCTGATTATGGCGAACTACTGCTTGAGCAATGCTGACCAAAGTGTCCACTTATATACATTTTTTTTGAAACTCCGGCATATTTTGGTTTACTTTAAAAAATAAGAAATGCTAGTTAGAAAATGAAAATTTGTTACAAATGAGATGCTCTTGAAATATGCCTTGATATATATTGATTTCTGTGCAATAAACCATTACGATAGGTATCCATGGAAAACACAGTGTTTTGAAACTCTGGGCTGCAGGCAAGAAGTGACATTAGCTTGAGATTCAGAATGAACAAACTCCTGATCCCTGAAATAGTATGCAAAACGTGTGCATGAGTGTTCTAGAGCGTCTACTTCTCTGGCTTGTTGGGGGCATGCAAAGGGTTCTACCTGCATCACTGATGATCCTTCCATGTCTCAGCTTTCAGCTGCTTCATACTGAGCTCTCTGTAACTTTAAATATTGATAACCAGGCTCATATATCACAGAGCTGAGAGAATGACAGTTTCAGTGCATAATGGCTAAAGCTTTCTACAATAATCCGATATTCAATAATTCATGAAAATATATCTTCCCAAATCAAATTGGAAGCTATTTTGTGTAATATATTATTTAAAATTCGATATTATAATGCACACAACTTCTCCTCAGCCAGAGGAGGACCATTTCAAAATGTGATTATGTGTGGATTCTGTTTAAAAGTGACAATTCTGCTTTTCATTTGTTTAACGGCTTAAACGGAGGAGCTCAACTGGAACTAAGTCATCTGATAATGAAACCAAGGCAGCCACAAGTGACTTTGAAAAAGTGACATGAGGACCTAAAAAACTGCACATGCATTTGGATGGGACAGACATGTGTATTTGGGAAAAAATTCTTAATTTGTTCAGGTCATACATCAATTTGCTCCAAAACAGTCCCCTTCAAATTAACTGTAATTTGTCATCATTATAAGATAAATTGTGAACTCTTAAGTCTGATAGTCAAAACATCTCCACCGACCCCAATGTTGTAGCAGTCTCAGTTGCTTTCAAAGCCATCGTGTACTATGTTTAATTCTAGCTGATTGGGAGAAAATTGTCCCATGAGCACATAGTAAGAATCTGCTTTTACACTGTTTTCTTCTTAGAAATTCCCTTGCACTTCTCTCCTTCCTACCTGATACCTTCTTTTATGAAGCTTTCCCTGACTTTCCAAGCCAGATATGGCTCTCCCTTTCTCAGAACACCTCTAGTGTTAGTTATGTACAGCACTCATATTCCACTACAACCACTTAGTGAGCACTGATCACATGTTACTTGCTTACACTGTTTCAATTAGGCATTAGACCACCATTGCTACCCAATGTTATAGCCGAGGAAACCATCTCAGCAGCATTCAGTCAGTTGTTCAAGGACACACATCAGGAAGTACTAAAGAGGCAGAAGGTTGTCTGCTTGGTTTAGCATTTCCCAGGTGCCTGACATCAGGCCTGGTGGACAGTCAGGGCTCCATATCTGTTAAATGAGTAAGTCAATAAACAACTCTCTGAGGATTCAGTCGTGTAGATCAAACATTGTGTTGTTACCTTGCAGGCAACGTAGTTGGAAGAGATGAGCATCATTACATTAAGTGAAAAGAAAGTGCTGTGTAAGAATAAAGCATGGTGTTTTAGAACAAGCACTGAATGTAATTGGGAGTACTGCCAATATCTGGACTCTGACGATTTGTAGTTGTATGACTTTAAACAAATGTATTGACTTTTCTTGTCTTCAGTATCTTCATCCGTAGTAATGTCAACTTCCATGAAGCACTACAGATACGTGGTTAAAAAATCTAGGCCCTGAAGGACAAGATCTAGACGTCAGCTCTGACCTATAGGACATTAGGCATGTTATTCAATGTCTCGGAGTCTCAGATTCATCACCTGGAAAATTTGCATATTTGTACCTGCATAATAGGCCTATGACTTTCACATGGTTCCAAAAATGCAAATCCTGTAGAACAATGCCTACTACATAAACACTCTAAATAAATGGGCTGTCATTGTTAAGTACCTGCATGGTACCCCACACATAGTAGGTCCATAGAGAACATTTCTTTTTCTCCTCCCTCACGACCTTGGAAAATTGATTTAACTTTGTTGGAACTCAGTTTGCTTCATTTATTAAATTAGAATAATAAAACTGACCTTTCTTCAAATAGCAGGCTAACTGACATTTTAATAATATTTTCAACTCTAAGATGCCAATCACATGCATGTGGTCCAGAATTTGTAGGCTAGAAAAGGCAAATATCATCCTCAGTAGGAGAATGATAAAATAGGAGGTACAAATTTAAAGCTAGGTAGGAAAGCAGAGAAGAAAATAAAAATCACTTGGATATTCTGACTTAGAAAAGAATCTGTGGGAACCTCTGATTTGAACTGAGTCCTAATAGATGGATAAGATTGGGAATGATGGGGAGGACATGAATTTATGAAAAATAAGCCTACTTCATATAGATTTCTGCTGTCATTTCTCCAAATACTGACTGGATTGGATAATTTGATTACATATTGCAATGTTTTCTGGCTGTAGAAAGAGTAGCAGAGAGGAAGTACTTAATTAATATAAACATCATCTTCATATGTCTTTTTTATTGGTCGTCTATTACGAGCTAAGTGTTGTGCCTTTATTATTTTAAATTATTTTATGTACTTTGAGTTAAACATAGTCTTCTCCATTCAGAGATTAGGAATGTGAAATTCAGCAAGGTCAAGTCACTTGACCAAGGTCCCCTCTCAAGAGTGAAGCTCAGATGTGAACCCAAGCTCACCATCATAACTCATGGCCTCCCTCTCTAAGTTTTTGGCTATATAATTTAAAATAATTAGGAGTTTAATGGATTAAAAATATTATTAAACATGTCTGTCTCCATAAGACTCCATTAGCATAATGAAAATATGCAAATCATTAATTTTAAACCATCTAAACAACAGCAGCCACATTTTTTCTCCTGCCAGGGAATACAAGCTAAATGAGATTGGACTGGCCCAGTGGTACAGATGCCTAAGCCAGGAAATGAGAAAGAATGAAAACAAGCATACAAGGTGCTGCGGTCCCCATCCCAGGACCTCAGAATGGTATAGGCAATGATATCCTTAGGAAGCCAAGCAATTTCAGCCCTAAACCAAGGCGCTATTGTCAATCACCCACTCACACTCATATAGTGTGATTTCCAGGTTACAGAATTGTTTTTCCCAGTAGTCTGGCACAAAGTGTAAAATTCTGAATATTTCTTTTTTCCTTTCTTCCATCATTCCTTCCTTTCTTCCTTCTCCAGTTATTTCTTACGAACCTAACCTGTACCAAACACTGTAGCAAGTCTTTTGAACCATGCCATGATCCACAATAAAGACATGAATTTTGCCTTCACTGAGCTTGTGGTCTACTAGTGGAGATGGTCAGTGAAGCAAGAAATTACAGTACCTGTGATATTACCTGTTGCTCATGAAAAAGCACTTAAGTATCACTGAAAGGAAGTTGAGCCTTGAAGGATAAATAGGAGATAGCTGGGTAAATACTCTGTGGACATCTGGGTGTGGGTCCAACCCCCAAAACCCAGATGTACACAGAGTATTGTCTCTGCTCTATATGACAAAAAAACAACATGTGCAAAGGCTTGAAAATGGAAGAGGATATAGGAGAGAAAAGTTCCCAGATATATATATATACACACACATACATATATACATGTATATATATACATATATACATGTATATATGTATGTGTATATATATATATACATAAATATATATATATATATATGTATATATACATTATTTTTTTTTTAACTGTCCAGTAAGTGAGGCATGCTTAGAATGGGTCAGGCAGGTTCAAATCCAGAAATGAGGCTGATGAAGTAAGGTTCAGAGCGGGCCAAAATAAAGTCTCCACTTCATTCAGAGGGCAATAAGAGGCTATTGAAGGGATGTTGAGACAGGGATGTGAGCTATATGATAGAAAAACTATCCATGTGGCTATACGTGTGTGCAGAGCAGAACTGGATTAGAGATCGAAAATTGCTGGTGAGATGTAAAGGGTAGATAATACTATTTCAAAGATGTCCCCCTGAGAGGATTAGGAAACTTTAACTTGGGAAAATGAAAATCTCAAGGGGTCTCGAAGGCTCTCCTTCAGTATCTGTGATGCTGTGATGAGATGGGGGGTGTTGGCTACACCCAAGAAGCACAGTTAGGACCACTGGACAGTAATCAGAGGAAAGTCCACTCGAACAAGACTCTTTCTGTGGAGTAAAGCAATGGATTCCTTTAGGTCCCCATCTGGCTTTTCCAGTGGCCACCCTGCATCTCAGCCTTGCCATTGTTCCTGGCTGTCATTACAACTCCTTGCAAAAGAACCAGATGTCCCAGGTCGTCAGTAGCCTGATGGCAGCAAAGCATGTTTAACCAGAGGCACAAACAGCTGTCTTAAATTTCAAATGGGTACTAAAGAAAGCAGCCCCTTCTGCCAAGAGAGAGCAGGAAGGGGGCTAGCAATCTTCCCTTCCCTGCACGTCCAAGATGACCAACTCCTCCAGCTGTGGGAGGTATCAACTCCCTAGCTGACTCCCCCCAGACTATCACAGCTCATTAAGCTGTTTATGAAAGTCGTGTTTGAAGAAGCTCTCCCAGCCCATCCTCCAGGTTTTCACACTATCTTCATCTTTCAAGACCGAAGATTTTGCCAGGGTCTCTAATAAATAATATGGACTTTAAAATGATGACCTACGGTCTTAGCCTGCTCAGGCTTCCATAACAGAATGACGCAGGCTGGGTGGCTTAGACCACAGAAGGTTTTTTTTTCTCACAGTTCTGGAAGCCAGAAGTACAGCGTCCAGGTGCTTGCTTATTTGGTTTCTGGAGACCACTTTCTTCCTGACTTGCAAATGGCCCCCTTGCAATTTCCTTGTGATGTGATTGTGGGGAAGTGGCGTGGGAAACTCCAGCAGGGAGTCCGAGGAAGAGAGCTCTGGTGTCTCTTCTTATAAGCTCACTAATCCTATCGGGTTAAGGCCCCAGTCTTATGACTTAACACTGAGGATTAGACTTGAAAAAATAAATTTCGGATGGGGTGGGGTGACACATACATTCATCTCGTAACACCTACCTCCTTTCTAAAGACCTCAAGGTCCAGTTGCTGTACTTTTTATCATGTTCGTTCACCAAAAGTGTAAGCACATGTCCATCATCATATGGACATTCCGTGCCCTTTGCTTCCCTGATTTCATCCACTTTCCACTCCTCTCCACCCTCCAAATCCTTTGAATAATCCCTCTGGACTTCATGATGTGTCACAAGCAGATTCCCTTTCATCCTCAAACTCCTTTGGGGTGTTCATTTCACCTTCTTTTCTAATTAATCCTTGGTACAATTCCTTCCCCTCAAGTATACTCCCTTCTTTTCCCCACAGGAAGTATTTGAATGTGCATAAGGGTTCTGTCTTCTCACTCCAATTCTAATCCCCCCTTACCTTCCTCTTTCCAAAGTGGGTCTTTTACAGCATATGATCAGACACTTCACCACCCATTATAAATCCTTGTTGCCAGGGTAAGCTTCATGGGCATACAAACTGTGCAGGCACACCGTGCTTACAAGAGCCTGGTGCTTAGCTTAATGTTCTGCTTGTTAACTTCTTGAAATTTTTAATCTTTCTTGAACAAGAGGCCCCACATTTTCATTTTTTACTAAGCCCTGAAAAGCATGGAAATATAAGTTAAGAGATTCATTGCAAGGAAGCAGCTTATATGATTGTGGGGCTAGTTATGTGGAAGTCAAAAAGATGCAGGGCAAGACATTTAGAAGGTTAAAGCTATCAGGAAGGGCAGGCTGAAACCCTAGGAAACAAGCTGAAGCTACAGTCCATGGGAGGATTCTTTTCTTTTTTAGAAATGCCTCCTATCTGCTCTTAAGGCCTTTCAAGTGATTGAATAAGGTCCACATACATTATCTACAATCTGCAATATAAATTGATAGTCTAGAAACTTGGAGACTTTGGTGTCAGAAAAGGGAAATGTATCTATATCCTCAATAACCTAAGATGAGATTGTCACTAAGAACATTTCCATTAGCAAAAATCAGATTAAAGGTGATGCCCACACATTTCTGTACACTCACCTGTTTCAGTGACTTCCAGATAGAAGTCTATTAAATTGCAGGAGATGGGCATCGCTAATCACAGAATCTAGTAAGTAATCAAAGACCAAGCACTGAATTAAGAAATATGAACTTAAGGACTATTTGGTTGTGGAGATATCAGCAGGCAACACACTGAGATTGAGTTGGATATCTTTATAATTGTCCCCCCACCAACACTTTTGTATTTTATTACCAAAGAAACTGAAGCATGACATGCAAAGGATAATAATTGTTCCACTCCTAAATCAACATCTGAGGCCCTAAACTTGTACCAGGATGAAGAGAGTGGCAGCAACCTCTTGTATCCTAGCACATGCTCTCTAATTTTATTCTCATGTACGATAACAAGGAATATCAGAAAGGAACTATTATCTAGAAGGTTAAGCCCTGATTCATAGAAAACATTGGATACATTACTGCTTCTCAGACAGAAAAACCAGGATCCAAAGAAAAGTTACACTACTGCCAAGGGAGAGCATATTTGCAATTCTTGACAAGCATTATTTTATTATTGCTACAGAATAATGACATTTTTATGTTTTACATTTTTTCCATTTTCAGCATTTGGCTTTAATTCCAGAAACAGCACTCTGTTCCCTCATTGTAGCTTGGACATGTGAGGGAGAAGCAACAGGGTGGGATAGATATTGTGTATTTAGTAACAGGTTCCTATATTTAACTTACAGAAGCCACCAAGATAGATGTAAAGGGATCCTGGGCTTTGGGCTAGATGTGACTAAAATAAGTTCCCCCACAGGTAGATAGTGAGTATATAGTGTACACACGGATACCTGAGTGGCTAGAGGAGGGGATTGTGGCATAGAACACACATTTCTCCCAGAATATATTCACTTACTTTTAATATTACCTTTCTTCTCCTTGTCATGGTTTAGATGGATATATGGCTGTATTTCAAAAAATTTTACTTCCTAAACTCACTTCTAGCTAGGTGTCACCATGTAAATAAGTTTGGTCTAATGGAAGGTCATTGGAAGTAACTGGCACAGTTACCAATTTACCTCCTTAAAAATGAAGCTGTTGGTCCTGACTCCTCCTACCTTTTTGCCGATTGGGGAATGACAATGATTCGATCCTTGAATTCAGAGATTAAATTCACATTTTGAAGACAGCAAATCCAATAAACCCGTCTAGATTCTGAATAACCTCATAAGGAAGAACCACTTGGAAATCTCTGGACTATTAAGTCAGAGAGACATAAATTTTATCTGATTTAAACCACTGGGAAAAGACAGAAATTAGATTCTGGTAAACACTATGTCATTCCTAGTAGACCAGTCCTTCCACAGATGACAATTATAAACTCTAGAAAAATTATAAAAATCAATTACATGAAGACACTGCTGAGTGAAACAAAGTAGATGGTGTGAAGTGTTGAATCTTGGGAGAAAGTAATGAGTGAGTAGGTGAATTCTCTGTTGTAATGGCTTTTAGCTTACAGACTCTTCCCAGATGTCACCACATGGGGAGGCTAAGACTTTCATAGAAACCACAGGTTACTGGCTAGAAGGACTAGAGAGCAGAGTTTGGAGCAACCATACAGTTGGAAAGTGTGGAGAGAAGCTCTAGACATGAATGGACTAGGAAGAAGGAAGTACCGATTCTGTGTTAGACAATTTTCCAAAATGGCTAGCTGACCCCTGAA
The DNA here is from genome assembly GCF_964194185.1 of Rhinolophus hipposideros. Lineage (NCBI taxonomy): Eukaryota > Metazoa > Chordata > Mammalia > Chiroptera > Rhinolophidae > Rhinolophus > Rhinolophus hipposideros. Next base: position 69,320,648 of record NC_138057.1, on the reverse strand, counting down.
CTATGAATGTATGGAGCAGAATTCTAGCAGCCCAATGAAAGATAACAAAACTATAAACTGGGATTACAGAGTTTGGAGTTTGAGTACAAACAAATCAACTGCCTGCTAAAACATAAGAAAGCCAATAACAAAAAGCAATATCTTTTAAATAAATGAAAGAAAATTCAGATGCTTTACTACATATTATTGAAAAAGTTTAGGATTCAATTTAACATTGCCAGTCAGATGAAGAAACACAAAAATTGTGACTCATATTAAAGAAAAAGGCAATTCATGGAGACTAAACTTGAAGAGATATTGTAACTGCTCAAGGGCATAAGGTAAAATCTTCTTACAACGAATGAAAAAGTAGGATGTTTCGACAGAAAAATCGAAACTATAAAAAGTTCCAAGTGGGAATTGTGTAACCAAAAAATTGGCAAAATCTGAAATAAAATTGAAAATAAAAGGATAGGCAAAAAGAACTTATTTGAGCTACCGGAAGAAGGAGTCAATGAAATAGAAGATAAAATCATCCAATGTGGGGGAAAAAGAGTAAGAAAATAGACTCTCTTGGTCCTCTTGGGGAATCTCTAACAATCCAACATACAGATAATTGGAGTCCCATAAGAAGAGGAGATAAATTAGGGCAGCAAAAGTATCTGAAGTCTGAAGGAATAATAGTTTATTTATTCAAATTAATTGAAGACGTACATTTATAGAATTAAGAAATCCAGTGAAGGCTAAGCAGAATAAGCAGAAAGGAAATCATACCTAAGCACAACGGTAGTGACTGGGATTAAAACCAAAAATAACTCAAGGCTGAAAATGAAAAAAAAGAAAAAAAAGACAGCATATAGAAGGACGGGAATTTGAATGATCTCTGACTTCTCATCAAAAACAATGTAATGGTACTTTTAAAGTACTGAAAGAAAAAGATCCATGAAACCTAGAATTCTATGTTCAATAAAACTGTCAAAAACAAAAGTGAAACAAAGAATTAGCACGATAGAGGAAAGCTCAGAGTATTTGATGCCAGCAAATTTATACTACAAGGAACTCTAAAGGCTAAAAGGAAATAAAGCAGATGGAAATATGAATCTTTAGGAGGAAAGAATGGCAGTGAAAATGAAAATTACATGGATAATTATAAAATCTATTTTTCTCTTAATTTAATAAAATATGCATATTTAAGGGCAAAACTATAATACTATAATAAGTGATCTATAACATGTGTTGAATCTAATATACATAAAAAGTATACCACAAAGGGTAGGAGCAGGATAAAGGGGATTAGACTGTTTTAAGTTTCTTATATTAATATCTGTATATCATGATAACTTTGTAAGTGAACAACTTTAAAAGTAAAACTTTAAGTGAACATTTAAGAATATGTATTGCAATCTTTAGCACCATGTATCAACTAGTCTAGCAACGAAGTTCTACAGACCGGGTGGCTTAAAACAACCGAAATGCATTGTCTCACATTTTAGAGGCTAGACAGCAGAGACCAAGGCAGGGGAAGGATCCTTCCTTGCCTTTTCCAGCTTCTGGTAGCCACTGATATTCTTTCCTTTCCTGTAGATGGCATTCTCCCTATGCTGTCACACCATCATCTTCTCTCTGTAAATGTTTCTCTCTTTGTACCCAAATGTCCTTTTTTTTATAAGGACACAGTCATATTGGTTTAGGGCCCACCCTAATGACTGCATCTTAACTTGATTATCTTCAAAGACTCTATAATAAAAGAAGGTCACACTTACAGGTATTTGTGATTAGGACTTCAACATCTTTTTGTAGGACACAACTCAATACATAAAAAGTAACTACTAAAAACATAATTCCAAAAAATATAATAAAATGCAAAGATAAAATATATATATATATATATATATATATATATATATATATATATATATATATACACACACACACACACACACACACACACACTTTAGCTGGGTATACACACACACACACACACAGACAGGAGGTCGGACAATTAAGTTCTTGAACTTTCCACTGTGTAGTATACATATGTATTTAAATCACAGTATTTTAGGAGTTTCTTCACACAAAAATTTAGCGTGTACCGTAAAAGTAAAACAGAGTTACTATTATCCTCATTTTTCTGATGAAAATCCTGAGGTTTTGGCAAATGAAATAAACTGGTCAAAGTCTCACATCTAATAGGCGGTTCATGGTCTTTGTGATTTCAAAACATGCACTTTTACTCACTGTATTCTATTGTTTAGCCTCACCAAGATTCTGAGCAAGTTGCTCAAGGTCATAGTTCTAGCTAGGGCTGAACTGAATCTAGAACACAGGAATCTGGATTCTCAGGTCAGAGGTCTTTTCATAATAGTAGTCTGTTTCCTCTCAGTATCTTGGTTTTCAGAGACTTGTAATAATAGATGTCGAAAGGGAGCTCAGGCTTGACAACGTTGATTAATTTTTCAAAAAAGGTGACAGTCACCATCAATATAATTCACTTGGTCTTCTAGTGGGCTTTTGATACAATGCACATCAAAAGTTAATCCATAAGGTTAATGTATAAGGGGGTTGGTGGAGAAATAGTCAATTGGATAAACATTTTACAATAGGTACAGAAATGGAGGGCAAAAGGTCTATAGAAAGTGGGCATGGCTCAGGTCAGAAAGATTAATCAATGCCAAGCTTAATCTAACTCATGCAGCAGTTACCTGGGAATGTTAAAAAATGCGCTCTGTTAAAACAAAACAAAACGAAATAAAAACATGAGCTTTTGTTGGCAACAATCAACAGGTCTTCTAAGAAATCTCATATAGGATATTCTTTATGCCTTTTTTAACATATTTGGGCACTGAAGTTCTAAATAATTTTATAATGTGACCAAGATTCTTTAGTTAGTAAGCAATAAATAGGAAAACCAGAATTTAAATTTAGGTCTTGTTAACTCCAGAGTCCCCACTCTAAAGCATGATGCTATATTAATTTCAGATATCCTGCTGTCTCAACGGGAATGTGATTTCCTTTCATGGGAGGCCATGTCTATGACTGCCTATGGAACCGAACCTGCTCTACAACTTCTAGTTTAACCACCAAGGAGAAATATTCACTTCTTTGATATTTTCCTAAATTTTAAGAAAAGAGAAGTTCAAATGAATATAAAATCTAGAATGGAATTCAGTGAGGCTCATTAGGCAAAGGGGCAGGGGGAAAATACTAATGGATGGACCTTGAGATTGTCATGCTAAGCGAAATTAGTCAGACAGAAAAAGTCAAGAACCATATGACTTCACTCACATGTGGGATATAAAAGTGAAATCAACAAAGGAACAAGATAAACAAACAAAAACTCAGAGACATGGACAATAGTTTAGTGGTTTCCAGAGAGTAAGAGGGGAGGGGGGATGGTAGAAGAGTGTAAACGGGGTTAAATATATGGTGATGGAAAGAGAACTCTGGGTCGTGAACACCCAATGGAATTTATAGATGATGCATTATAGAGATGAACACTTGAAGCCTACATAATTTTATTAACCAATGTCACCCCAATCAATTTAATAAATAAACAAACTTATCCATGTCATAGGAAGACCGTTTTATATCAGCCCTTTCAAAGTTAGGTTTCAGGAGACCTGATTCCTAATTTTGACTCCCTAATTGATTTATGTATTTCCTAGAAACTGGCTTTTCCCTTTCTCAGTTCTCAGTTTCTGCACTTTTAAGTGTAGGATGTGATTAAGATAATCTCTAAGTGTCCTCACAGCTCTAAAATTTTAGAATTTTATGAACATGAGTTTCTAGAAGCAGATAACACTTTCCTCCTGCTGAGAAAAGGAAGAAGCATTTTGGATAAATAAATCATGTTGTGATTATCTTAAACACACCCATACTCTTCCTCAGTTCCAAGAATGTTTCCATTTATTTTTGAAGGATGGTCCAGACGTCGGACAATTGTGGCTGCAGCCATAATCCATGACTCATTAGCCCTGCTGCTGGAAGACCTGTCTTTCTGATTTCTAAATGCTCATCTACTTTCCATGTAAGGACACAATTTCTAATTGAAAGAATAACTAATTGGGAGTGGCGAGAGGACAGATAGCCTGTGGTCTTGCCAGTCATAGGAGAGTCAGATGGTGGCCTCTGAGACAAACCAAAAATAAAGGCATAGTTATGAGAGGGTGTAGGGGTAAACATACCCCTTTTCTAACAAATAATTTTCCTGTTACCCAGTATGTAGTCATTGAATTTAAATGTGAAAATCTCCACTGATGAAGATATGGATTGTATGTTTGGATATCACTGATTGTTGGGATCTTTTTCTGTGGCTGCCATATAATCCCTCATTAATATTTTTCACTTAAGAAATAAAATGTATTAATTCGGATCAGGTCCCTCTAATCCAGGTTTTATCCTCTAATAGTCCTATGGTTCAGTCTTTACTTTGGCTACTAGGAAACTGAAATTGAGTTTTAAGTTCCCTTTGTTTGTCTTTCCTTAGCCAATTTAGCAGCCTAAAGGAAAAACAGAATCCAAATAAGTATGGCTTAGTGGTTTAAACAGATTAAAAGTTCATCCTGTTGTGTATGTCATAAGGTAGCCTGTCCAGGATTGGCATGGCACGCCCATAAAGTCGTCAGGGATTCTGCTGCCTCCACACTTTGCCATGCTTGCTTTGTGGCAGAGTGAGCCCCCATTACCAGGGACCAAAAGGACTGATAGAATTCCAACATCACATTATTGTCTCTGTTTCAGGAGACAATAACAAAGAAATATGATATGACTGCTGGAGAAGACAACCACGAGTCTGTCATGGCCAGGTTTTGGAGTCATCTTTTAAGTTATAGTGTACACACACACACACACACACACACACACACACACAACACTGTTTTCTTTCTTTCCCCTTTCTCTTACTTCCCAATACTTTTAAGAATTTGAAATATGCTCATTTTATTTGTAAATCCAGAATATTAAAGAGTCTAAACTTTTTAAGTCACCATCGAGGTAGGTGATACCTACAGATAAGTGAGAACAAGTTTTCTGAGTTATTCCTGGGCTTTCTAACTATAGACATACAAGAAAGATGCAGCTGGTACCATCAACAGGCCCTGTGATTTCCTCATATCCTCCATTGGAGGGAAATGTTTGTTCATATCCTATCTCTTTATCTTCCTACCATATATGATTATGGTAAAGGATATAGCTTTACTATATCTAATTTATCGTAGAAACACTCAACTCAGCCCTGCCCTTTTTACTATGAAGAAAACCAGGCCCAGAGAGTTGAGATGAGATATCAAAGGTCACAAAATAAATTATAGGTCAACATCAGCTTACACCATCCATGAAACTCTAGCATAGGAACATAAGGATAAGATAGGTGTTTAACCCTGAAATCATATTTCTGGGGTCAAATCCTTATCTTCCACTAACTTGCTATCTGCTTTTGGGCAAGCCATTTAAGTTCTTTGTACCTCAGTTTCCCCCTCTTGTAAGATGAGAATAGTAATAGTACCAAACTCAAAGGGTTTTGGTGAAAATGAAACAAGATCATTTGTACAAATCATTTAGCTCAGTGCTTGGCTTATGGTTAGTGCTTAATCAGTTTTAGCTAAGATTCAAGAAATGACAGAGACTGGTAAACAATTTGTCAACGGACAAATGAATACAATAAGTGGAACAGACTTCACCCTGGGTCTAGAGACAACAGCAATCCCGTGAGCCCGAGTGATACGGGAAGCATTCACAGAGGATTCCACATGATATCTCTGGCAGAGCATGCCTGCTTAGGAACATTTTTTTTTAAAACAAAAACAAAAACTGCTGTCCAAGCTGTTAGCTGGAATTGAAAGATACAGTGATGGTTAGAGGGCCTATTTAGTAGGAGCAGAAAAATGCACTGGCTGTGAATCATTTGTCTGGACACAAAAAGCTGAGTCAGGGAGAAGGGACTGTCACATAGGCAGGTTGAGCTAAAGCCAAGAACACTGGGCAATGATTGCTCTGAGGGACAGTTTCAAGCCAGGCATTAAGACTCTCTCCATGCCCCCCGACCCACTCCCCAGTTCAGGGGTGTTCAAATGGTCCCTCAGTTAGAATTCCAGATGCCTAAAAGAAGGAGAAAGCCAGCTTGCTCTCTACTGTGTTGCTAATGGCATTCTAGGTTTCCAGTCTAACAAGCTCCATGTGATAGGGGGAAAGTATTGACTCAATATGAGAAAAATATGCTAAAATCCATGACCCTTTCATGACAGAGAAGCTTCTCCTAGGTAGTAGTGAGTTCCCCAAAGCTGGAGAGATTCACATAGACACTGTACAATTACACTCCAGATAAACTATCGTGGGGATTTGTTCAGTAGGGTGTAGCCCTATTTTGATAACCTCCAACCCAACAAATCCATCATTTTATACTCTGGGTTGAATTAAGAGCAATTAGTCAAACATTAACTTTCCTGGCTGAAAAATGTGAACATTGTGGCTAAAGTCAAGGTAAAAATTAGTAACACTAACAAGTAATAAATAAGTAGTTACCAGGAACCTATTATAGCAGACTATTTACTGGCAACTATCTTCCAAGCTCTTTTCTAGTCCGTGGGGATAAAACAATGAACAAATGAGGCACTGGTCTCAAAGAAGGACAGTTACACCAATTTTAGGAAGTCAAGGGCTGTGTTTTGAAGGATATATATTCAAATGAGGGGAACAGGAGTAGAAGAGATCCTTTCTACCTTCAGCCCATGCTGTGGTCCAGAAAGGAGGGAGAGGGTGTCACTAAGAATCTGAAGGAAGTTCAATATCTGAGTGACATAAAGGGAGACGGATGCAGATAGAGATGTATTTAAGGGGAGAAGCAGGCTGGGTTTTATAAAACTATGTTCAGGGTTTGGGCTTTTTCTTGAGCTTGATGGAAAGCCACTGATAAGTTTTCAGAGAGGAGTGACATCACCAGATGGATGTTTTGTAAAGATAACCCTGGCTGCAGTGTGTAGAATACATTGAAGAAGGGAGATTTGTTAGCAAGCTATTAAAATATTTGAGTTAGTAAGATATTATAACGTTGAGGCTAAGACCAGGTTGCGGCATCTGCTGATTATGTTTAAGTCCTAGTTCTTCTCTTGCTAGCTGTGTGGCTTTGTACAAGCTACTTAAACTTGCTAAGCTCATGTCCCTTCATCCAGAAAACATAGATAATAAGGTACCTGCATTATGAGATTATCACATCAAATAAAACAGTCACATCATACGTTAAGTATAGTTCCTGGAACATAGTAAGTACTCAATAAAGACTGTTTATTATTACTCTTTTTGTTAGTATTATTAAATGTGGGTAATGGTGAACGGGATATTGACTGATAATCTGAGTAATATGTGCATAATTATGGAGATATTTCAGAAGAAGGGGGTTAGTTGGTGGTTGTGGGGTGAGGAAAAGGCATGTTTAGTTTGAGTTCATAACTAGGCAGAATGCATGGAGGCATGTACCCCCACCCATGCAATATCATACACACACATGCACTCTCTCAATCTCTCTCAGTCTCTCTCTCTCTCTCTCTCTCTCTCTCTCTCTCTCTCTCTCTCTCTCACACACACACACACACACACACACACACACACACCACAGAGCTTCCTGTGGCCCGTAGTTAAAGAGTGCTTCATAGATAAACTTTGATTATCTGGTAAGCTTTGAAAAACATGAGAAAGATGGAGAGGAGAAAGGAGCGCATTCATTCAGTAGAAACCCCAGGGGGAAGCGTGCACCAAAATATAGAGGCTAGAATAGGTTAAAAATATTTGTCCGGGATTCCTTCCTTCAGTCAACACACAGTTGCTGAGCATATTCTATGAGCTAGGTAGGTTTCTAAGTACTGGGGACAAGATAGAAAAATGCCCTGGCTTCCAGGAACCTGTATTATTTTGGAGAACAAGAGTTAGGTTTAACTCAATTAGTAGCTCTGGGAAGCCTCCTTTATTACATGTAATAAATGCCACTCGTGTCAAACCCAGGTCCCTATGACCTGGTAGGTGAACTTGTTCTTCAGAGGCTGTAAACATTGGCTGCCAATCACTCACCCATTTATTTCCCTCAGCCAATGGAAGGCAGTGTGCCTGAAGAAACCTAGGAAGTTACACCTTCTCAAAGGATGGCCTGGAAACAAGGACTGTTTGATAGATTCGGGATAAACACGCCAGCACTCTTGCCACCAGGTAAAGCCAGTTCTATGATGTACTTCATATCTCAGAGATCTCCTGGAGACTGGTTGAAGTTAGACTCTAACTGAAATCACACCTTTGCTTAGCTTTATCCCAGGCCCTTGCCTGTTTCCCTACTCCCTACAGGTATCTCCCATGAGATCTCCTTCAACAAGTCACTGGTACAACCATTCTCAACTAAGGGTCTGCTTCTAAGAAACTCAACCCAAGACATTACGGACCCCATTTTTTTTTGTTTGTTTGTTTTTACTGTGTCCTTTCTTAAATCCAGTTATTTCTCACAGCCATAAAAATTAGTTTGTGCTGATTAAAACAAAGAACTGTTCACCTAGGATACATACATCATAGCTTCCTTATCATGCAGACACAATAATTATTTGTTCTGATTGCATCTATCTTAAAGAAAACAAAAAATAGATGGATACTGACTTTCTAAAAATATATATATATATATATATGTTATGTAAATTTATATATTTATATAATATATATACATATATATAACATTTCCTTTAAAATCTTATGATATTAATAATTTTCAATGTTCTTATGGTACACATTCCAACAAATACTATACTGTATTCACTTACAATCAGCACCTCTCCACTTGCACATTAAATTCTGGGCCCAGTGCTCCTTTCCCTAATAAACAGATGAGGACACCAGGGGTATTTAGAGGTTAAGAGTCTTACAACACAGAGTCACAGAACCAGAATTAAAATAGGAGTTTCCTGATTCTCAGCCCCATAAAACTTCAATTACTTCAGTGTAGACGACGATGCCCAGTGTCTATGAATACCTCTTTGTTTGTTTTCATATTTCGCCATCATGCCTTTCTAATGAGAAGGAATTTTGATCCCTACTTGGCTATACCAATGAATCAGATAGTTTAGATATATCCACCCCAGATGCATTATGAAAAGACCCACGTGGCAGAACACCTTCAAAAGCCTCCTTTCTATGGGCAACGATCACAGTGCAAATGGCCCCTGGAAGTAGCAAAACAAACAAACCAAAAAAAAAAAAAAAACAACCATAAAAGTCCTGTGATCAAAGCTTTATCCAATGAAAATCCTAATAAGATTCAAGAATTTCTGGCGTTAAGCCCATTGTTAGGTCCACACTTTTCTCTGTTGCACAGAGTTGGGGTTGGTGTCTTTTGTTATACTTCTTACATAGGCTGCTGGACTTTCCTTTTCCTAAATTCAAGTGTGACAGGGTTATTGCATATACATTAACACACATATTTACCTGTGATGATGATGTGAGAAGCTGGAAATGTCAGCTGAAGGGGAAGAATGGAGGAAACGTTCCTAGGAGTACAGATGGAGAGCCTCAAGAATCCAGATTCAAGCTAACGCTATCCTGGAACCTTAGCCAGCATCAATATTGACTGAATGTCTTTCATTTGTACAGCAGATTGTGTGGGGCTAGGACAATAGAAGAAAAAGTACAAAACATGTTTATTCTAATTTTACAAACCCACTGAGTAGCTCAGAACTGGACACACAGACCATACCCAATAAATGTTTATTCACTAAATGTTTGAAATTTACATTCTATTTGAAGACCGACATATATGTCAATCACTGTGGAGGACATCATCATCTAGGAATAAAGTCCCTTCCAATGATATACAATTGCAGAGATTGGAAATGTTTTTTAAAGACATAGTTTGCCTAAAGGATAAACTTCAGGCCAACTTGGGCTTAATATTATGCTATGCAACTAATTAGCTGTGTTGAACTGGCAAGTGACTTAACTTCTCTGGTTTCCAGTTACCCTGAAAATAAAAGAAGGGGTCAAGCCAGGTGATGGAGGAGTCCTTAATAGCACCTCGAAACTGTAACATCTTCTGAACGGAACTAAAGTTCCTACACTGTGTAGAGTTTCCCTGGCCCTCAAAGGAATCCCTATGGGGTTTGAGTTCCACTGAAATGTCTTCTAAAGGAAATGTGCATTCCCCCTACATATAGAATTTGATGATGGGCAGGTTGCCTGAAAAGATGTTTCACTGCAATTAGTTTTCTTTACTCTCTGACAGAAGGTTTCAGAGCCCAGAGGCAACTTCCACCGGGATAAAAATACTCTGCACTGTCAGTAGAAGATAATCTTATATAACATGCACCGATTTCTTCCCCCATTTTGCAAGAACTCAGAGGAATGGTGGAGTTTGCTGACATCCCCAAGCAGGTCATCACGCATTAATTCTTCACTCTTTTGTGTGTTATATTCAGTACATTTCTGATTTCAACTGTTCTTTTGGTAAGTTGCTGAAGAGAACACTAGGTCAAGGGTAAAGATTCTTCTCATTTTTTAAGATATTATTTCTTTAAAAAATATATTTAAAATAATGAGATAGGTTATTTAAACAGAGGTTCTCATCCAGGGGTGGTTTTGCTTCTCATTTGCAATGTCTGGAGACAATTTTAGTTGTCACAACTGGGGAAATTCTACTTAAATCTAATGGGTAGAAGTGAGGGATGCTGCTAAACATTCTATAATGCACAACATTTCCCTGCCCAAGGAATTATCAGACCCAAAATTTAGAGTTGAAAAACTGCATTATAATTAAAAACTATATATACATATTTTTTTTTTCCTAACAGAGCAGCTGATTTTATTTTCGATGATTATTTTCTTTCATAAGGAAATATAAATTGTATATTATAATCTTGGCTTACACAAAATTTAGCATTTTCTTCTTTTTATTAATATCACATTATAAACGCTTTCATATACAGGCAGCGGGATGGCTCAGTTGGTCAGAGTGTGAGCTCTGACCAACAGGGTTGCTGGTTCGGTTCCCACATGGGCCAGAGAGCTGCGCCCTCCACAACTAGATTGAAGACAACGAGCTGCCGCTGAGCTGCCAGAAGGGCTGCCGGAGGAGCAACTGGATGGCTCAGTTGTTTAGAGCGTGAGCTCTTAACAAGGTTGCCCATTCAATTCCTACATGGGATGGAGGGCTGTGCCCCCTGAAACTGAAGATTGAAAACGGGAACCGGACTTGGAGCTAGTCTGCGCCCTCCACAACTAGACTGAAGGACAATGACTTGGAGCTGATGGGCCCTGGAGAGACACACTCTTCCTCAATAACATTTATAAATAAATGAATGATAAATAAACACTTTCATATAATGTGCATGTCTTCCTCGTTACCAATTTTATGGCTGCATAAGAATCCACTGGGTTGATGTACCACAATATTTAATACTATTCTATCGTTGATCATTTAGGCTGTTTCCAATATATCCCCTATAGTAAATAATTTGTTACAATGACATTTTCAGGGATATAAATTACTCTGTCTACAATATGAGTTTGTTTTTCTAAAGATTCTACAGTTAGTATTGTAAGCTAGGATATTTTATAAATGACTTCACCATGGTCACTTAAAAGTATTTTACAATATATACATGTATCAGATCAACATTTTGTTTAAACTCATACAATGTTATATGTCAGCTACATTTCAATAAAACTAGAAGAAAAATTAAAATGTATTAGGCATCCTGTATAAAATAACACAAGTAATGCCTGGCAATGACATGGCTCAAATTTAGTTATTTAACTTTTGTGTATGTCACTGAAAATACAATTTGGAAGGACAAACCAAAAGACACAGATAATTTACCTTTTTTAATCTCGAGAAATATGTTGACTTCCAAGACAAAAAGAGGGTAACTCCAAGCCCTTGGTCCCTCATCTATAATTTTTGCAAAGAAACATATACCGGGGATGCCAAAAAAAATGTATACACATTTTAAGAGACGTTATCTATGTTCAAGCAGTAGTTTGCTGTAATCAGAAGTGTCTGGACGCTGATGGTAATCAGAATGCTTTGAGCACCTCTTGTAATTGCAGAAGTCAAATGTGACTTGTATTCATCTTTTCTTATCAATATGTATTGAGTAGTACAATTAATAAAGGTTTTTTTCCCTTTCTTAAAATGTGTATAGTTTTTTGGCACCCTCTGTATATTACAAAGTTCAGTGAAAAATCACGACCAAGCACAATAATCTATGACACTTTTTGAATACCCCTGCAATTTGCTCCAAGTCCCAGGGAAGAAAAGAAATGGGAAATAGAAACCACCCCACTGCCCCATGTTGGAAGTAACTGATGAGAGTGGTTTATGGTCAGGAATCACTTTTTTCCTCAACAATCATTATCATTCTTTCTCTCTCTCTCTCTCTCTCTCTCTCTCTCTCTCTCTCTCTCTCTCCCTCCCTCTGAAACAAACAACTTTTTGATGGTCTAACATTGTATTATCTTATGCTGTGTTTCCCCTAAAATAGACCTAGCCAATCAACTTTAATGCATCTTTTGGAGCAAAAATTAATATAAGACCCAGTCTTATTTTACTATAAGATTGGGTATAATATAATATAATATAATATAATATAATATAATATAATATAACATAACATAACATAACATAACATAACATAACATAATATAATATAATATATATAATATAATACAATACTGGGTCTTATATTAACTTTTGCTCCAAAAGACGCATTAGAACTGATTGTCCCGCTAGGTCTTATTTTGGGGGAAACATGGTGCCTTCCTACCCTGTCTGTCTGCCACCATCTTAGCCTTGAAAATAGTCAATTGTTCCTTTCATCTCAAACCACACTTTTTCCCTTGATGAACGGAAGAGCCAAATAAGCAGTGATTTGAGAAATGCTGGAGTAGACAAAGTTGGTGAGGGCTGGGGAAACACTGAAAAGGTAAACAATCAATTATCTAGACAGGTCGTGGAGGGAGGCTCCGAGAAAGTAGAATTCAGATTGGTTCCTGAATGTTAAGTAGGAGTTGATCCTATGATCAGTGTAAGACAGATGGGCTCTCAGTGGGGGGGACGTTCACAGAAGACTGAATGGGCATATGCAAATCCAGTTTATCCCACAACATTCAGCACAGAGTTGTCCCTTTATCAGCCTTTATGGATGCTCCAAGTAGAAAGTGATCTGCTCTCTCCTCTTAACAAAGACCCCTAAGAGTATCCCTTTCATGGCGTGCTTCATTTTCAACATTTTATTTTTTTTTCCAAATGACAATTACCTTTGATGCCAGGAGGAATATTCATATTTCTGTTCACATGACAGCTGATATTTAATTATATTAGCTCCCCATTAAATAGTTTTACTGAAATAAATGAATAAAAATTTACCACAGGTTACAATTAAAAGGACGCCAGGGCAACAACATGGATGGGCCTAGAGGGTATCCTGCTGAGTGGAGTAAGTCAGACAGATAAAGACCGATGTCATATAATTTCATTTCTAAGTGTACTATAAAGAACAAGATAAATGAACAAATGAAACAGAAACAAACTCATAGATACAGAGAATATTTTCATGGTTGCAGATGGAAGGGGGGTTGGGAGTGGGTGAAAAGGGGGAAGGGATTAAGAAGCACAAATTGGTTGTTACACAGTAGTCATGCGGATATAGGGTACAGCATAAGGAATACAGTCAATGTTATTGTAATAACTACAGATGAGGTCAGATGGGTCCTAGATTAGGTGAGGCGGGGTGAAAGGATTAAGAAATACAAACTGGTAGTTACAAAAATGTCATGGGGATGTACAGTAAGGCATAAGGAATATAATCAATATGTAATAACTATGTATAGTCCTAGGTGGGTACTAGTCAGCGGGAATCACTTCTTAAATTATACAAATGTTTAACAACTATGCTGTATACCTGACACTGATATAAAATAATACTGAATACCACTGCTTTTGAAAAATTTGAAAAAGGGGAGAAAAGGTGAAAGGGAATAAGAGGTTCAAATTTCCAGGTATAAAACAAGTCATGGGGATGTAATATACATCATAGGAAATACAGTCAATAATATTGCGATAACGTGGTACAGTGTCAGATGGCTACTGGACTTATGGTGATCACTTCTTTAGATACATAAATGTTGAATAACTGTGGTGTATCCCTGAAACTGATATAATATTGTATGTTAGCTATATTTTAATAAAAATCTTTAAAACTTAATAATAAAAATAAATAGATTAAATAAACGAACAAGCAAGCAAACAAACAAATAAATAAAAAGGAGGCCAGGGAAGCCGACCTTTCCATTACGTAGATTATGTTAGCAGATACATGATTTGGTTTGACTGCTACTGAAAGGAAAGCATTCTGATTTTTATAGTTTTCAGAGTCACATTCAAATCTGAAATCTGTGCACTTGAGAAGTAAGACATAGAAGAAAAAGAAGTAAAATCAGACAGAGTTTCAATAAGACAAAGTTAATGAAGAGGAGTAACATGAAAGGGTATGGCTAGCATTAATGATCTATTGCTGTATAACAAATTACCCACAAACTTAGTGGCTTAAAATGCTAAACAGTATCTCATAGTTTCTGGGGGTCAGGTATCCAGGTGGGCTTAGTACTATGTCCTCTGCCACAAGATTTCTCATGGGGCTGCAATCACCATGCAGAAATAAGGGATCGGTTATCTCAAGACTCAAGTGGGGAAGGATCTTTTTTCCAAGCTCAGTCACATGGCTGTTGGAAGGTCTAAGGTATCCAGTTCCTGGCTGGAGATGTCAGTGCCCTGACATGTGGGCTCCTTCATAGTCAGAGGGATGGCTCCCAGAGAGAGCAAGATAGAAGTCATGTTCTTTTCATAATCTCACCTTAGAAATGGGATCCCATAATTTTTATCATAATCTACTTATGAGAAGTGAGTCATTAGGCCCAACTTACACTCATGGGGAGGCGGATACACAAGGGCATGAATACCAGAGGTAAGGATCGTTGGGAGCTATTTTACAGGATGCCTATCATGTGGGTCAACAATGGAAAGGGGAAAAGCTGATGATAAGACTGGTTAGAAAAACTAAAAGAGAAGAGAAAAGGAGCTAGTGGGAACAAAAAACTTAAAGAAAAAAAAGAAGATAGTAAAAATTTAAAATTTTTAAAAAGGGGGAAGGAAATATGAAAAGCAAGAGTCCTCACCCAATTCCCAGTTTACATTAAACTTTTGTCTTTTCCCTCCTGCAGTTGCACTAATGAGAGAAACAAATCTCTCTAGAGAAACTGCCTTCAGAGTAAACGTGCCAAGAGGAACACAGGCCATCACACAGGACACAAACTGTGGTTCACATGCTCCATCACGACTGAGTGTCTCACTGGGCCTCGCACAACCTTTTAAAAAAGAAGTTTCGATCCTGTAGGCTGGGGAAGACCGTGCTTTAAAATTCTTGACCTTTTCCAGTGTTCCTAGGGGCCAAAAGTGTTTAGAGAAGTGAAAAATCCAATTTTTCCGCTTGGCTTATCATTCAGACCTTGAAGAGAGACAGCTAGATCACTGCAAATATCCCCATGGTTTTGTTCCAAGTCCCTGAAGGAAGGGAAAAATTGGGAAATAGAAACCATCCAGTGCCTCACACTGGACAGAAATAACAGAATAAGCTTTGGACAGGATGGGTAGTTTCTCAACAACAGTCTTACGATTTTTTTCAACAAATAACCTTTTGGTTATTTTAACACTGCATTGTTATAAGCCACATGCATCTCCTTATATTTAAAGCTTAAAGTGGTTTTATATGTTTACCTCAAACCAAGAGGAAATAGAGCTATCCAAAACTTCCATCTCATTTCAGAATTTCTCTCCTATCATTACGTGACTACATGCCAAGGACAAAGCAAATTTGCTGCCCATTCATAGTTTTAAGTAGAACAATAAGAATTTAGTAAGTATTGGTATCAGAAAAGCTGATGCTTGACTCTCTTTCAAAGTTTCCAATGTTCTTACCCAGTTAAGACAATATTTTCAAAAGCCACAATCAGCTAGCATCTTTTGCTCACGCTTCTCCCACTGTCTGAAGTATCTTCCCTATAGCTTCTCTGCCTAGATAGCTTTTTTTCTTTTCTTTTCTCTTTCTTTCCTTTATTTAAAGATTAGCTTAGCTTAGTATTTATTTCTTTCATAAAACCTTTCTTGCCCATGCCCCACACTTGATCAGATTGAGTATCCTGAACCTCCTATACTGGAAACCTAGGCACAAACCAATCTCAGGTTATCACAGTGCACGCTAATTATATATTGAAAGTAGAAGCTGTGTCTTTCATCTGTAAATTATTGGTACTTAGCTTATTGCCTTACTCATAATATAAGCTCATTACATATGTGTTGAATAAGTGAGTGAACAAAGATGAGATACATGACTAGGTTTTAAAACTAATCTGCTAGGAAAAATGTCTTCTCTTTACTAGGATTCCTTCACAAAGAGCTAATACTTGGCCATTAGGCCATTTATTAGAAGCCAGGAACTAGGTCTAGTTTACACTCAAGGGGAAGGAATTATACAAGAACATAAATCCATTGGCCTGGGAATGGATCTCTGATCACATGTGAGGCAATTACATTATATCCCATGGGAAATGCAAATCTAGTCTCATAGGTCCTACCTAGACTCTATTGAGTGTCTGAACTGAACAGACACATAGAGCCCAGGCAGAAGCAGCCATTGTTATGCCACATGGAAATGGAATTTCCATTGCTCAGGAGATCTGCTAAATGGCCATCTAAAACTAACAGGAGATGATAGCACATTTTCAATGCCCTCCATCTGTTTAGAATGTTAAGGCAGGCAGTGGAGATAGGAAAAGGCACCCTTTCATCTCTGTACAGACAAAGTAGATGCAAACCTATTTGATCCCGGCAATGGTCTAGGGGTTGTGCACATAAACCTAACCTTCAACTATAGGTCTGCTATATGGGATATACAAAAACCAAGTGGACAGAGAACAATATCAAGGGCAATACACACACAACTTGAAAAAGAACTGGGGCTCAATCTCAATAACTCTTCCTTTGTCAATGCTGAGTAAATTTAAAACAATCACATGGCACTTATGAAAAAAAAAAAAATCTGAGTTAGCAGAAGATATCCCGAATGCTCAGAAGAAGATAGCATTTAGTTTGAGAATTTAGAAAGAAAAATCGTATATGTTGTATGTTCTGATTGATTTTGATATTAATGGTGACAGTTTTCTAATATATAATATACATGTGTGTGCATAAAATTTGCCTAACTATATTAAACTGCTATATATATATATATATGCATGTGTATTTATATGTATATGTGCATGTATATATACATGTATGTTAAGTATACACATGTGTATGCATATATATGTGTATACAGCATATATACACATTGTGTGTGTACATATATAAATATATATATATATATATATATATATATATATATATATATATACATATATATATACATGGAGAGAGAGAGAGAGAGAGAGATATGGACAGACACAGAGAGGTACATTTTTCCATTTGGCACTTTGCCAGGTGTTTGGAAAGGTGTAAGAAGACTTGCCTTGACTTTAGGGAAACCATAGTATGCTTGGAATGGCTTGGCATACTCACACAATTCTTAGAGCATTAGAAAAAATCAAGTAGAAAAATGAGCAGTTGAAGGCTCCTGAGAGGTCATCTAGTTCTTCACTAACTTTCATGAGACAAAGAAGCTGATGCCGAGAGACAGAGAATGAAGGGGAAATACCTGTAGGGACACCTGGCTCTGCTGATTTTTCAATAAAAAATAAAAGAAACCCAATTATTTCCCTTACTAACCATGACAGTAATTGGGTAGGGTTTAAGAACTCCAGTTTTGTTAGGAGAACGTCAGTTTTGCCATTTGCAAACTTTCATATGCAAACGTGGGCATGTTATGAAATTTCTATGAACCTCCATTTTTTTGTCTCTATATGTAGGTTTGTTATACTTATCAATAACTATTGAGAAAGCATTTAGATTCTGGCAAATAATACTTGCTCAATTAACGTTACTATTGTTCTTACTATTATCATCATTATTGTCATAGCTCCCTGTGACAGAAGCCATATTTTAAGTACTTTGATAAAAATAGAAATGATTCAATAAGTGGCTCACTGATTTTGCCCACGCTGTGAAGTTCTACCGGGCTTCCTTCCACCTAGTACTTTGTAAAGGCCTTTGTTATAGCATAGATGGTGTTATTTTTACACACTTGTAGCTTAATCAGGTTGTGCACTTTTTAGATTAAGGACTGTATTTTCTCCCTCGATTACTCTGGGACTAACCAGGGGCCTAACAAATGTCCTGAAATAGTTTTGTCCTGCTTGTGAATGGATGCTAACATCACGATAGTGTTATAGTTTTTATATAACACATGACAGTTTTATATTTTTGTCCCGACACACCATTAGGCATTGGGGTGCCTAATGGTGTGTCGGGACAAAAATATAAAAATAAAACAAAAAAGGATCACAGGATAGCTTCAGGAATGGGGCTCATTTGAGAATTTCTAAACTGCACATTTTATATCAACATCATCATCACTGCTAAGATGTATTGAGAGCTTAGTATGTGGAAATAGAAACTCACATTATTAATAGTTCATCACAACTTGGGTATTAGGAATCATTATTTCCCCACTACAAAAGAGAAAGCATAGTATCAGAGTTTCTCTAACTACGCTAGTAATTACCTGAGCTAGAATTCAAATCTATAAATTGCTTTTATTTCAAAATTGAAGTTCTTAATGATCATGCTATGTTGTTTCTAATCTATTTTTTATTCACACATTTATTCAGCCGATCATTCATTCAATAACTCATAAGCACTTAGTATGTGGCAGGTTCTGTCCTAAGGCAAAGTTTGTTATCATTCCATCTTGCACACGATGGAGCAGATTACAGAGCAGATTACAGAGACTGTTTGAGATATCCCTGGCTTTGCCCAAGGACACATATTTCGTCTACAATCTTTACCCTGCCTCTGTCCAATCCCATCCCCTATGTTCTCATTTTATCACTTATGAATGGAGGAGGGTGGCGGAAAGAAGAAGAAACCCAACAGCTCTGTTAATTTTCTTAGTGACACAGCCAAGGACTTGCCCTCCCAACTCAGTGCACCATGTACCAAAGGTAATTAGGGCAACATATTTAAAACTTACGATCTAATTAGTGGCTTTTAATGGTAGTTAATTACACAGAGAGCAACAAAGCAGTTACATTTCCAACCAAGCTTTCTCTCAGACCGAGACAGGAACAGGTATTTATTTGGAGTCATAAAAGAAAGGGGACACTGAAGTTAACATCTAATTACACGAAATTGTCCCTGCTAATTATGAGCAATGTGATTTTATTTATCTGACAATTAAAGGGGATTTGCAAAATCTTTGACCTGGGAGACTTGGAAAGGGGACAGAGAAGGATCCAGGTGACTGGAAGTTAGAATGGCCAGGTAAGAAAAAGAGGGGAAAATGTTCTCATTTCTATTAGAGAGGTGATGTAAGGTACTTTGGAATATGAAATACAAATAATAGAATAATAATTAATTAATGAGAACTCTAATTCAAATACTAACTTTGCCACTTGCGAGCTTGGCAGAAAACGCAACCCCAGAGCGTCAGTTTTCTAAAAATAGTATTTGCCCTGAATCTCTTTTGGACACATGAACTCATTTGTCCCTTAAATGTTTGCTACATGAGTGAATATACTAGAATCAGATTTAGAGAGAAATAAGAACTTCTGTCTCCCTCGAGGCTTCAAGTTTAGTAAGAGAGACAAATATGCAAATAAATAACATTAATAGCACATTTTAGGTTCTAGAGATAATATTTTGAGACTAAGTGAAAGTTATTTATTATGTCATTAAAAGTAATTATTAGGGTGATACTTATACAATTATACCATAGTTATAATTCAATTTAACAAACATTCATTGAGAACTTTATATATGCAGGATTCTCGGGTTACCCTCCTGCCTGTAGAAGTCTCTGCCTGCATTAGACTTAGGTAATATAAAATAGGATCCCAGCCAAATTGTGAAGGGTGCTTTTGGTGATTCTTTATATAGGTCTTCCCTATTCTCCAGTGTATCCTTTCTAAGGCAACCAGTTCCCATCTTCACAGAGGCTGAGCTTCGGAGTCAGATCCGGATTCAAATCCAGGTCCACCCCTTTGTAGTTCCGTAATATTGTGAGACTCAGTTTTCTCATCTACAAAATGGAAGGACCAAATGCTCCCACCTGATTTCAAACCCACTCAACATCACCTTCATGGAGATATTTAAATCCAGTTATCCCTAATGAAATATCAATGTCCATGATTTTTGTAAATTCTAGGTTTAGAGGCAATACGGTTAATGAGAAAAAGATAGTTTCTGGAGTCAAACAACCTGGGTAAGTTCTCTTGACCAATGTACCCTTTATTACAGCTTGACTTCTTCAACTTCAGCACATACAATTACATCACTGAAAATATAAATTTAGCTCTTCTCTGTGGCACTTCTGGATTTTATTTGAATGTAACATTGAATTTTGATTTTTCAGTAAGTGCAGCTTATGAGGTGTGATCAAAAACTATGGTGAATGTTTAAATTAAAAAAAGAATTATTACAGTAAAAGACACACTGCCATTAATCCCAAATACTATCACCACCCCGTGCTGTGAACACACTTATCCCATGGATCTTGCCACTTTCTGAAGCAGTTCTGGAAGTCCTCTTTTGTGAGTGTCTTTAGTTGTGCTATTGTGGCTGCCTCGATGTCCTGAATCGATTCAAAACATTTACCTTTCATGGTCATTTTGACCATAAGGAAAAGCCAGAAGTCACATGGTACCAGATCCAGTGAATAAGATGGATGAGGACACAGCGTAATGTTTTTATTTGACAGAAACTGCTGTACCAGAAGCGATGTGTGACACAGAGTGTTGTCATGATGGAGAATGAAGTAAAGACACTCACGAAAGAGGACTTCCAGAACTGCTTCAGAAAGTGGCAGGAATGATGAGGTAAGTGTGTTTGAAGTGAGGGAGAGTATTTTAAGGGAGATTAAATGGCAATGTGTCTTTTACAGTACTATGAGTACATTTTTATTTAAACATTCACCATATCTTCACCTCCTAGTGTATGGAAATAGTACAAAACAGGGGAATGGTTCCAAATTGGTAATCATGTGATTTGGGTTCCTACTCCAATTTGGTCATAGAATGTGTGATAATAGATGAGCGGTTCCATATTTCTATTTTTGCATTTCTAAAATGGAGTGCTGGTGGGAGGAGAGGGGTACTCCATGGTCCCTTTTATAATTAATAACTGATGGTTCTAAAAATGTTTTATTTTCACTTCTTCCCCCCACTCCTACTCCCTCTCTAGAGCACACAAAAATAGAGTTCTCTCCCACCACTCCACCTCTCAGAACAGTACTCTTCCTCAAAGCACTTTTGAGAACATATGTGCTAGAATTGTTTTGCAGGAGAGGTATAAAAAAAACAAAGGTTTTTTTCAAGTTTTTCATTTCTTATCATTTTTATCCCATTAGTGAGGTAATAAAACCAAGAAACATGCCATACACTTACTCTGCATCCTTCTTAGTGCCTTAGAGTTGTGGGCACATGAACTGTGGTACCTGAATTGTTCTGCCACTTTCCTACTGAATGTGGTTACTAACAGGGAGAGGGCATAGAAAGGCCCCTTTTATCATTAGGCACAAAGAGTTAAATGTGTGCATTGAAAAGTTTGCTTTAATTGTTACTTTATACTCATAAACCTCTGTAACCTGAATTTCTATAACTTTCTAACTTTAAAATGCAAATTCACAATCAGGAAAAAATACACAGAAGCTGCCTAAGATTGATTGTTCGTTATTAAGTCAGCACACCTGTAGCAGTCAACGGGCGAGGTTGTTGTGTTGGTAAACGAGCATGCGCGTTGGCTGTAGGCCCCGTTCTCCCAATAAATCACGAAGCAATCTCCAGCAAGTCGCTTAACCTCTAACTTGAGGAACTAGCTCTGCCCTTGCAGGGCGCTGGCCCAAAAAAGCTTCAATTTATGCTCCTAGGCAAAGCTTAGTCTCTTAGAGTAATTCAGAGTGCTAGTTCCAAGCACGAGCTGTCCTTCATTTCTCCCTCCTTCTGCTTCTTCCTTTTATTCCTTCTACTGATCTATTTATTCAAAATATATGTATCATGTATCATTCATAGGCTAGTCATTTTTCTAGTACTAGGGCCTCCACTGAATAAAAATAGAAATCCATGTTCTTATGCAGTTTACAGTCTATTGGGAGGAAGATCAATAATTTTTAAAAAACTGAATAAAATACATGTTTTAGAAGGCAGTAGGTGCTACGGGGGAAAATTAACCAGGGGAGGGGACCAGGAGTGTTGGGAATTCTAAAAGGATGGTCAGAGAAATCCTCTGTGGGGTGAATCAGGACCCCCACAGGAGGTGAGTGAGACAGGAGGTCATTTAGGAGTGAGACAGGTGGAAGTGGTGACGTGTGTCTGGTATGGTCAAGGGCCAGGCAGCAGGGCAGACTCGTTGCTTGCACAGAGTGGTTAAGGAGAGAGAAGGTGCAGGAGAGGTCGGAGAAACTGGCAGCCAGATTATGCATGGCTTTCAGGCTGTTAGTTTTCCTTGGAGTGGAAAGAGAAGCCACTGGAGGGCTTCTGGTTTTTGTTTTAATAGGCTCACTCTGGCTGCTGTAAAAAGAGCAGAGAGCCTGTGTGTGTGTGTGTGGGGGGGGGGGGTGGCTACTGCAATAGACTGCTCTAATCCAGACTAGAAACGATGAAGGCATAGGCCAGGGTTGGAACTGTGAAGGGGAGGATAGATGATAAAATTTTAAATGTGTTTTGAAGATTTTATTTTTACCTGGTATCAACTAGACAACTTGACTTCCTTCAGTTACTCAGATACGCTGGATATTACAAACTACTAAGTACTCAAGATGTGAAAATTAACAGGAAATTGCCCTTCTCTTAGGTGAGGTATATTTATAGATTATAGGTTTTAGCCTATCAGCAGACCCGCTATGTTCTTTTTCTTTTTTCATTCAACAGTTAGATTTTTTAATAATGGTTTAGACATGTGAATCAGAGTCGCAGACATTTATAAAATAAGTTTAATGATACATTATATGTCACTGATATCTAATCATAACTGGTCAGGAGCCAGGTTATATTGGTTCTTCTTTACCAGTTAGTAAAGCAGCATAACTGTTCATTTAGTGCTAGCCTAAGCATTCCAGAGCCCTAACTGATATGATCCCAGAAGCAGTTTCACCTTGTCCTATCTTGACAATTGTCCTACCTAGTCCCCCTGTTTCCTGACAGCTATTCTGTCAGGGGTCCCTCCTATCCAAAGAACATTTTCCCCAATGAGAGTTTTTCATGGGAATTTCATGAAATCCCTGGGTGTGAATTTCATGGCAGTGAAGTAAAACCAACTCTGTGACTGCAATTCTAGTGATATGTAAACCCAGGATTTGTGCTATATGTACTATATTAGTGAGAGAGGCAGACGATTGCAAATATACGGTAACGTGGAGCTCACAGTATTTGTATTCTTCTGTATTCTTTGTTATAAAGTAAAGGGGTCTGATTAACAATATACACTAAGGTGTGAGTAGTACTGTTTGGGCATTCCTGGAATATTTAAATTTCAAAGGTGTGTGCAGCATCAGTGTTAAATCCAGAGGAATAACTAACACCTCAAAATATTAGATGTACTGGGGTAGATTCTTTCGAGTGAGTGTTTTCCCAAACTCTTGGAAAATCATTTAAGATTCTGCTATACCCAAGTCATCCCCTCATAAGGTTTGACTTGGGGATAGCAGAATCTTAAATAGATTCGAGGTTGAACTATCTAGAACATCTTTTCTAATTTCCAGACAAGGAAATTAATCCAAAAGCAGGGGCTATCCTGAACACAGTCACAAGACTAACAAGTGACAGAATCGGCATCTGACTCAGTTCTACTGACTCTACATTATCCTTTCCTTGTCACGTTGGTTGAACTGATCATCAGTCTTCACAATCCAGTGGCCATACAGAAAAAGTCCCAGTGGGAAGCAATTCTCCCTTGTTCTCACTATAATATATTCATGCACTGGAAAAATAGCCACATATGTGCCCCAGATCCTCAGAAGTAAATACTGATACTTAAAGTTTCACTTTTACTCCCCTACAAAACACCTGGAGAATCAAGGCAGTTAAGAATCATTAACTCATTTCCCCAGGATATTTCTGTTGGAACAGGTCTCTTTCTAAGCAAGTAGTTCTAATTTTAGATTAGCTGTAAATATATTTTGACTATATTTCACCTAATAATTTTACTGTTTTTAGAGAATTTGCTGATCGTCATGAAGATTTATTTTATTGGAGGCTCACTTAGTCCGACTCAGGAAATTCCCATGGATACACACACACACACACACACACACACACACACACGCACGCACACACAGAGGCACATGTGTGTACACGTTTGTGTTCCAGTTACATCGTCAAGTTTTAGACTCAACATCTCAATATGACATCTTCAGGAACCACAGTTAGCTACCCTAAGTTTATAGATAAACATTTGGAGAGCAAGAGAAATATTCCAAAATAGAATAGCTATTAATAGATTAAACATACAGATTTTAAAGCACCATGTACTTATATTACCATATTTTAATATTGTACAAGTGTTCTGCACATCCCTTTATAGCTCATAAGAATTACTTATTCTTGTCATTTTTTAATTAAGCAAATTTGAAGTTAGTTAAGGAACGTAATTTTATGTATCTTTACACAGATGGAGAAAAAAAGGGTAAGAAAGTAAACAGGCTTATCCATGGTAACAGCTAGTTTTGAGCAAAGCTAAGAGTAGTTTTCACACTTCCTCATACTTTGTCCATATTCTAATCACTATTATATATGCCAAGGTAGTACTGACACGTAATGTGAAGTAATGTTGGCTATCCAGTTGAGGATAGAATGTAACAAAAACACAGTCCATAAGACTTCCTTAATATTCTTGGAGTATTGGGTTTGGCAAACATAAACAAGCATTTGAAGATCAAGTTTATATCTACAAATCATAACGGATTCCTCTCCAAATTGTCAAAAACTTTAGCACTGCCTTACTAGTTCATTTGCATGAACTAACTGCCTTGTGGTCTCCTGCTTTCTCTAGCAGCATTTCACCCCCATAATGGGGGATATCTCTACTCTAAAATCAACGAAGCTGGTAGTAACTCCACTACATTGCTCATCACACTTCTGTTCTGTTTGTGCATTGAGCCATGGGAAGGGGTTATAAAGATAGCATGTCAGGATAGAATGGGAACATTAAAACGATCAATCATACCCTACAAATGTCGAGCTAAATGCTTGCCGGTTCAAGTGACTTTCCCTGCGATAAAATCTGAACTAGATTGAGAGATTTCTACTTTCACTCATGAAGGAGCAACTGCTATAGGATTTTCCCTCTCACTCTAAACTACCAGAAAACTGGACAAAAATATATGAAACATTTTTTTTCCAGATACTGGACCAGACAAACGGTACAGGTTATGGCACCTGAGAAGAGAAATGAATAAGACATGATCTATGATCATCCAGACTTTCTTTCTGGAGGAAATTTTCAGGCCAATATGCAAGCTGAATCTAGTGAATCCACTGAGTTGAGGAGACAGAAATCAGAGTTCAGGGAGACTGAGATTGCAAGAATTTCTAGGGAGGAATTTGGAGAGGAAAAAGCTAAACAAAGCAAGAACTCCAATAGTCAGTAGAGAAGACCCTTAGACTTGGCTGGATATTGCTCGTACATGTGCAGGACGAAATTCCAGAAAGCCATGTGACAAGAGCAACTGCCAGAAAAAGAACCTGAGAGCTATAAGCTTAAAATTTTTCAAAGCTCATATAAGGCTTTAGAGATCATTTCATATTCCACCAGCTTGAATGGAGAGAATTCAGTGAATACAAGGACTATTCAGTAAAGAACCCAAGAAAGTCACACCTAGCTCTCCAGTAAAGACTACTCTAGACCTGCTCCTTCCCCAAAAAAAGGTTTAAATGAGCTTATAAAATAATAATTATCAAGCTGATCCACAAATAAATGAATCACTGTACCAAACTATATCCAATGTTCTTTAAGGAAAACCGAATTCAAACCTCAGCAATGTAAACTCCACCCTGTTTGGCAGGCAATCAAAACTTATTAAACGTGAAAATAAGCAGACAAATGTGACGCATGATCAGGGAAAAGAAAATGTTCAATAACAACAACAGAACGACTCAGAATGATAAGAGATGATATTAGAAGTCAACAAGTCTTAATTAGCTAGTACAAATTAAATAAATATGCTCAAGGAACTAAAAGAATATGCAGACATAATAAAGAGATAATGACCACCTGAAACAAAATGTTCATCAATTTGGCTTAACACCAGAAGACAAATAAGTGAATTAAAAGCTATAGCAAGAGAAACTATCCAAATCAAAACACACACAGCAAAAAGATTGAAAAAAATAAACAGAGCATCAGTATTCCATAGAGCAATAGCAAGCATGGCAATTAAAATTCAAGAAGTTGAAGGAAAGAGAAAAGAGAAGAAAACTGATGGAGGAAATAATAAATCCACAAATGTTAAAAAAGCAAAAACACAAAGAGAAGCATACCAAGGCGTATCACAGGTTATTGAAACCCAGTTTTTAAGAAAAAAATCTTAAAAACCACAAAGAAAAAGACACCTTGATTACAAGAAGAACAGGAATAAGAATGTCTGCAAAATTATGGAAGCCAGAGGACAGCACAATGGTATCTTTCCAGTATGAAAGAAAACAAACATTAACCTAGAATTCTATATCTTATGGAAAACAAAGACTTCTTTCAGCAAAAGCTGAGAGAATTTGCCAGCAGCAAAAGCGCTCCATAGGATTGTTAAAGGTAGTTCCTCAGACAGAAGAGAAAGGCTATCAGATGGGAAAATGGAAAATGGAACAGTAAAAAGAAGTGAAGAGCACAGAAATATACAAAGAAAAAAAAAGAAAAAAATATATATACTTAATTTTAAATATAATTAATTTTGAAGCAAAAATAATAACCTATTATGAGATTTATAACATATAAAATGTTTGCTCTCACTACTTCTATTCAGCATTGTGTCAATGGTCTTAACATGTGCAATGAAAGAAGAAAAATATTTTAAAAGCTACTAGAAAAATTGAGGGATTTAAGCAAACAGCAGGATATGAAATCAGCATATAACACCAGAAATATTTCTGTGCCCTAATTAAAACATATTTGAAATTGAAAAATTACCATATTGCAGTACTATGTAGATTATTAAACAATTTCAGATCCATTTAATTAAACATGTATAAGATCCATACAATAAAAACTACCGAACATTTTTGAGAGAAAGTAAAGTAGATTTAAATAAATGGAGATATATACAATGTTAATGGGTTGGAAGACTCAATGCTGCTAAGAAGTGAACAATACCCAGTTATTAGGTGCAAAAGTAATTGCAGTTTAAAAGGATAAAAATAATTGCAAAAACCTCAATTACTTTTGCACAAACCTAATACCTGTAGTTTTCGTGAAATCTTGATTGAAATCTCAGTACGCCTTTTGTAGAAATTGACAAACTAATTTAAAATTTTATATTAGAAAATAAAGACAAAAATAGCTAAAATAATTCTGAAAATTAAAAGCAAAATTTCAAGACTGAACACTACCGGCTTTTAAGATTTATTCTTACATTACAATAAATAAAATAATCTGACATTCTTATATGCAAAGATATAGAGTTTAGAGCTTGGATCAGAAAGAGACAAACATGCATGGTCGAGTGATTTTCCAAAAATTGCTAAAGCATTTAAATGAAGAAAGTATATTATTTTCAATAAACACTGCTCGAACCACTGGATATTAATACGGAAAAAATAAATCCTCACTCTTACCTCATATCATACACACACACACACACACACACACACACACACACACACACACAAACACCAACAAAAAACTTGAAATGGATCATAGACCTAAATACAAAAGCTAATATTATTAACTTCTATGGAAAAAAAATCTTTCCAATTTACAGTAGGAAAAAAATAAAAACTTCACAGGTAAGACAAAAATGCACAAACCATAGAAAACATATTGATAAATCAGACTTCATCAAAATTAAAAACTTCTCTTCTTCAAAAGGCACCATTAAGGAAATAAAAAGTTGATACACACACTGAGAAATGACTAATATCTAGACTACATATAGAACTCTTCTTATTTTATAATAAAAAAGATAACCCATTAAAAACTTTAGAAAAAGGATTTGAACACACTCTTCAGAAAGAAAATATACAAATTACCAATAGATGTATGAAAAGATTTTTAACATTGTTAGTCATCACAGACATAAACAACGAGACATCTCTGGAACCTCACTAGAATGGCTACGTTACAAAACATTGACAACATCAGCTGTTCTTAAGGAGGTGGAGCAACTGGTAGTTATTCGTTGCTGGTGGGAATGCAAAATGGTACATCCATTTTGGAAAACAGTTGGATAGTAGTTTTCCATATAGCTAAACACATACACAGCACATCATGTAGCAATTCCACTTCTAGGTGTTTACCTCAGAAAAATTAAAATATATGTCTCTACAAAACTTTTATAAAAATGGTTCATGGCATTTTTATTTCTAATAGGCCCAAAGTGGAAACAAGTCAAAGGTCCATCAACAGGCGCATGGATCCACAAACGTCAGCATCGTCTTCCCATAAAATACCACCCAGCATGACACACTGGACATTCATCCACTTCCTTGGGTGTTTATTGCTTTGTATTGCTAAGTAAAAAGAGCCTGACACAAATGACTGCACTGTAGCATGCATTCTAGCAAAGGCAAAACTATTGTGACAGAAAGCAGGTCAGATGTGCTGCCATTGGGGGAAGGGACACAAGAGACATTCGGGGATAGTGGAAATGTTTCATGACATATTATGCTGGAGGTTACATGAATGCATACATTTGTCAAAACCGTAGAATTGTGAATTTAAAAGAGGTGCGTGCGCGTGTAAGATAGGCTTCAATAAAGTTTAATGAAAAACATCTGAACTAGATTGTACCTCTGCTCTGCTCCCTTTACAATCGAATCTCCTGTTTCCTCTCTAACCCCATCCTCTGCTCTTCTACACACCCTATGGTGGCCACACCAACCTACAATTTCTCAGAAGTGCCAGGAGCACTTCTGTCTGAAGGTCTTTTTGTTACCTCTTCCACAGATAGCATGTGCCTCTCTTTTTTTTCACTTCCTTCAGGACTTTATTCAAATGTTATCTTTCGATTGAGGTCTTGCCTGAGAACCCTATCTAAAATGTTCAATTCCCTCTTTAACCCAAAATGTCGTAGCTCATTTCTCCACTTAACTTTTCTCCGTAGACCTTATTATCTAACCTGCTACATGTTTTACTTATTTAATTACTGACTTATCTATCCCACCAAAAATTAAACTCTGTGAGGGCAGAGATCATTAGTTTTGCTTACTGCTATCATCCTATTTCTAAAAGAAAAACTAGCACAAAGTAGGTACTCAGGTGTTTTTTTCTCCATTATATTATTCTTATTTAACTATTTTAAATGACATTCATATTTTCTTATGGTATAAGCCTTTTCAATCCACATCAAAGAAAATTACAAAATCTCTCACTGAAAAATATCCTAGGGACACCTCCCATGAGGGTAGTTTTAGAAATAAGGGTAAAATGGTGAGAATGTGAGGTGGCAGAGGTGCCATTTAATGGTTTTATGCCAAGACATTTGGAAATAATTCAATATTTCTAATATCATGGAAATTCTTTACAATGAAGTTCTTAAGAACATACCTCTACACGAAATATTTTTAAATGGCAAGCAATATAACAATTTTTAGCTGGAGCTCTGATCACAACATTTCTTGTTTTAAATTTATTGGGGTGACAATTGTTAGTAAAATTACACAGATTTCAGGTGTACAATTCTGTATTACATCATCTATAAATCGCATTGTGTGTTCACCACCCAGAGTCAGTTCTCCTTCCATCACCATATATTTGATCCCCCTTACCCTCATCTCCCACTCCCTCACCCCCTTATCCTCTGGTAACCACTAATCTATTGTCTGTGTCTATGAGTTTTTAAAACATTTATAATAGACAAGACTTGAACATATGAAGCACTATTTCCAGGTCAAAGATTACTATTTCTCTATTTTGCCCTCCAAAATCCAATCTCAGGTCTCTTATCTTACCAATATAGTTCCAGGCTTTGAAAGGTAGGGGGAGGAGAGAGATAGAAACAGAGAGAGACAGAGGCACAGAGACAAGAAAGAGAGACACAGAGAAAGGAGAAAGAGAGAGAATGAACATTTTTGGATGTTTTAATGGCAATGAGTCTTCCCACCTACTAGTCAGTATGGCCCAATCAGGGACCTGATATCTGATCAACTACATTGGCATTTCTTCTCCTTGGGAAGAGCATAGATTGGGTGAAAATAGAGAACCTGGAGGTAAAAAGAAAGAATCTCAGTGCCTCCCTTTGCTATAGGACTCCAACAACAGTGAGGAAGAAAATAAATTCTCCTTGTGATTTTCCAAGAAGTTCCCACAGACCCTCAGTTACTCAAAAAGCTGTATCCAAAACCTGATAGTGGCCAATTAGCCAATAATCTGGAGATGGATGTAGTGACCTTAATGTCGCCAAGATGGGTGGTCATCTCTACACGACTGGGTGTTGCTGGACTGATTTGCTGCCATTCTTATGGTTCAGTACCACAAAGCAATTAACAGTGAATGAGTGAGCTTTCTCAACCTTTACTAGAAATGGTGGCTGTTTATCATTGTGTCAGACTCTTGGCAGATTCAAGAAATCTAAATTTAACAAGTGACTGATTCCTCCACGGCGGATGGCAGTCAATGGATCTTCTGGATACCTACTCCCAGTCTGGTAATCTGGACCGATAGAACAAGCTGCTGAAAAGAAGGGATGATGGGGCCCATTGTAGAATCAATTATGTATAAGGGCTTCTACACAACTCTAGTACTCCTGCATGATGATATTTTCAATTGATTCAGCAGATTTTGATGACCGGTTCCAATTTAAAGTGCGGTGGCAGAAAAATAGGTGGATGGATAGATACAGATGTAGATATAGAGATAGGCATAGATATATAGGTATAAGTATAGATACAGGTGATATAGATATAGATATGTTTGGTCATTATACTATCTTATTTGTTTATCATTAGTAGTTGTCCTCTTGGCCTACTTTAAAACGGCTTTATTTATTTTAATTGTTTGAGGATGACACGGGGCCAGTGTAGGCATGTTAGTCAATATTTAAGATCCGAGTCCATCCGAATTTGTCAGCATATTCCTAGGTAGATAGTCACCCTCAAAAAAGAACTATTTTCTTCTATCTCACAGTCATGCTCACATGACACCTGGCACTGATATTTACCTATGCTGGTCGAATGGCAAAGATTAACAATTGAGGTTAATGGGAAAGTCCTTTTTCATTGATGTGGAAGGAAATGATTCCCAGGAAATCTGAAGAGCCCAAGCAAGGTTTCTCACACAGAAAATGAGGAGACACCAATGCAACCCTGGACCGGGAGGAAAAAGTCTAGCATTTTCCTCCTAAAAACCTACATAAAAGGTACTATTATTCCCATTTTTCAGATGAGGAAACTGAGCAGAAGGAAATTATATTACTTGCCTAAAATCATGCAGATCAAACGTGACGAAGCAGGCTTTTAAGCTCAGGCATCTGGCTTCAGAGTCTGTGATCTTAAATAATATGCAACAACATCTCTCACTGTTAGGTCTAATGCAGTCTTCTACTTTGGGAACCTGAATACAAGAAGTTTTCTGTGATTTTTAAAAATGTTTAAATGTTACCCATTCTTTTAAGCTAATTCCAAATTTTCCTTAAGAATGAAAAACGTGATGTATCCACACAATGAAATATTATTCAGACATTAACAAAGAATGAAGTACTGTCCCATGCTATATGATGAGTGAACCTAGAAAACATTATGCTATGAGAAAGAAGCCAGATACATAAGGACACATATTGTGTAGTCCATGTCTGCGAAATATCCAGAATAGACAAGTCTATAAAGACAAAAAGTAGATTTGTGGTTGTCAGGGGCTGAAAGGAGTAAGAATGAGGGAGATCCGAGGGTTTCTTTTGTGTTTTTTTTTGGGGGGGTGAAGGTGATTAAAATGTTCTGGAAATACAGTGATGAGTGTACAACCTTGGGAATATACCAACAACCACTGAATCATACACTTTAAAATGACAAACTTTATGGTATCTGAATTATATCTCAATTTAAGAAAAAAGAACACAGTCAGGACTGAGAATAGAAGGAAACAGAAATAAGAATTACCATTTACTGAATATATACGTCAAGAACTGTGCAATGCTTTAAGTGTACATTCGCATTCAATTCTCATGACAACGCTAAGAAGTAGGTGCTGCTATTATTATGCTCATTTTACAGGCAAACAATGTGAGGTTTAGAGAGTTTAAGTGACTTGACCCATGTAATCAGGTCAATGGTCGTGGCCAGGAACGAAGCCAGTTCTGTCTGATTCCAAAGTTAGCATGCCATTCTACAGCCACTTGCACGGCATCACGCTTTGCATTCCCTTGCTGGCCCAAAAATAATTTGTAAGAAAAATAAAGGTCAAGCTAGACGATCTTGATAAATATTTAATATCCTCTGCTTTCACAGCTCCCTTATGGCTAGAGATGGAAGGTTTCACACCTGGGTCGCACTCCACAAGCAGAGCTGGAAGTGAGTGGGTAGACATGCTCGTCAGCAATGGAGGCAAGTTCCAATTTCTCAACATCGTTGCTAATATGGCAGGGTTTCCTTTCTTCTTTCTTTCTTTTTCTTTCTTTTTTTTTTTTGAGGTGGAATAATCTTCCATTGTATGTATATATTATATTTTCTTCATCCATTCATCTGTTGCTGGACATCAGTTTGTTTCCATACCTTGGTTATCGTGAGTAATGCTTATATTAATCTGGGAGTGCTGATATCTCTTGGAGATCCTGATTTCAATTCTTTGGGATATGTACCCAGAAGTGGGATTGCTGGATCATGATAGCTCTCATTTTATTTTTTGAAGGACTCTCCGTACTGTTTTCCATTACGGCTGCACCATTTCACATTCCCACCAATGGTGTGCAAGACAGGCGTGAGGTAGAATCTCATTGTGATTTTGATTGATATTTCGCCAATGATTCATAATGTTGAGGACTTTTTCATGTACCTATTGTCCATTGCATATCTTCTTTGGAAAATGTCTATTCAAGTCCTTTGCCTATTTTAAAATCAGGTCTTTCTTATTTATGTATTTATGTATGTATGTATGTATGTATGTATTTATTTATTTATTTATTTATTTATTTATTTATTATTTTGCTATTGAGTTGTAGGGAGTTTCTTATATATTTTGGATATTAATCCCTTATCAGGTATGTGGTTTGTCAATATTTTCCTCCCTTTCTTAGGTTGCTTTTTCCTTCTTTTATTTCCTTTGCTGTGCAAGAGATTTTTAGTTTGATGTAGTCCCTCTTGCCTATTTTTGCTTTTGTTACTTGTGTTTTTGGTGTCATATAAAGTAGGTGATTTCCTTACGTGCTGCTTGGTAAATTCTTGAGTATATGATAGCCTCTATCAAACTTCTTGCTTACTACTTAAATGGGACCAAGACTTATTCCACCTTCTCCTAGAGGTAGTTTTTGACCTTTTTCCATTCTCCTCTGGAATTCTGTATAACCATGACATTATTCTTTAATTTTTTTTTAAATATTTTTTTTAATTTTTATTATTTTTATTTTTTTAATTAAAGTTTATTGAGATGGCAATTGTTAGTAAATATACATAGGTTTCAGGTGTACAATTCTGTATTACTTCATCTATAAATCCCATTGTGTGTTCACCACCCAGAGTCAGTTCTCCTTCCATCACCATATATTTGATCCCCCTTACCCTCATCTCCCTCCACCCACCCCCCTTACTCTCTGGTAACCACTCATTATACTATTCTTTCTAATTAAATCATTGGTGAGATTTTAGTGCATGAATATTCTATCTCCCCAAGTAGACCCTGAGGACAAAGGTCATATCTTTGATTGATTTGTTTCTTCCATGGCTATGGTTCAAATAACTTTTATCATCATATCTAAACAAACAAGAGGATGGCGTAAGGCATCCTTATCCATTGAGGTCACCAACCTCCTGGTGTGGATTCATTATCTCTGAATAATCTTGAGTGTTCAAACTTTTGGTTGAAAAAAAAAAGTTCCAGCTTATAGTTGGAAAGATAAAATGATGAAAAAGCCCACTGAATTTGGTGTGTGAATCCTACTAGATGACAGGATTTTCCAAGGACAAAAATTTTCCAAGTAAAAAGAAAAACTCCCTTAATGGTGAAATGCCAGACCCTGTAACTGCCTGAGGAAGGATTTCAGGTCCTGTCTGTTATTGTTCAAATCATACTCTATGGAGTTCAGCTATCTCTGTCTATCGAAAAGTCCAGCTGGGAGAAGTGGCAGAGGGAAGAGTGGGTAGAAAGTGCTACCAAATACAAATTAAAAAACAATAGAATTGGGGGTGGGGGGCAAAAAACAAATTAAATTATGGAACTTTCAAGGTTAAAATGTGCCTTAGAAAATGCTTATTTGAGCCCTCACTCTCCCCAATAAATGCTTATTTGGTCCCTTCAATAATTTGTCCGAGAAAAAGCATTTATAGGCAATTTTCATTTGCATTTTTGTATGCAAAAATCTCATACAGTGAGAATATATAACCTCACATTTGTGACTCCATTTACACCAGCCTGTGTTTTCTTGGCTCTTTCCCAAGGTGTCACCTTGCCTCTTTGTCCCAGCAGTCAGCCCCCAATAAACCAGAGGGAGGCTCTGACCTTCCCAAAAGGACCCAGAGCCTTGGCTTCCATTCTCCAATCTGTTACTTCAGATCTGGGGCCCGAGTAAGGAAATCCAATCAAAATGCCTCTTATTTGTTAAAAAAAAATAAAAATAAAAATAAAAAAGAAATTCTGCTTTTGCTAATGCTTGCAAACTGGAGACAGTTAGGGTCACTGCTTAGAAACAATGGCTTTATACTGTCTGGTCTCAGCAAACTGAGAGGGCACACTGTAAGACAATAGGATGGACTAGCTTCTTTCACTAGCTTATGCTCAACTCCAGAAGGTACCAAAAGGAGATAAAGTCTTGGCAATAGCCAGCTCCCTGATCCTAACCTGCCTCATTCTTTGTTCCCTGTGTCAAGCTGAATGCCAGCTGGAAATGACCCAATTACTGTGGTCGATCAAATGCAGAGAACTTTTAGGCCGGAGTTTTGTTTTTTCTTTCCCCAGACTGCTGTGAAGTCAGCTGTGCTGCCTGCATAAATGTGACCTACAGCCCTTTATGTGCCAGATGTGAACAGATGTGCACTTAGCACGACTGCTTTATGCCAACCACCAGCTAGTGGAGCAGCTGATTAGAAGAGACAAGATAGAAAGAAAAGTAAATGTGACTGTGTAACTGTCTAACACAGCAATTATAGCCTTGCAAGCTAAGCAAAGGCTGAAGCTGCAGGTAAAATAAAATAGGACCAGGCTTGAAAAAGCAAGGTCAAGGAAAAACAAGAAAGAGAGAATGTAAAGGAGGATTGGAGAAGATAGGTTTACCTTTATTTACTCAATCTTTTTGGTCTTAAGAAGATGCCGGTAAGCCCAAGCTCTGCAAATTTAAAAATATACACATGCACACACATACATAGGTGCATTTATTTAAATGCTGAGGCTGTTCAGGAAATAGCAAATAAATCACTAAGAATGAAGTGTAGGCTGCCAGCAGGAGTTTAGGACATTCAAGAAGGTGACCTCTAACTTACAGAGGGCTTTGTATGGCTTATAGAGCAGTTAGGGCTTTGGTTTCAAGCAGCTAGGAAAAAAAGAGTCATGGAACAAGGTGCAACTCTAAAATAATACAGTTTGACTGACACTTCAGAAGGAGCTCTAAGATGTTTTGGAGAGGTAGAGGATGTATGTGGGAAGAATAGCTCAAAACCTCACACAAGGGCCTAGGCCAAAGTGACGTGAGGCTCTGAATTGAGGCAGAAGAGGTGGGAACCAAGGGCAGTAGGAGCTAAATGGAAAAGTCTACAGAGGTTAGAGTATGAGGGCTGTGGGTTGCACTTGAGGGGGAGGATTCAAGTCAGATGACAGAATTTGTAGGTACCTGAGGACACAGCGGGGAGTAAACCAATCTCCCATAATTGCCTGCTTAGTACTTAGTGCTATGTTGCTTAACCCTCACAATAACCCTACAAACTAGCAAATTTGAACCTTCTTTGATTTTTTGCTTTGTTTTTATTTCTTAGAAGATGTGACAACCAGAGTGAATGAACACTCTAGTTTTCCCAGGACTAAAGGATTCCCAAGCCACGGGGCTTTCAGGCCTAAAATCAGAGAAATGCCCAGCCAATGAGAACCAGGTAATCACTCCAGCACCTGAGCTCAGTGTTTACATGTCTTGGCCAAATTCCCACTCTCTCGGTATAGCCCGCACTTCTCCTCACGCCACACTGATCCTCAAGGGAAAGACGGTGGTGTTACCCAGAACAACGCAGAAGTGAAAGCACATTTGATTCAGATCAGGAAGGAGATGGGGGTAAAACATTCTATTTTAGAATATTGACATTCAAGTTTTCTAAAACAGAGGCTTTCATTATTTAGCTTTTTCGTAGTCTTTTCCTCTCCTACCCTCAATGTTCATCAGGCCTTCCTCCCCAGTTTTGTTTAAAGGCTCAAAGCAGACTGGTTATTTCTGTGACTGGATAATTACCTATGTGTTAAGCTTTGGCTCCAGACTCTCAGTAAATGTGTGATACGCATCTAATGAATACATATCTGCCTGGTTAATGTGATTTGCTTATGTCAGGTTGTCTTCCTCATGTTCTCCAAGAAGCAATGACAGGTGAAATATCAGTCAGGGTCAAGGTGCAACTGCTGAGTGGACATGGGGTGAGGCTAAGACACTCAGACGAGGAAGTATGAAAGGAATTCAGTGAGGGACTGATCAGTACCATCTCATTACTTCCCCTGCCTTGAATCCCTTCTCAATTTTCTTATTAGGTCAGAGAAAACATGGCCCCCATGACCAGTGGTATCAGAACCATCTTGGAGTTTATAAGATATTCAAATTCATCGCCACATCCCAGACTTAATCAGAATCTTTAGGATGAGCCCAAGCATTGGCGGTTTAAGACAACTATTTTTTTTTTTTTAAATTGGGGAACAGTGTGTTTTTCCAAGGATCCATCAGTTCCAAGTCAAGTTGTTGTTCTCAATCTAATTGTGGAGGGCCCATGTGGGAAACCAGTGATCTTGGTATTATGAGCACTGCGGTCTAACAAACTGAGCCATCCATCTGCCCTTAGAAGTTTTCTAGTTGATTCTCACCATCACAAAAGATTTTAAGCTCCCTGGGCCAAAAGACAAAACTAAGGATATCATGTAGGTATGTGTATAAGGTCTCTGTCGCAACAACTCAACCAGCATAACAAGTAAACAACCCTGAACAATACATAAAAGAATGAATGTCTTTTCTTATGGCAGAGTAGTATTCCATTGTGTATATATACAACATCTTCTTTATCCAATCATCTATCGAAGGACATTTTGGTTGTTTCTGGTATTACAGAATTGTACACCTGAAACCTATGTAACTGTACTAACAATTGTCACCTTAGTAAACTTTAAGTAAAGAAAAAAAAATGAATGTATTGTGTTGCAATAAAACTTTATTAATGCACACAGAAATGTGAATTTCATATAATTTTCACTTGTGTGAAGATACTAATCTTTTGATTTCCTTATGTCAAAATTATAAAAACCAAAACCACTGCTACTCATTGGCACACAAAAATGAGTAGGCAGGATTTGGCCTGGGCTACCGTTTAAGGAATCCTACTTTTGAGACTTTACTGGGTGAGGTAAGATGAGGACACAAACAGACACTGTGAAACTTCCGTTAGTCAATATCAAAAGGTCCCAAGAATACCAATAAACTGCCAGAGTCCTGTTGTTAAAGAAACTGGGAATTTCATAGTTACAATGTTTCAGAGTTGTCCCTTTTGAGCACTGGAGCATTGTAAACACCATAAATATCCATTACGATGGGTTGATTACATTAAGTATGGTATAAACATCCATAGTTACTAAAAAAGATTTGAACACCAAGTCATTTGAACATTTGAACACCAAAGTGGATATTGGATTATATTAAAGAATTAAAGTTATTTTGAAATAATTATTTCAAAATTATTGTATTTTAGACACAGATATAGAAATACGTCTTGAGTAAATTATATAGCATCAGGAACAGAGTTTGCTTCAAAACAAGGTAGAGAGTGAGGGGTATAAACGAAAAAACGTTGACATGACTTGATAATTGTGGAAATTACATGAGCATGTGGGGCTAGAATTTTATTTTTTATATTCTTTTACATTTAAAATTGTTTATAATAAAAAAACATTTTATCAAAAACTGATGATT
The DNA here is from genome assembly GCF_964194185.1 of Rhinolophus hipposideros. Classification (NCBI taxonomy): domain Eukaryota; kingdom Metazoa; phylum Chordata; class Mammalia; order Chiroptera; family Rhinolophidae; genus Rhinolophus; species Rhinolophus hipposideros. Next base: position 69,282,015 of record NC_138057.1, on the reverse strand, counting down.
GATGCTGATGTGATTTAAAGTCCTAAAGCTATACAATAATCAAATTTTGGGCCTGATACTGGCTGTGTGACTGGGCAAATCCCTCTGCCTCTCTGAGATTTAATAAACTCATTTATAAAGGGGAATCATAACAATGCTTATCTCATATGGCTGTTGTGGGAAACTGAATGGCATAACACATGGGAAATATTTAGTACTAAGTCTGACACAGATTAATTCAATGAATGTTAGCTATCATTGTTAATAATTATAATTACTTAGCCATTTATTTCCTCATTAATTCAACAAATATTTATTGAACTCTCATTAAATGCCAGGCACTATCCTGGGCTGATACTATAATAGTCACCCTTCCAGAAATATATCATGTACTTTTGCAGTGTCATGATTTTGCTGAGCCATTCAAATTTTAGGAATTATCCTTTCTACTTCTCTGTCTGGTAAATACATACTTATTTACTCTCATGACTGAATTAATGCTTTCCTCCCAACTCTACTGCTGCCCTAAAAATTTCTCCTAGCTTCTTTCCCCATACCCTCTTAACACTCTGCTCAATCCACGACTTCTGTAGTTAAAGGTGGATTCTTGACATTTGCCTACGTGTTTTTGTCTTTTTCCATAGACTGTAAGATCCTTTCAGTAAAGATCCTGTTTTCATTTACTTTTGTATCTTCAGAACCTAGAATCTGGCCTGATTAGAGGTCTCTCAAGGAATTCCTTGAAAGGGATATATCTTTCCTTTAAAAGTGGGAAATGAGGTCTCAGGTAAATGGCTGTTACGATCATTAAATATTAAAGCAAAGGAATCTGAGACACTATAAACACCAATCTCTTTACTTTTCAGAGGAAGTATACTGAAAAGCTTTATGACTTTCAGCTCATTCATTCATTCATTCATTCATTCATTCATTCAATAAAAATGTACTTTGTGTCACTCTGTGCTGGACTGCATGAGAAAGCAGAGCTAGTAAAGGGTTCTTTCCATGGCACATATTGTCTCTATACCTATCAATAGACCTTTTCCAGTGGGCACATTTCGATATGAAGGAGATGCATGGCTGCTAGAAGGGGGAGGAGTAGGGTGACAGCATTGCCACAGAAAGGAAAATTGGGTGAGGAAAAATGGTGTCCAAGAAATTACACTTGGCTAAAGACATATTTTGCTCTGGGGTCAAATATGTAAATTACTTCTTGTATGGTTTAGTAATTCTAGTAATCTATTCCCAGTTCTTTCTCACTAGTAGTGATTGAGTGAAATTATCTTATCCTACTTTCTGCTTCCTAATCTTTATAGTGGATTAGAGAAGCCAATCAACGGTTCATAACTTTGTTACGAACAATTAGAGATCACAAGAACAATTAGAGATCTAATGAAAGCTGTGGATTTTCTCCCCCAGAGGCAAAATTGCATATATCTCTCTCATACTCTCTCTCTCTCTCTCTCTCTCTCACACACACACACACACACATAATTTTGCAGCATTTATGAGATTACCGCTTTCTAACCTAGGAGCCATGCTTTTTAGATTAAGAACTCCTAGACTCAGGGGTCTCCAAGACACTCCTAACTGTATAATTCTATGTTGTCAGTTTTGTTCAAAACATTCTTCCCTGCTGGATCTTTCAGCCTTAGGACGTGACTGAGAACTTCTACTCGAACCTGTCACTCTGTCTCCCTCCGTTTAGGGCCATGCAGGAAAGTGTTTGGGAAGCAGGTGTACATCTAGCCATCATGGTCTGAGGGCGGGGGGAAAAGGAGAAGGATATGGGCATTCCAGTCATAGCACAATGTATGTCTCCTGCCTGCCTTGCTGGGTTTCGCTTATTGAATTAGGACAAATTGGAACTTTCATAAACTGTGATATAAATCATTATCTTGAGTTAGCAGATGCAGTCGCACCAGGGTAGAGCACTGTTAATAACTCTGCTGGATTAGGTCTGATTGGAACAATTTGAAACTTGTTTCTCTCAGCTTGATCAGCCTCATTGTAACCACGGCAATTATCCCATTTCACTTGCAACGGCTCAGTACAGACATGTTGCCGCTTTATATCCATCCTTCTTAACGAAGCCAGCTTAGACTTTTGTTCATTTGTCGAAGAGCTATCCTATGCAAACAACAAATGACTCTACCTCGTGGGGTATAAGGTGGATGATTACAAGGCTGAGATCTCCAATGGGCTCGACAAACACAATTCAAGAGTTGGTGATTTCGTAAATTTATTTATTTGTTTCATTCTTTCATAACTGATGTGTTAGGCTGTGGGACATACAGAATTAGATTAAATTACATTGTGTTGCACCTGTATCTTTGCCATTTCTCCTAAGGGGGCGTGCATTTTTGAGGGCAGGAGACATCCTTTAATACTGATAATGGCGATAATGTATAAATTCTCTACAATGGTCCAGGAATATTGCTAACCAATTTGTATCCAGGACGCTCAAGGCAAGGGATGCCAGAGAGCTAGGTCCAAAGGAGTTTATGAGAGAGAGAGAGATCCGTCTTTGTACCACACTGATCAGTGAAGACTTCAGAGAGGCAGAAGCAGATGAGCAGGTCTTAAAGAAGAGGAGAGTGAATTTGACAGGTGAATGATGAGGAAGAAAATGTATGTCCCACAGAGGGAAGGGCACAATCCAAAGATATCCTCCATTACTCGGTTGGAAAATCAGATGAAATATTAGGCGGCACTAATAGGGTGGAGAATTGCCAAATAAGGATACCTTTTAAGACACTGAAAGCCTGGATTAGTTGCCAATAAAATATAAATAAAAATTAAACATGTATTCAGCGTTTGGCATATTTGTGACTCTCAAGTTACATGAGGTCCTAGACCTCGACATTTTCATTATGTATACATTGGTTTATATAATTATAGAAGTTTCAAGTTGAGGCATTATAATTCGACATCTATATACACTACAGCATGCTAACCACCAAAGGTCTAGTTTCCCTCTATCACCACACAGTCGACTGCCTTATTGATTTTGCCCTTTCCCTTCATGACTGGCAGCTGCCGATGTGTGTTGTCTACAAGTTTGTTTTTGTTGCTTGTTTGTTTTTAAGTATTATACATGTGCATGAAATCATATGGTATTTGTCTTTCTTCATCTGACTTATTTCACTTAGCATAATACCCTCAAGGTCCATCCATATTGCTGCAAATGTCAATGTTTCATCTTTTTATGACTGAGTAATATTCATACACACACAGGTACATACATACGCACAGACATGTAAATGTAAATATATATATATATATATATACATATACATATATACCTATTTGTGTATATATGAGTACATATATACATATAAATACATATACATACACACCATATATTTGTACCCATTCCTCTATCAATGTATATTTAGGTTGTCCCTAGACCTCTACTTTTATTAGTGCTCAATTCAACATAATAAATTTGCCCAATGCTTTAGTGAATATAAAGGCCAATAAGACTCCGTCATTTAATTGACTCCCTGTTCAATTGAGGAGATACAATAGGTTTTAGGTTGGAAATTTATATCAAAATACAAACATGGAGGTTAATAAAGAATAAATCAATTTAGTGGAGCACTTTTCCTTTCTACTTTTCACTCCCACACTTTAATTGGTTAATTCCTACTGAAGGGTTATTTCCACAGAGATGCTGAGAAGCCAATCCTGTTATATGCTCCCTTTCAAATCAAGTACTCCTAATTTTGATTTAATATGATATCCTTTAAAACATTTTTACAGCCTGTAATATCTTTTGTAGGGATATTTTATTTTAAGAAATACATATTTCATACACTCACCTTCCAAAGTAAGGAATAAAATTCCCCTAAAATGTTGAAGCACATGCTTTTGCTGGATTGCGTTTCTCTCTCTCGTTTTTAATCCCACCGTGAGATAAGCACTATCCTGAATTTGGTTACTTGTATTATTTGCCTGTACTTACAAAACCCATAATAAGATAATAGAGTGTACTAACATCACACGTCCTTTGTCCACTCATGTAAATCTTTGAGACGTAGCAGCATTGCTCGGCATAAGTTTAGTCCATTTTTACTGTGCATGGTATTTAATATGGGAAAATAGGTTGTTTATGTAATTTTTAATATATTTTCCTCTTGCACTAGAGCCAATTGCGACATTGCCTCAAAGTAGGCTGTCTTCATGTCTGTGCTCTCAGTGTCCTGTACGGTGCCAGGATGAGGTAAAGGCTAGGTGACAACGTGCTGACAGAGTGAACATGCCCACAAGGGATCAAGACATTAAATTCAGATAAGAATTGTGAGAAGACAGATAGAATCCAAGCTTTGACATCCACAATCTGTTTTTTGAGACGTGGGTATAGCATAAAGGAAACAATGAAGGAAGTAAATTAAGGGCATATGTGGGGATATAGTGGACTGGCAGTGACTTACGTAAGAAAAATAAATTAAAAATTGAACTGGATAGAATTTATAGGTCTCTGATGGCAGGCTTAGGCATGACATAAAAAGGAGGCCCGTGATTTTCCTACTAGTTTGCTATGGTGAGATCTGATGATTCTACTGCATACTTACTGACACTAAGAAAAAGGGAGCCGGGTCTCACTGTGACCGTTGTCAATAGTGAGAAAAGTCTAAACATCACGTTGAAGTGGTACGTTTCAATTAGAAGGAGACTTCAAAATCTAGAGTTTAACTAATTTCCTAATACTTAAACCTCTACTACGGACTACCACTCCCACATGCCATTCCCACATGGTCTCTCTCAGGATTTGGCTGTGACAGAGAACTCAATACCTTCTGGGGCAACGCTCTCTAGCTCTCTGACTTTTAGGCATTTATTCCTGGTAATGGACTGGATAACAATAATGATAACAACAGTGACGGTCACTTTTAGGACACACACCATGTGCCAGGCACTAAGCTAAAGTGCTCTTTATGAACTTGTGTATTTAATCCTTACAGTACCCCTATGAAGATAGACAATGGAGCTTCAATAAATGTTGAATGAAGAAATACCAGTATAGGAAAAACCAACATCTGCACGTCACACAGTCGGTAGAAGGCAGTGTTATTATCGAAATCTCCTCTTGGCTCAGCAATTCGGGGAGCTTGACTGCCATAATACACAAGTCTCCCGAAGAGAAATGCCTGCCAATAACTTTCTCCTGGTAATTATACTTCTAGACATCAGTCCAACCTTAAATTTTCTTTCTCATGTCAACAGCTGACATCTTTGAAGATAGTTAACTTTTACCTTATAGTGTGTCCTCTTTCTCAACATTCTTTGTTCCTTCCATTTTTTTTTTTTTCCATCAGACACAATTTTCTTCATCCACATTATCTTTGTATGGGTTTCAACATGTACTGGGTCAAACTGAATTCAGTCAGGGTTAATGAGGAGCCAAAACACTCTAACAAGGGGGGTCTATTTGGCATCTAGGATCTCAGTAACATTTGATCTACCACTGTTGAGCATTCCCGGAAAGACCCCTTGTGTTCTAAGTTTCTGCCCTGAAGTAATTGCTGGGTGGCCCTGCCTGCTTGATGTAGGAAGTCTACCTTTTTGAAAGCCATGCCACTAAAGCCGATCACAGGAAATTGCTGTAGGAGTTCCTGAGTCATGAAGGGTATAGAGAAGGTGAGTAGGGATCATTATGTCCAAGGTTGTGGGCTAAGATCACATTCATGCATGGATCACCGTGGAAACAGAGTTGAAGCTACCTGCCTCTTTTCTCCCACCTGCATCTCTCTCTGAGAAGCTGATTGAAGAGAAAGCTTTGGATGGTGCTCCAATGAGTAAAGACCCATTAAATGACCTTTTATTTGGCAGTTGGGGCCCCCAAATGGAGGCTACAATACAATGAACAGAGGAAGAATGATTGATACCAGTGGGAAACCTCACAGTATTATGGGGTAGAGTGGTGATTACCAATAAATTGGAGTAAAGTAGACAGCAATTCAAAAACGTCAATGTCTAGTTTATTGAAATGGTCTTGATTCCTCACTGTGTAAATTCATTAGAATTACATGCAGAAGAAAATTATATGTGTTAAGAAGTATAGCAGAAGACATTTGAGATTTAGCAGGAGAAAATGGAAATTCCATTTGTCTGTTATCCAGCAAACTCTGAATGTACTTTAGAAGAATCAAAAGAACATGGGCTTTGGAGCCTGAAGAATCTGAGGTGAAATCCTGTTTCACTAATCACCAATCTTATAGCAAATCTTTTCAACTCTAAAAAGCTCAGTTTCTTCATCAGCAAAATGGGAATGATTGTACAAGCAATTATTACAATAGGCATAATGAAAAATTGAAGATGATTTAATGTAAACATAAGGTAAGTGGGTGACCAGTTTATCTCCTGTAATGTTGTCAAGTCTACTCCATTTATTACCTATGAGACCTTGGGCAAATCACATAACCTTCTCAAATCTGTTATCTCATTTGCTAGATGTAGACAATCCATCTGAAGGAGGTTATAATGCTTATATGACGAATTACATGTAAAGGGAATACATTGCAGTGAATTAGACATAGTAGCCACTCAGTAAAAGAGAACGATGATTCTTATTTAAATTTTACAGTTGGGGAAACTGGCACAGAGACGTTAAGCAACCCTCATGGTCAATAGAAACTTATTGTTAGAACTTTTTTCTGGCTATGGAAGTAAATAAACAAAAAAAAAAACAAGTAAGTTATATAGCATGTTAGAAAGCGCACAACATCTTGGGCAAGAAGAAAATAAAGTGAGCACCGTGACAAGGAACTGGGAATGTTGCATGGGAGAGGAGAGGTAATTAATTTTAAACAGGGTTGTCAGGATAGGCCTCATTGAGAAGGTAATGTTTGAGCAAAACCTTGAAGGTGGGCCATGTGCATATCTCATAGAAGACAATGCCAATAGAGGGAAGAGTCATAGGCCTTCCAAGTGGGGGTGGCAATGGCTCCCATGGGGCCAGAACAGAATGAGCAGCAGTTAGAGGAGATGAAGAAAAGAGAATGGTGTCCAATGGTCAGAACAAGTATGGTGTGTTGGCCCCCATGAGGACACTGACGTTTATTCAGTGAAATGGGGAACTATGGCAGGATTTTAATCATAAGAAGGACATGATCTCACTTTTAAAAGGAAGTTTCAACTGTAAAGGTAGAACACAGATATTCTGAAGCATGTACAAACTCAAGAAATAGAGGACCCCCTAACGTCTTTTTTGGAACACTTCTGTACTATTTCTTATAACTCCATGCATATCTACAATTATCTCAAAATAAAAAGAAAACTAAATAAATAGGAAAAATGGATAATCAAACTGTTGACACCCCAAGGATCCCTTTTAGGACAGAACCCCACAATTAGGATGAACTGCTGGGGTGAAATCACAACTTAACAGGAAATGGAAGAGACAGACAAAGGAAAGGAGAAGGTCTAGAGCTGAGCTCTTCAGCCCTACAGTTATAACCACATGCAGCTACTGAACACTTGAATATGGCTACTGTGATTGAAAGGTGCTGTAAGTGTAAAATACACACCACAGTTTGAAGACTTAGTAGGAAAAACAGCCTGTAAAAATAATCTCAGTAACAGTTTTGCATTGATTCTATGTTGAAATGATATCTTGAAGAATTGAATAAAAATGTATTATTAAACTTTGGGGAAAAAAATCCAAAAGCCTTCTGAAAAATGAAATCAGGTAAACAAAATGATAAGTGATTGTAAAGGAATTAGAAATGAGGAAGCCATGGGAACAGGATCAGGGGTGAACACAGATCCCTATACCATATACGATTAAAAGGAAACAACAGTAAAAACTGTGGTTTCAGACCAGAATATGTAAATGTTGTAAACCTTACTATTAATAATAGAATATGAGAGTGGGGGGACCAGAGACAGAGAAAAATAAATAGAGGAGGGTACTAGTTGCCTCAGAGCAGCAAGTCAATAGATAGGTCTAAAATAAAAACATACATTTTTTTTAATATTTGAAAACTGAAACTTTCTTCTTACTTCCCCCCACCCCGCAACTCTAGAGATATTTTACATGCTAATATCTTCTTGTGGTTAAAAGAAAAAAATGTGTTTGACATTCATTTTTTCATGTTTCCTTCAATAAATGTTTCTTAGTGTTAAATTCAAGTGAAACTACATTTGTCATTTTATTTTAAAATTGTCACCCTAATAAACTTTAATTAAAAACAAAACAAAAACAACAACAACAAAAAGCTTTACAGAAGAACAAAAGAGACTGTTTGAATATAATGAAAGATGCTCTATACTCTTTTATGGTTAAAAAATAATGGAAGATACACTTCTCTCCATGTGAATCTATAAATCCAATACAACTTCAGTAGATTACAAAAGGAAGAAAAAAAACACCCTTATAATAGCATTACATTTGCGTCTATTTGTCTCCCTACTAATCTATATATTTCTAGGTGGCCCTTAGAAAAGTACAGTCTTAGAGAGATGAATGGAGTGATAATCATCAGATAGTATGAGAGTTGTTGCTGGGTGGTGGGATTTGAGGTAACTTCTCACTTTCTACTCTACGCGTTTATGTATTGCTTACTTTTTATTTTTGTAATTATCATTTAATGGCTTAAGAAATCAGTTTTCTAAAGATATAGATCAATTTCTAAGAATCCTTCTGGCTGCTGCATTGAGAAATGACTCTAAGTGGGCAAGGGTTGATGCAGAGAAACCGGTTTGGAGGCTATTACAGAGGAAACAGATATGACCAGCACACGTTCTGCACATTTGATTAGTATCCTCAGTGGCATAGGAATATGTTCCATTAAAAAAATCAGAGAATTAAAAAAATAATAAATCTTAAGTATTGTTTAAAGTAAAATATTTTTTTTAAAAAACAATGGATGGGTTGGAAGATGAATTTGAAGAAATTGCTTTAAAAATGAACAAAAGGGCAGATATAGAAAACAGAAGACATAAGAGAAAACATTAGAGGATAAATCTAGGAGACACAATATGTAAATATTGGTAATAGAATGGAAAGAAAGAGAATATAGAAGATGTAGAAAAGGAAATTATATAAAATATCTATTAAATGAAGGACATTAGATCTGAGATTGAAGGATTCTAAGTTCTCATCAGAAAGAATGAAAAAATACCCCCACCGAGGCATATCCAAGCAAATTTTGAGGATGCAGGGAAAAAGAAAAGTCTCTAACATCATCTATAAAGAGAAGCAACATGCTTCTCTGCCCAATGTGTTCCCATCACCATATATAATGATCAAATGGCATCGGGAGCACAGAAATTAGAAGACCTTGGGACAATTCCATCAAAATTCAGAGGAGAAATTATTTCCAGCAATACAAAATTTTTAAATACAGATAGTCCACCATTATGGATCAGGGTAGAATAAAGACATTTTTAGACAGGGAAGAGCTCAAAAATATACCTCCCATGCAAGAAGATAGTGGGAGATACGCTCCAAAAATACAAGAATATAAACCAAGAAAGAGAAGAACAACACAATCTTGAACTAAAGATTCGATTCAGGAAAGAGAATAAGGGAATTTCAACAGTATGATAAAAGAGATTCTCAGATAATTCTATGAATTCCTGCAAGAGAATAACTAAGTCTGGAACTGAGCAGGTCAGAGATACAGAAGGAGATGTTTCTAATATGCATACTGCGGTGTTCGTAACAAGAGAAGTTTTGTGGTTAGTTGTGTTGAGAAATTTCAGAATGAAATAATGCCTGAAAAATAAGCAAATGTTAAAAATAAAGCAATTATCAATTCCAGAAAAAAAAAGGAAATGCAATTATAGTAAACTATATGACACAGTCATGAACACTGTCTTTACAGTCAAATAATATATGTCCACATTGTAAAGTAGCTATATGAGTATAGGAGATGTGTATGTTTTATTGGGAGAGTAGTGAGATGGGTTTTGGTAGGGCTGTAAAGAGTTAAGTCCACAACCACCTTAATAGAGTCAAGAGCTTTTACCAGAAATAAATAACCAACTAACTATCTAAATCAATGAAATGCTCTAAGAGCATATTATTTTTAAATTAATGTAAATATCAAAGAATTTTAAATAAATACATACTTATGCATTTATTTCATGTGTGTGTGTGTGTGTGTGTGTGTGTGTGTGTGTGTTAAGAGGCACGCTTTGGGCAGTTTTCAGAAGTAAATACTGGCAAGACAGACAGATGGATATTGATTTTTCAATGATGCAGATGGAGTCAGGAAATGACCACCCAGAGGTAATCCAGGGAATACAGAGAACAAGAAGCACCACTGAATTAGAGTCAGGGCTTGGCAGCAGATGAAATGGGGAAGAGATGGAAAGAATTTCCTCGCTATCTTCCCTTCACTCTGTTCATTTCCACTTTCCCATCTTTGCTTACTGTACACTCCTATCTGTATGGCCAACATTTAACACAGTATGTCCCTCTGCAATGCTGGTCTCAACAGGTGACTGTCTGATGAAGCAATTTTTTTGATTTCTTAAAGCCGGAACTTTTCTTTCTCTGAACTTCTGTAACTCACTTCCTGGGAACATACCTGCTTTCATTATGTGGGTGTTGTCTCCCCAGGTAGAGTCTGTTCTTACCTAGTCAATCCCATTTCCCTTGTTTTATTTTTCTTTATAGTTGTTGTTATTACCCAAAAATAGATCCACAGCCAGAACAGTGGTTTTTATTTCAAAGTGCCTTTAGACTAAGTGGAACATTTAAATGCATATAAAAATTTTGGAAAACTATAAACTAAAAACTAGAAATAGGGTACTTTGGCAGAGGGGAGTGGGATGAGAAAAAAGCATTAATAGCACTTTCGTTTGTAATGTATTTGTATATTTCTTACATATTTTTAAATGGGCATATTTTATTGCTGCCATTTTAAAATGGGAAAAAGGTGATTTTACAATGCAAAACAAAAAAAGGTCATTAATGAAAATAAAGTACAGTTGAAGGAAGTGAGGAATAGCAGACTCAATCAAGAAGAACGGAGGATGTCTTCAGGAAGCTGTGGCTTCTGAAGTGGTTCCTGATAAGTAGAGTGAATATACAAGCGGGAGAAGTCAGGTGAGATATATCAAGGTGGGTACTTAGGGAACAGAATTATAGAGGCAGGAAAAAATAGGCATGAAGAAGTCTTTAAAGGGAGTTTGGGATGAACTGGCACCCAATGGCACAAGAGAGCTACATGATCTGGTTGCTACTGTGTTTCCCCAAAAATAAGACCCAGCTGGACAATCAGCTCTAATGTGTCTTTTGAAGCAAAAATTAACGCAAGACCTGGTCTTATGTTAGATAAGACCCGGTCTTATATTATACTAAAATAAGACAGGATCTTATATTAATTTTTGCTCCAAAAGGAGTATTAGAGCTGATTGCCTGGCTAGGTCTTATTTTCAGGGAAACAGGGTTGTAGAAATCCCTCCGTTGGCAGATATAGTCATGTGATATGACTTGGGATCTTGTGAAGTGACTTTTCCCCTTTCTCCATCAAGGACTCATGAAGTCCCAGATGGGTAGACATAGACTCTTACTTCTGTTTAAATGATTGCTTACAGTGGAATCATGAAGATGTCCGTTTTCTCTGTCTCAGTTATCCACCCCACACCTATCCTCCCAAATAACAAAAAAATAGCTTGCTCTGCTTTTTTGTCATTCGTACTGTGAAAATACAGAAACAAGAATCATTTGCCAGGCAGGTAAAAGTCTATTTTCAGTAAAATTAAACATCCCATGAAACCTTTAGGAGCGGATGTGTCATCGCATGTAGTTCTCTTCATCTGAAATAACTGTTTGTTGGAGGTAATGACGACCCGACTGTTCTATCTGCCACCTTGTGGATTGACAGGGCAAACATAAAACCATCCTCTTCTGCAGTATGATGTTATTTCAAAGCTCCTTCACCTTTCTAACACATTCCCCCTGAAATAACTGTGGTCATGGCGCAGTCCAGGCACAGATAGGTTAGATGGATTGCTTCAGGCTGCACTGTAGCTGAGGGAGAACCCAGGCCTGCACAGTGATTAAGCAGACGGGTTTTGGAGAGAAGTGGCTGTGGTTGACTCTGCCTTTAGCACATAACTAAGTATAGACTTAGCAGGTAACTGGATCCCCCTCTCTCCCCGCAAGCCTTGGTTTTCCTCAACCATATACTTGAAGTTAATAGACCTACCTGGCAACATCATCAACTGAATGACTTTGAAATTACTATTGTAATTATGTTTATGAAGCACATATTTTTGAACAGTTTGTATGTTATAAGCTTTATTACATCATCTGATTTAAGGGTAAAAAAGTAAAAATACAAAACTACTTCATTTTAAGAAATATATTAGGTAAGGATAACCAGTGTTGTCGTTATCCACGTCTTCTTAAATGTTCTGACATATTCAATATGAAAAAAGTCAAGATAATTGGTTAACATTAAGAGGAGGAAAAACAAACTTAATAGAATCAATAAGAAACTTGGGTAAGATGATTGGATACAAGATAAAATATTCACAGGTCAATATACTTTCTCTACACAGTAAACACCATTTAGAAAGGAGTAAATTTCCATTAATGTGAAGTATAAAAATGATACAGAATTCAAAAATAATTGTAACCATAAAAATCACAATGTCTACATAAAACTGTAAAATCAATATATTAATTATTAAAACTAAATTTTAAGTAATATTTAACTAATTAATATTTTAATTCATATTTTAAAATTATGCAATTCCACTTGGAAAACCAATAGCGATTTAGGAATAAAACTACATAATTTTAAAGTTTACAAAGAAGAAGAGTCACTAGTTTCTGCAAAAGAGTATCAGAGAGAGGGAGATAGTCCAATACATCTCAGGGCATACTATAAAACCAGTATAATCAAACAGATCTGATGTTTTGTAGGAATAGAGATGGAATGTGAGCTCTAGGAGACCAGGGATCACTTCTGGTTTGCTTGTACATTCCAAGCACATAGAAAAGTGCCCAAGAAATATTGGCTGAGTTAATTTATAAAATAGATCAGAGAATATGTATAAAGAATCTAGAGATGGATCCCAATATATATGACTTATGAGAATTAAAAGGCATTTTATTGAAATATGAGATGAACATAAATCCTAAGTGTATAGTTTGAGTAATTTTCATAAATGAAATCACTCATGTTAGAACTATATTTATGTGTTTATGTATAGCATATATATGTGTGTGTGTATATATATATATATATATACACACACACACATACACACACACACACATAATTACATCACCCTAGAAGTCTCACTTGTGTAATTTACCAAGATAATGACAATACTGGTTATTCTTACCAATATATTACTTAAAGTTAAATAGTTTTGTATTTTTAACCCTTTAGGATCATATGTGCTGTAGTGTAAGCTATTTTACTTTATGCTAACTTTATTTAGTAAGGCTTCTAATTTTTATGAAATGCCTTTTCAACATATGTTGATGCAATTATATGATTTTTACCCTTTTATTTGTTGGCATGACAGATTAACCAGTACTTTGAACCACTTATGAAATTCTAGGGATATATTTGGTATATTTTTTTTTTGTCTTCATTGCTTGAGTGTGAGTCTGTGTGTGTGTGTGTGTGTGTGTGTGTGTGTGTGTGTGTGTAGTTAGTCCAGAATTTCCTAGTTAACATTAGACCAGCTTTTGGCTTTAAAGCCCTAGTGGCTTTATAAAATAAACTTAGGTGATGCATTTTCTGCAGTACAGCATACTTTAACAATATTGAAATTATTTTCTTCCAGGGTTAGGTATAGATTCACTTGTGAACTTATTTTTTCTGGTGCCTATTTTAATGGTAGCTACTTAATCATATCTCTTATCTCTTTTATTGGATTTAGTTTATTCATATTAATATTTTCTATTTCTTTGAGATCAATTATAATGACTTACAGATTCCCGAGAAATCAGTTTTGCTTGAGGTTTTCAAAATTTCACCATAGAAGGTATTCAGTGATCTCTTGACCACATTTATATTTGTGGTTATGCCACCTTAATATTTCTTAATATTTCAAATTAGATTATTATGAGAGATAGTGGCCTATGGTAACTATGTTATATAGTCCTTTTCTTCCAACTTGAATAAATCCTGACACTTTTAAAATCTCTTTGCACCTTCCTTTCTGTGTTGTGCATGTAGGTATATGTACGTGTGCACATGGGGATAGTGTTTTATCGTATTTCTATCTCCAGAACCTAGCGTAGTGAACTCAAATATTCATTTGATTTGGATGTAATTGGACGCAATGAATATATCTCGTAAGCAATGACTCTCAGACTCCAGTACAGGCAGGGATTGTGTGAGGGTGGTATATTTAGGTGAAGCTGACACTGAACGTCACGCTCACTACATCTAGCTCCTCCTTGTATGGGACTCCTCATACCCCACTCCCCATCCTCAGCCTTAGTAGTTTCCATTCCCAGCTGCCAAAATGCCCAGGGAACACAGGGGCATATTCGAAAATGTTTGGATGTAGCCACACAGTGTTTAACAAACAACATAACAAAGGCATCTGTCACAATGCATCACCTTCTGTTCCTGGGAGACTTCCGCCAACACAGTGGCATGCTCACTGTCTTTTCTCTTCCTCTCTGCTCATTCCCTCTAATTACATGTGGCATTCTCTATCACACAATGAAAGAGGTCCCCATTTTGGCAGGAAAATGGAGAAGATTGGCTCGGAAATAAATCCTGTCACAAGCAACGTTTCCTTCTCAGACAGAGAATTTGGGCCAAGTCACCTATAGGAATTGATTTACCGGGGTTAAAAAACCACTTCATGTCTAAATAAGCCTTCTGACGGACAGAAAAATATATCTCTATTTTCTCACTCTTGTCATTAAAAGCCCAAATCTTTAGAACCACATTCCATGTCCTCATCAATCTGATTCATACTTACTTTTCCATCCAAACATCCCTCTGCATTTTCTCCAAAACAGTTGGCTTCTAACTTTTCCATTTTATAGCCTCTTTACACCCCTAGTTTATGCTTTTTTGTCCCCTGGGATGCAAACACAAGTATAATAATAACATCAGTAACAACAGCAGCCAGAAACCATGCCAAATGATTTGATGCATTTAGCTCATGTAATGCTTACAATGATCTTATGAAGGATATAGTATTATTTCCCCCATCTGTTAGATAAGACAACTAGAGTTTAAAGAGGTTACGTATAAAGTAAAATAAAAACAACACCATACACCTAGGAAGTCGGTCCCAGAAGTATGATTTCTAATTGTTGTGTGATGTTAAGTATAGAGGTATAAATACAGAGGGTGCCAAAAAACCATAAACACATTTTAAGAAAGGAAAACACTGTATTAAAATTGTAATATTCAATATATACCAATAACAAAAGATGAATACAAGTCATGTGTATGCATTGTTTTGGCACCCCCAGTATGTAAGCGTAATCACCAGGCTGTCTCTCTACTCCTACCTGCATGGATCTCTTGCTCAACCGTGGTGACAGCCCAGGTTAGATGCCACCTTCCCTATAAAGCCTGCTCAGATCTCCACTGATAGAATCATTTCTTTTCTTTTTTTAATTTTTATTAAATTTATTGGGGTGACATTGGTTAATAAAATTATGTAGGTTTCAAGTGTATATTTCTATTGTACATCATCTAAATATTGCATTGTGTGTTTTCCATCTACAGTCAGCTGTCCTTCTAGCACCATCTATTTGACCCTCTTTTCCCTCTTCTACCACCTCCCCTCCCAATTTACCCTCTTAGTAACCACTAAACTATTGTCTGTCTATAGGTTTTTGTTTCTTTGTGGGTTTTTTTTGTTCCTTTGTTGCCTTCAGTTTTTTGTTTGCTTGTTGTTGCTGTTGTTTTTCATTTTATTGGGGAATTTTGGGGGACAGTGTGTTTTTCCAGGGCCCATTAGCTCCAAGTAGTTGTCCTTCAATCTTGTTCTGGAGGGCGCAGCGCAGCTCCTAGTCCAGTTGCCATTTTCAATCTTTAGTTGCCGGGGTGTACACAGCCCACCAGCCCATGCGGGAATTGAACCGTCAACCTTGTTGTTGAGAGCTCGCACTTGAACCAACTGAGCCATCCAGCTGCCCCTCCAGCAGCTCAGCAGCAGCTCGTTGTCTTCAATCTAGTTGTGGAGGGCGCAGCTCACTGTCCCGTATGGGAATCGAACTGGCAATCCTGTTTTTCAGAGCTAGCGCTCTAACCAACTGAGCCATTGGCCGACCCCCCTTTTTTTCTTCTTTTCTTTTTTTTTCAGTTTCAGGTGTATATTCCACTTATGAGTGAAGTTATATGGCTCTCAACTTTTTCTGTCTGACTTATTTCACTTTGCATGATAATCTCAAGATCCATCCATGTTGTCATAAATGGCAGTATTTCATCTTTTCTTATGACCAAATAATATTCCATTGTATATATGTATCACATCTTCTTTATCCGATTATCTATTGAAGGACGCTTTGGTTGTTTCTATGTCTTGGCCACTGTGAATAATGCTGCAATAAACATTAGGGTACATGTATATTTAGGAATAAATGATTCCAAATTTTGGGGGTAGATGCCCAGAAGAGGGTTTGCTGGGTCATATGGTAATTTTATTCTTAATTTTTTGAGGAACTTCCATACTGTTTTCCATAGTGGCTGTACCAATTTGCATTCCTACCAGCGGTGTATGAGGGTTCCTTTTTCTCCACAGCCTGTCCAATACTCATTATTATTTACCTAGTTGATAATAGTCATTCTAATAGGTGTGAGCTGATATATCTCATTATGGTTTTGATTTTGCATTTCCTGAATAGCTAGTGAAATTGAGTATTTTGTTTCATATATCTGCATTCCTTTCCTTTCCCTGTCCCTCCTCCTCCCCCCATCCCTTTGTTAGTACTCCTCTCCTGGTCAATACAGCTGAGTCCACTCTGCCCAAGGAAGAAAGTTATCTCTCATGGACCACCTTTGATTTCTTTCATGGGAGTGACATTTCCACAAGCAACTAATTATCCCTCTGTTCTTGGAGGTGTAAGTTTCAATTAAGATTTGCATTCTGTTTAGATAAGAGGAAGGCCAGATAAATCAACTTTTAAATTTAAATTACCTTTTGAAAGCTAACTAGTATATGGACACTATCTTTCCTTAGTCAGGATACAATAAAATATGTATTGTTTTTCCTCCCGTCACAATCACTGACAGTCACCCATGTTATAGCCAGTATTCTTGAGCTAATGAAGACTTAACGATACTGACAGCATTGGGGACTTTTTAGAATATTGCTTTAAGTCCCTCTTTGTTATCAATCCCTTTATTAATTAATCAAATATTTACTGAACATCTATTCTGTTCTAGTCACTGCTTAGGTGTTGGAGACTCAGCAGTAAGCAGTCTGTACATGGCCCCAGGGGCCAGAATTGGTTACAGTAGTTGCCCCTTATCCATGAAGGATGGATTCAAAGACCCCCGTGAACACCTGAAACCATGGATAATACCAAACCCTATATATACTACGCTTTTTCCTATGCATATATATATCTATGATACAATTGAATGTATAAATAAGGCACACTAAGAGATTAGCACCCATAACTAATAAATCAGAACAATTATAAAACTATACCACAGTAAAAGTTATGTGACTGTGGTCTCCCTTTCTCTTTCCCCAAGTATCTTACCATATTATACTCACATTTTCACTTAAAGGAAGCACCTTATGGCTTCTCTTTGGCGTATCTGAATTGCCAGCATCACTACTCTGGTGCTTTGGGGCCATTATTAAGTAAAATAACGGAACACAAGCTCTGTGATACCATGACAGTCGATCAGGGATATATCTCTTTGAACCCTCCCTGGTCCCCTCTCCTCATACATTGTCATGGAGTTGAAATATATTAGTGCATGTACTGTGTTTCTCCAAAAATAACACCTATCTGGAACATCACCTCTAATGAGTCTTTTGGAGCAAAAATTCATTTAAGACCCACTCTTAGTTTACTATATTATAAAACCAGGTATAATATAATATAATATAATATAATATAATATAATATAATAAATATAATATAATGTAATATAATATAGTACCAGGTCTTATATTAATTTTTGCTCCAAAAGTCGCATTAGAGCTGATGGTACAGCTAGGTCTTATTTTCGGGGAAACACAGTAAGATGCTTACTAGCATAAGCTTGGCACCTGGTCACTGCTCAATAAATGGCAGTTATCGTTAGTATTATAGGTAAAGACAAAATGGGTTTAGAAGGTTAAATCTGCTTTCTCTAGATTGCACAGCAGATTATTATCAGAATTGGACATGAGACTCAAAGATCCACTAGTATGTCTGAAGTATATCGTCTTACATACATCTTCCATGGTGTATATTTGCATTCCCTTCCTCCAGGGCCTTCATGTCTGGCCCAAGCCTCAGAGCACAGGTTTACTTTGCTATTTTGACTACACAGCTGGACGATTTTCCTCATTCAGTTGGATACTTCCATCACCCTTGGGCATGACAGTTGGAGTCATGGTTACCTTTGGCTTATAAATATGGCCTTGTCTGGTTCCTGAGCCAGCCTGACTAGGGCAGATGGTACAGCAGCCTCAGGGCCACCAGAGTGTGTGGTATGCCTTAAATATCACCTCATTTCTGGGGCTTAGGACATACTCACAAAACCTGCATGCACAGTCATTTTTTATTTATTTCTATTTTTTAGGATTTTCCCTGCTGTCTTAGTCTCATTTGCATGCCTGGGATTCTGCCTCAGTTTCCCGATCAGGCATTCCAATCCAATGATGCATCTGTATTCCTACTCTCTGTCTCAGCCCATTCAATGATGGTCCTGACATCCTGCGAGCCGTTGGTAGGTGGTTGTGCCTGAGTCTCCTCATTCCTTGACATCCTTCTACCAGCCAGTGGATTCCTCCACAAAGAGGCTCCGCTGCCTGTTTCTCTAGCAGCATCAGCCGCAGGATTGCCAATGAATCATCCTTATATATTTGTCCACCATAATTGGATATTTACAATGTGCCAAGCACTGTGAGAAGCTCTTTACAAACATTAATGCTTTAATCTGTACAGCAACTCTGAGACATATTACTCCACTAAACAGAAGAAACACAAACTGAATGGCAGTAAGTAACCAATCTAGGATCTGACATAGCTCAGTTTATTTCACAAATCCATGCTTTTCACCTTGAAGCTAAAATATGCTATCTCAAATTCCCTAACTTCTCATTCCAGGTTCACTGGAGGGATCTGCCCAATAATCAGGCCTATCTGTCTAGCCCCTCTCCTACCTGGTTCCTCTGATTTCTCTCTTCTGACAGTCTGTGAAGTAATACCGTGTTTCCCCGAAAATAAGACCTAGCCGGACAACCAGCTGTAATGCATCTTTTGGAGCAAAATTTTGGAGAAAACATAAGACCGAGTCTTATAGTAAAATAAGACCAGGTGTAATATAATAATATAATATAATATAATATAATATAATATAATATAATATAATATAATATAATATAATATAATACAATACAATATAATATTGCATCTTATATTAGTTTTTGCTCCAAAAGATGCTTTAGAGCTGATTGTCCGGCTACGTCTTATTTTCAGGGAAATACGGTATTACAGGCATCCTTTACACCAGAGTCCATTCAATTACACCAGACTGAACTTAAATGCACTGTCTGAATTCTCCACACAGTCTCACTTTCTCCATAAACTTGACAATTTTCCATCTATCCTTTCTGTGACTCTAATCTAGGCTTCCAGTGCCACCCAGGACCTAGAGCTGGCAGCTGCTATAATCATCATCATAATCACTATTAGCAACTGCACCGTCAGTGTCATCACTCACACCACTACCGCCACCACCACTGTCTTCGCCGTCGACATCACCATCATCTGGCTTCTATAATGTACAAATAATTTAATGACTAATGCTGACCCGGCTCACAAAGTCCTGTTTCTTTGAAGATGTATGGACATATACAAAGATAGGCAACAACACAAAAGAGTAAGAACTGAGTTCATCTGTGTATATCACAAATGTTTAGAAAAGGGTTAAGTTGGAGCTGTAGGAGGAAAATGATCAGAAGAGAAAATAAAAGATGATAAATAT
Source organism: Rhinolophus hipposideros (assembly GCF_964194185.1). Taxonomy (NCBI): domain Eukaryota; kingdom Metazoa; phylum Chordata; class Mammalia; order Chiroptera; family Rhinolophidae; genus Rhinolophus; species Rhinolophus hipposideros. The sequence goes on along the minus strand of NC_138057.1, from coordinate 69,261,928 downwards.
GGGTGGCGTTTACCTGGACATGCAGGGTTAGTGTGATTTAGGTAAAAGAATATAAAGAAGTCACAGCAGGAGATACAAGTCTTGTAAACAAATATTAGAGGTAGAGGGATTCATGAGATTTTCAGCTTTGGGTAAAGGGACCAATTTGGCTATAGCCAGATATCTATTATGGAGAAACAATGAGAAACAGTACATGAAGTACGGGAACTGAGAGTACAATGAGCATTTGGCTAGATGTTCTCTCCCTGGCCCTGAACAGACGTGTAACTTGTAGGAAGGAGCATTAACAGTCGGATGAAAAACTGATCAACAAGAAGCAAAAGCATCTTAAAATTCTGTAATACCTGGTCAGACTAAACATTTTAATAGTCATCATTTCATAGGATAATTGAACAGTTCACTGAAATAAATATTGTTGATTTCCCTGGGAGCTAGGTATCATTTTAGGAAAGAGAAAATGAGAAAACAGAACTATTAAATGCTTTACTTAGGGCCATCCGTCGAGGAAGTAGAGGAGCCGGACTTGAATCCAGGTCTGCGGGCTTCAGTTAGGAGCACCCAAGAAACCGATATTATGTTTCAGGATAAGACGTGAGAAAGGGAAAGTCAAAGTGGATTCTAAGCAAACCAGACAATCGTCTTTACTGATTGAAAAGCATGCCTGGGCTTTGAAATACTAAAGTCACAAATTTAGGCTTTCCTCCCTCCCTTACCCATTTCAACAAGGTGGTTACGATAATCTCTATCACCAGGGCAACAAGCAAAGAACAAAACTTAGAAAAACAAAGACAAAAACAAAAGCAATCCACGGCTATATTCCTGGTTGTTATTAAAAATAAAATACCTGTGGCTCTGTGCTTAAAAACAGATTATTGCTATCTAGGGAATATTTTGATTGGATCGAATTCTATGTTGTCTAATCCATCATCACTTTTGTCTCCCCCCAAAAAAGTGAAGGCAAAAAGAAAGCCTAACCAACATATTTCAATAATAAAATACATCGATTCTTTACAACGCTGGTAAGCAGCAGAGAAGCAATCAGAAGGAAGGGGAAAAGTTCAGCAGGAACTAGACTGAAAAATAGCAAGATGTAGCTTGACAAACACCAGTCTGCCAAAGCCTCTGCCTTGAGTGGCCATTTCCCCTTAGAGTGACACTTTTCAATTATGAGATGGCAGCTGAAAGCATTCTGGGCGTATCTGCAGCTGGCTGCTATCTCCTTGCCCAATTTTTACACATGCTGGGAAAATAAACCTTTGTTTCTATAGCCACTCTTTTCCAAATAGTAATAGTAAAAGGGTGGGATGGGATAGACACACATACATATACAGCATAATGGGAGTCTACTTAGTGCCAAAGTGGTAATCAGCGAAGCTCTCTAGGGGAAAGATCCCTGATCTGATTTTGGGGGGTTGATTAAAGTTAATGTTAATTTTAAGAAGAAATGAAAAACATTTCAGACATGGAGGAAATCAATGCCCATTACTTGAAAGAAGCTTAAAGAAGCACTGCATATTCCTGAACTAATAAGCAATTTGGTGTGACTAGGTCATAGCGTGCAATTTGGGGAGTAAAAGCAGAGTTGGAAGGCTATTATGAAGAGATGAGTAGATCTCTCACCTACTCTTCCATAAGCTATTAACATATACTGTGTATACTGTGTAAAAAACAACAAACAACAACAAGAAAAACAAGCAATTAATTCAGGGCTTAGAACAGTGACTTGTTCATAATAAGTGAATATTTATTAAATTTTGTTAACTCTGCAAATCTTATATATCAGACTCATACTAAAAATCCTGTTATTAAGATGGGCATTTAATATGTTCCCTGACTTTAAGACACTTATAATTTACTTGGAGAAAGAGAAAGAAGAAAAGGTGTATTCACAAAACTCAAAATTAAGGGATCTGAATTAATATCAAACTACGTGTTAAAAAATGGTAGTGGTAAAAAATACTTGTTGTAGAATATTGGAGAAGGAGACCCCTAATGGGTTTAGTTTTCATAGATGACATCTTAAAATACACAGAGACCAAGAAGAGTAAATTGGAAGTGAAGAGGAATGAGGGCTGCATATGAATGATGGCATGGGCCTGGGGTGAGTCTATCAAGCAAAGGACAAATTGGAGAACTTGCCCTAGTTAAATGGTGGGGTGATTCTTGGGGTAGGGATAATCATCAAAAAGTAGAAGAGAATGCATTTACTTTGGAAGAAAAATCTTAGATTGGACCTTCTTCTCTGCCATTTACTATGTGTCTTAGAGGCAAATCACCTACCTCTCCCCAGAATAGATACCTATTGTTTTATCTGCCTAGCAATCATTCCCTTCTTTCTTTAGGGCTTCTTTCTTTACCCATTCAAACCATACATTTGCAGAACGACCGCAACCCTTAGCTACTATGATTGCTACAGTGATGAGATTTGGACCCAAGCTGGGCGAACCAGAGTCCTTTCCAGGAAATTTATATTTCAGATTGCATCAAGGAAAGAGGGTCTGTCTTCCTTTGTGATGTGAGTTACAGATGTAAAACTAGAAAGCTGTCAGCACTTATGTTTTTACAATATTGAAGTAGCTGTTCTGCAATGACAGATAATAAATATAATATACAGAAAGAAGCAAAGACAAGAGGTATCAAGAGAGCGAACTAGTGGGAGTGAAGTTACTAGTTTTGTTGATTCTGAAGCCTAGATTTATCTATTTCTTCCTTGGGGTTTATGTGCCCATCCTTTTGTTTGATTCTTTGAGATCCTTCCAATAAGTCCTCCATTTTGCCTACGTTAACACAAGTTGAGCTTCTGTCTTTTGCAACCAAAAGAATTCCAACTAACACATTTCTAAAACGACGTCCTCACTCCAAAGACAGAAATAGCAATCCCTTATCTAAATAGGCTTTTGAAAACTGAATGACTCTACCTGACAGTAACATAACACACCAAATATAAATAAATTGTTATTGTTTTTATTATTATTATTAGAAGAGTAGGAAGTTTGGCATCATCATCATCATCACCATGGTCATTATTCTTGAAGAGTATGGAGTTTGGCTTCACTGGAGTGTGGTATCTCTGGTTGGAGAAGCGTGACTGTGTTAGAGGGTAAGGTGAGAAGGACTGTACTATTAAACGTTATTTTCCTGGAGGATCCAGGGACATACACACGTGATTTTGAAACAGTACCCTCTCTTCATAATAATGCCAAAGCATAGTGTGTGTGTGTGTGTGTGTGTGTGTGTGTGTGTGTGTGTGTATGTGTGTAGAAAATGGGAAGTTGAACAACAATGTAGTTATTAGCCTGTGGACAATAATCCTCAATGTAGAACTCTTTTGTAAATAGTAATACCATATCACTTAGCTTCAAATCAAAAATAAGGTCTTCCCCTCCCCCTAAGTACAATTCTTTTTCCCCCACCACTGGCAATCACTCAAAGAGAAGAACATCTTGGAGTGTGTGAGTAAAAGGAAGTGGAAAACGGCATCTAAACATCAAATATGCAGGTCTTGGCCCCAGAAACGCAAAAGAGAGCAAGGGACTTTTGGATACCCAGTGATCCCGCCCACTAGTAAACAAGGCGAAATCATTCTGAGTCCAGTGATCTGTCCCCATCATGTTGCTCTATTCTCTCATAAAGGGAGCAGGGACAGACTCTCCAGCCCAGGCCATTGCCGTGTTCTCTTCTCGTTTCCTCACCCATTTCCTATCCTCTCACAGCTGACCTTACGTTTGTTTACTTTTAAATTCCAGTTTCTTAATTTTATACCTTAATAATAATTGCTAGACCTCCTAATCTCTTAGAGAAGTAAGAGATAAGACATTTACCTATTAATGTGTTACCTCATTGAGCACATAGTAGGTGCTTCATAAATGTAAATTTGCCTTCTTCTAGATAGCATGACCCTAAAGGAAGACTTAACATTCACTAAAATGACATCCTCCTTATTGGTTTTATTTCCTTTAAAGTAATAAAACAAAACAAAACAAAAATAGAGTTGGGTGAAAGATTTTTATTTTTCCCTCCACAATTCCATTGGTTGAAAATATTTGCAACTATAAGCCACAGATTAGACCATATTTTAGTCAAGTGTAGTGCTCTGGGCTGAGTCAAAGAAAATTATGTAACCTAGAAACATAATTCAGACTGTAATTATGATTATTATAAGCTGTAATAATAGATCATAACAGCATCTGCTAACAGAGGCAACAGAACTCTGTCTAGGCCTCACTAATTTGCAATGTGTACGTATTTGACAACAGTTAGACCAAAGTTCTCCCCCATATAATCTCCGACTTTGATTTATAATGAAATTGGGAAAATATTTGGTAAAAGCTAGTGTCTAATAGTAGCTAGGCTCTGATGTAGTAAAGAGTCTCTTAGCTATAAAGAGAGACTTACCTGGATTTAAATCCTGTAAGTGCCATGTTCATATTTGTGTGAGCTTGGCTAAACCTCAGGGTTTTTTTGTATTTTTTTTTAATTTGTAAAATGGATATAACAATGACTGAATTGTTATAAGATAATTCTTATAAAGTCATAATACAAGCATGTAATAAGCATTTAATATATACTTATTTTTAATACTCTTGTCAATAATGATGATGATGATGAGTAAATCAGGGAGTATGAGTATATTTAACACAGAATTAGAAGGAAATAATTGTGGTATCATAGAGTAAATTGCTTTTGTAGAAATATTTACATGTGTTGTGAGATCATAAATTAGTTTCCAATTAATTCTGTCTGAAGAACTCAGGAGAGGAATTGCTTTCTGAGGAGTCTGGGAGAAGGAGTATTCTTTCCTTGGTGTTTAAGACATAGTAAAGAATATGCATTATTCTGGAAAATACAATGTTCTGATGTCATTAAGAAAAGGGCTATCATAAAGATAAAATTTTAATAAAGAGGCAAGAGGTAAAAGTTATTGAATACATTAACAAAAGAACACACTTTTTTCTCCTTAGGGTCAAAGCACTCAGGATGTTTTAAAAAATCCTAATACAATAATTTTAAAACCCTGTGAACTGTGTTAATCATACATTCTGTCTATTCATTAAAAATTGTTTTAAGCCTTGGTAGCATTGCTACCAATGAATTTATGTATTGTCTCCAGACGAAATAAAACACATATATTTATTTGAAAAGATGCATCAGTTTAGATGTTTCATTTCCTTTCTTTTTTAAAAAATATATGAGATTAGGGACATATTATCACCATGTTAACTGAAAGAGAAAAGAGTAGCCCATGTAACTATTGCTTTGTTTTGATCTCTTAACATTTTTCTGAGTTTTATTGAAGTATGACTGTTGTTATCTTAAAATAACATTGTAAGATATTTAAAGTGTACAACATTATGATTTGATATACACATACATTTTGAAAATTTTCTTCTCATCAAGTTAACGCATTCATCACACCCCATATACTTACCATTTTTTGTGAGAACATTTAAGTTCTACTCTCTTAGCAAATTTTAATTATGCAGTTCAGTGTTATCAATTATAGTCACCATGTAATGTATTAGATCCTCAGACCTTATCTTAACAACTGAACTTTTTTTATGTTATATTTCTTTAGATTAATTTTCTCCTGTTAGTCTGGGTCAGGGAGATTTGATAATTGAAATCATTATAGAGGACAAATTATGAATCAATTTTAGTTAGTTATTTAACTACTCTGTATCTCAGTTTTCTCAGTTTTAAAATGGAGATCATGATATTTAGTTGCTCTGGATATGTTTTTATGTACTAGGTAGAAGTGATGCCAGGTGTGCACATTAAAGTCAAAGATACATGATTGTACTTATTGTTTTGGCACTTTCTAAAATTTCAAAATAAAAGTTTACTTCTGAAAAAAAAAACAAAAATAAAATGGAGATCATGGTATAGATCTAATCTGCCTTACAGAGATAAACAGGGACTGGTCTGAATCATTGTTTATGCGACCACGTATTTTATATGATTTCTTTGAGAGCAGATTCTTCATCAAAATCTCTCTTTTATCCTCAGGGACCGACACATAATTGGTGGTTCATAAATGTCAGTTGAATTAATGAAAGTAGCTCTGTAGTAGAAATAGCATACAGTGCTATGTGAATGTAAGTTATTATTATGTTGAAAACATCATGAAGGTGGTCTCCTTTTTAGAACATTGAACAACAACAAAAAAAAAAATGTTAGAAATACCCATAAAGAACAAACAAATATTGGGAAGGATCTAGTATTTCCCACAGCATAAACTGGATATTAGATAGAAAATGGTAATTTCCTTCCACATTGTCTCCGAAAATGACTCAGTCCCCAAGGCACAGAATGGTTCCATGGCCATCTGTAGTTCCAAAGAAGATTGAAGAGTTGTTTCTGAAGTGTTGCTAATATGTGTATGGTCAAAATCAACTATTAAATCTCTCTGACTCAATCTAGTGAAGACAAGTCTCTCAAACAAGGGAACTCAGAGTTAAAGTCAAATCTCGTCCATTGCTGTAATAAAAGAAAACACCTAAAACGACAAAATACAAACCATAATCCCATCTTGAATGAGAAAAGGTTGGATGGGAACTATTAAGAAAAAAACAACTCTACCAAGTGCCTGCCATGTTATAGGAATTAACACCATCACATTATCATGATGAGTTTGACAGAAAGGCATAGTTATGTCCATTTAAAGATGAGAATAGTAACTTGTTTAAAGTCTTACAAACACTAACTGGCGGAATTAATATTTAAATGGCAACCTTCTTACTTTGAGCCCCTTGTTCTTTTTTTTTCTTCAGCTTTTCCAAAGCATCTTTCTTATAACTTAAATTTTATATGAAAAGAGATTCTGGATAAAACAAGTTCGGGAAACTATGTTACTCCAAACTAGATAGCCTTAATGATAATTTTCTGAACTGAGAGATTCCAAGATGGAAATATAGAATGTATAACCTCATAACAGATTTTTCAACAGTGTTCTCTTTCTTCTTTATTTAATCTTTACGGAGATTTAAAGCCACCTGTGTTTATTCATTCATCCAAAAATATTTATCAAATAATTATTATATAATCTGAATTGGGGGATAAAAAATGGATAAGATTCATATTATAAGCAATTGAGTTAGTCAATAAATAGTAAACATTTACAGTCTGACACATAGTGGGTCAAGACAGTGTTGAGTCTACTCTGATTCTGTCCCCAAGGAGTATCTGGGGGGGGAAGCTATGAAACAAGTGATTATCATTATGTGCACTGTGTGCTATTTATTAATTCAGTAAATACTTACTGAGCATTTACTCTGTGTCAAGCACTCGGCTAGACTACAAGAACCGTGGTCAATAAGTCAGAAAAAAATTTCTGCCCTGATGGAGCGTATATTCTGGTGGACAGACAGAAACAAAATAACAAAATTATGAAATGTGTGCTTTATAGCAGTGAAAACGATCAGGAATAGAGGAGAAGGAGCAGCTGGATGGGGGGAGAGTAGTCACAAAGATTGCAATGAGGAAGTGACAATTAAAGTTATTCCTACGTGATAAGAAGTAGCTAGCCATATCAAACACTAGTTCAGAGAGTCGGAAGGTGATCATGGTCCAGTTTATATAATATCTTGAAAAATGTGATAAGGAATTTGGCATTTCCTCAGTGTTTAATGGGAAACCACTAAGATATTTTAAGTAGGGAGAGTAACAGAATCTGGTGCATGTGTTTAAATAATTATCCCTGCTTGTCAAGAATGGATTATAGGTGGCCAGGAAAAGAAAAGGGGATTTCAGTTGAGAGGCAAAGCAGTGGTCATCGGAAAGAAAATGGTTGCTTGGGTGAAATGGTCATGGCAGAAGCAGAGAAAAGGGGATGAATTCAGGACACATTTTTAAATAAAGGCAAGATAACTTGATGAAGGACTGTATTGGAAACAGGATGGGATAGCAAGGGAAAAGGAAATATCAAGAATGATTCCCAGACTTCTGACTTAAGTACAGAGGAGAGTATCATATAGTGAGATGGGAAAGAAGGCTAAGGTAGTGGAACTAGAAGTTATGAAAGCCCTTAGTTGGGTTATCTGAATGCCTACATATGACTTGAGCAGTTGTCACTAAGGACCTCTCAGAGGAAGTGATATTTAAGATTCAGCAGAAGAAGGAGAAGGAGTTAGCCTGGAGATGTTGCAATTTATGAGTCTAGAGAGGGTGCCCCTGACAGTTTTAAGAGCCTGAGTCTCTTGACCTGATGGCAGAAAATATGGTAACTTGGAAAACGTGATGGAGGCTGAGTATATCCCCTAGAGCGATAAGTAGAAAAGTGGGAGGCAGAAGGAGTCTGGGATAGGGGTGGGGATGGGAAGAGTGACGAACAATGAGGCGGGTACATTAGGAGCCAAATCAAATAGCCTTTTGAAACATGCTTCCAAGTGTGGATTTTATCCTAATGACAATGGGAAGACATTAAAGATTATTAAGCATGCGGATGGCAGGGTTCATCTAAACTTTTAGAGAATCCCTCTAAATGTTTTATGAGAAATGAATTAATGTGAACACAAGAATAAGAAAAAAAAAGATTAAGACTGTGTATTCCAAATGTGTTCCAAACAGTGCACTTTGGAAAACACTCACTCCTTTAAGAGAGAACAATGTTTAGGATAAAGCTTAACCTAATGAGATTACTGACACGATTTTCATGCAAAGACTCTTCTGGTACAAATATTAAGGAGAAAATAAAAGGTAAAATTCTCCAGTGCTATGCAAAACACAAGATATGAATGTCTACAACCAGTCTCTGCCATTTTACAGATTAGTGGTCTGTTTAGATTTTCTTTATGGGATTATAAGATTGAGCCCAGGAATTTTCCAGGGCTCTCAGCTCTTAGGGGCTTCGGTTATCCTTCTCCATCATAAAAAAAATACCAAAAATCTCCTCATTTTCTACCTTATTTCTTGAAGGGAGGAAAAGTATTATTCCTACCACTTAGACCTCCCATTATGGTTGTTTGAGGGTGATTTTTTAAAAGAAATAAGATACTGTAACAAGTTCACAATGTTTTATCTAGATAAACTATATCTGAAGTCTCTGTTAGATGGCTGATTCTGTCCTTCATCCTGTGTTCTGGAATATAGATATTTTAGATGTGGTTGTTTGATTTCTGCTTGTATATTTCTCATGAAAATGTAAAATCTTTTATGCTCATTCAAGACAATTAACTAAGGTTATTTTAATGAACTAATGAACGTTTCCAATACTCTCCGCCCTATTCTGTGTCTCCAACAGGCCCATCGATTAAACTCTGGCTACCCTTCTTCCCCAGGAAAGGGGCTGGGAATGGTGGGGAGCCAGAGGCAAGAACTATGAGGACGTTTACTAGTGACATACCATTTTTAGATCCAATTATGTAAATTCATCTCAGAATATTATGAGTGAGGTTGGGTGATCATTTTCCCCACTACCACCTACACACATACACACCCTGGGATTTATAGCAATTATGTCAATTGTCCTATTTATGGCACTTGACGCGTTAATGTAAGAAAGGGACAATGCATCCTATTACCTCTGATTACAATGCAGCATGGTGATGAATGATATAATAGTGATGATAATTAAAATGTGTTGTGCATACTTAAACGTGAGATTCAAGGTTTAAAGAGGTGTCTATTATTCCACCCCTTTTTCTCTAACTTGTCTTCTAAAGAAAGACTCAACATCTTCCTCTGCTTGTCTGCAATTACTTAGGTGGTTCAGAAAAACACTCATATTACCTGGAGTTGATTCCCCTTTATGCAGTTCTTTCTTTCCCTTTGTTACTCTGCATGGGACCTCAGAGTGCCCTAAAAATCTCTATCTTTAGCTCTAGCTGCTGACAGTTCTTCAAGCACAGGACCCTGAACTCAAGCATCTTCAAAAGTCATCAAACTTAAATTGTCAAAGAAACAGTGGGGAATAATCTTAAAGTTCTGAATGTCAATAATTTTCTTTCTTCTTGTTTTAATATAGCTGTTCTTGTTCTTTGACCAAGGCTAAAATGTAAATCAGCTGCCATGTGTTTTTATAGAAGCCAGGATGGACTTGGAGACTTTGGTGAATCATTCAAAACTATCTGAACCTTCATCGTCTCCTCTACAAAATGGGGATAATATTAGCTGCCCTGGTTTACACACAAGATAATGGTAGAGACAAAAAAGAAAAGAAATTAATCTATGTGAATACATATTACAAAATATAAAATATTACACAGACTTCAAATGAAAACATAGGAAAAAACTTCTGTCAGTGTGGCACTTGAAAGTAAGGAAAGCTTTTTAACATAGAGTAATTTTCTGAATTTTGCAATAGCGCCATGCATAAAATTAACTCCATGGTAAAAAAGAGGAAGCCGAGGTTTAAGCTTAGTAAACTTAATTTCTTAATGCTATTAAAGGGCTAATTTGCTATTGGGATCTAACATTTCCAGGTGTAGACAAAGGAAGTAGCCACAAATTTATATTTCTCTTCTGTGCAAAAGAGATTATGAAATAGGACAACTGAAAAAGAGAGAAGAAAATGGCATTAAAAGAAGTGATATAGTGCGATCGTTACAAGCAGAGCCAGACTTTGTCGCTGTCCGGCGTCTTGTCACAGGTGCTGATCTAGTCCTCTCTATGCCTCTGCATGACTTTCTCTAGCTTGTATGTTCACCTCAACCCTCCAACCTCTCCACATCCATGTTTAGCCTCACACAATGATTCTGTATCCTATTTCATTGAGAAAATGACAGCCATTAGAAGACACTTTCCATAAGCTCCCACCTCCCTGTCAACTATGGGTCCATATACTCAGATTCCCCCATCTAAATTAATATTTAAACCTTACCTTTAGTCTCCAGTGTTTCTTTTAGTACCTATGCTCCTGTCTAAAGCCAACTCCTCCACTTGTCTAGTAGTTCCCATCCTTTCTCACCTACTCAGACATTGTGCTAGCAATCATTCCTTCCCTTTCTCTACTATCATTCATTTCTCTTCTCTACTAGATTATTCTTATCACCACACAAATATGCTTAGTAAATACAATTAAGAAAAAATAAATCTCTTGACTTCTTATGTCTTTCAACTTTCTACCTTATTTCCTTGTTGCCCTTTATTGCAAAATTTCTTCAAATTGTTATCTAACACCCTATTTCCAGTGTTTTCCTCCCATTCTCTCTTGAAGTATTCCAATAATTCCTGATCATTGAAACTGCTCTTAACAAGGTCATCAATGATATCCACACTGTGAACTTCAATCATCAAGTCTTGTGGAAGGGATCTGTGTTTGTTTTTATTCAGTGCCATATTCCAAATGGCTAGAGTAAGTCTTAGTATATGGACAATGCTAAGTGAATGCTTAGTAAATGAATAAATGTACATAACACAGACCTGGATTTTAATCCAGATTTCTTCTACCATCTTATTGTATACCATTGCGAGTCTCTTAATCCTCTTTGAGCCTCCATTTCCTCATCTTTGAAATAGATAATAATAATAATGCGATAATACTAATGATTTATTACAGATATGGCAGAGAGGAAATAAAATTATGCATGTATATCAATGGTGAACAGAAAACGCTGTGTTTTTACAGGTCTATTTCAAATGCTACATTATACCTTATTTGTAACAAGGCTGATTAATAAAGTGGGAGGTTTCTGATGTTTCAGACACTTACAAGTTTGCTTCGAGGGTAAAATAACTAATTACATCACAGTTTTTTGGGTTTGTTTGTGGTTGGAATCTCTTGATGAGGCGCGGATGTCCCAACCTCCCAAACATAACTGTTGACCATATTGGATGGCAAGTTTCTCTAAGGTAAGACGATGGGAAGTTCACTGCATCATTATCCTGTATGATTGCTAAATCTGGAAAAATAAAACACATTGCCCATTAAGGCTTCCTAAGGGTGCAGTGTGGAAGAGAAAGAAGTCACTCATTCCAAACAGGTGATGACTGCTAACTGAGGTCTTACTCGTTTACCAGTGTAGAAAGGGTACTCTGTCTGCAATCCACATCATCAGTGGGGTTAGCGAAATTCCCTGGTCTTTAATTAGTGGAGCTGACGGCCTTTCAGAGGTCACCTTGTGTAACCAAGGCCCTTAATTGGTGATCTTACTGTTTCTACACAGGCCCCATAATATCAGTGCTCAGTTTTGTTAAATACTTATTCACATCCTTACCAATATTTTCATGTTGATTATTTTATGATGATCCTGATGGGGCTGATTTGTTTATTTAACCAGACTGGGTTCTGTCTGGGAAGTTTGAGGACCATCTTGTCTCTTCCCATTTTTGATGCCCTCAGGGATGCAAGGCAAGGATGCTTAAATTAAAGACACGAGAAGTCTCTCCTTCATTACGAACAGATAGAGACTAAACCAATTCTCGTTTCATTAGCTCCTTACAACTTACGTTTTTCTCTTCTCCTCATCATGCAAACGTGTTCAAATACACATATGTAGGTATACTCAAAGAACAAATGTATCCATATTGTCTGTATATTTTCTGCATGCACTGTAATCTGCTTGTAAGGATACATGCAAACACACACATGCTAAAACACATATGCTATAGCCATTCATCAAGATGAATATTATCACATACAGCAACTAAAACATACGTGTTCACTCCTACGCACATTTATGGGTACCCATGAAACACGCATAAACCCATACAAAAATGCACACAACTCACATATGCTGTCTACTACATATACTTAAACGTGTGCACATACATATATATATATATGTAAAGGAAAACACCAATTTTATACACACCAGCTCTTTCTTTTTAGTAGGGTAAGTATTTTGAAATGGGCAGTTCTTTTATTCATTTTTGCTTGAGGGCACATTGTTGGATTTAGAATATGCAACTGTGACATGGTATGTTTTTAACATACCATTTTATCTCTAACATATTATCTTGCATAGAGTAAATACTCAATAAATATTTGATGAGTGAGTACCTGAATGGATGGGTGAATAAATAAGTAAGTATAGGCAGGAGAGAGTGAGCTATTCTACAAAGTAGAGAGCAAAATTCTGCAGTTCCACGGTTAAAGTGGGAGAGAATAGTTGAGGAGAGATGGGGTGAGGAAGAAACAGCAGGTAAGATGAACTGAGCTTCAGAGTAGAGAGGAATGCAATTGTTGGCCATATTCCCATGTAACTATTAAAAGAATAAATCTGTTTTAATTGTGGAACCCACAACCATTGGTCATTTCCTCTTCATGATATCATATTTAAAAATGTCACCAACCCAGTCTTTTTACTATACTACTTGATAGGGAGAAAAAAGGAAAGGTCTTATGGGATTCCTTTAATGCTCATGACCAAATGTATCCTTCATATCTATTTCCCTGTAACAAACTACTGTTTAACTAAGTGACTTAAAAGAACAGGATTATTATTTCTCACAACACAAAGGGTTGGCTGGACTGGTTTCACCTGGTTTACTCATGAGCTGTATTCAGTTGAGCTGGAAGGTCTAAAATGGTCACACTTTCATGTTTGGCAGTTGATGTAAGCTCTCTCTTGGGGTTCCTTGGTTCTCTTTCTGAGGGACTCTCATTTTCTAGTATGCTAGTGTAGCTTTTTTGGATGGTGGTCTCAGAAAACCTTTCTAAAAGTGAAAACACTGCAACTGAAAGTATATTGAGGCCTAAGCTGTAGAACACCCACAACTACACATTTGCCACTTTATATTAGTAAAAGGGAGGCACAAGACCAACCCAGATTCAAGAGGCTCTATCATCTGATAGAAGAGCTGCAAGGAATGTGGGGCATTTCAAACCCACACATCAAATTTCCCCCATAGCTATAATTTCTTTCTGCCATCTGGGGATTTCTGAACCTCCTCACATGAGTTCCCATCCATTCTCAAGACATGTGCACTTTCTGAGGCCAGTTGTTAGGAGTGGAGCACTGGAGCACAAAGACTGTCTGAGCTTTCTAAGAAAGGGTGGATATTTCACTGATTCTCTTTGCCTGGTCTGACAAGGGATCCAGATATGACAGTCGTGAGAGAGGGTGTGTGTCACTGGGACAGGTGTCCATTAGAAACTGGATCAAAGCCATAAACTGATTTGTCAGTTCCCAAAGACGCTTTCACTGGTAATGAGTTCTGGGCTCTAGAGGGCAAGGTCAGTGAGATTAAAAGGTCTCCTTGACAAAGAAAAAAAAAACCCTGGGTGAGAGTGTGTGTGTGTGTGTGTGTGTGTGTGTTATTATGGACTAAAGTTACTCTATAGAAAAAATATAGAAATTACTTCAACTCATTTTAGGTGCTCTTTTACATATCTGTTTGCTTTCACATATTTGCAATCAGGGCATGCATTTATTATTTTATGATCTCATTTTCTTAATTAGCATAACACTTCCCTTATTATTATGTACAAACACATATATTCCTCTTTTGAACTTCCCTTGTGAAATATATAAGCTTCTTGGAAGGTATTCATAATGTCCCACTGCATTTTATTATTGCTATCTATGCAAGCCGCGCCTCCCCAAATTCATCATCAACGCTGCTTTCCTCACCACTGTCATTGTTGTCATCATCACTGTTGAAGGCATTCATTGAGCAGCCACCAGGAAACATAAACCATATATTTTACAAACATTATTTCCTATGCTTACAAAACTCTAGAGAGACAGTTACTACTCCCATATATTGCACGAAGAAGAAAGCTAATTCCCAGAAAAATTTACTAACTTGCCCAAAATTCTGTTGCTAGTAGGTAATAGAGAAAAGATTTAGTTCTGTGGACTCTACTGTGATTGCAAGTAGATGATAAGAAAACTGAAGATAGGGGCAGGCTCTGTGGCTCAGGCTGTTGGAGCTCCATGCTCCTAACTCCGAAGGCTGCTGGTTGGATTCCCCCATGGGCTAGTGAGCTCCCAACTACAAGGTTAACAGTTCAATTCCTCGAGTCCTGCAAGGGATGGTGGGCTCCGCCCCCTACAACTAAGATTGAACACAGCACCTTGAGCTGAGCTGCCTCTGAGCTCCTGGATGGCTCAGTTGGTTGGAACGCTTCCTCTCAACCACAAGGTTGCCAGTTCAATTCCTCAAGTCCCGCAAGGGATGGTGGGTTTTGCCCCCTGAAACTAGCAACAGCAAGTCGACCTGGAGCTGAGCTGCACCCTCCACAACTAAGACTGAAGGGATGGCAACTTGAGGCTGAACGGCACCTCCATGGCTAGGGTTAAAAGGACAACGACTTGACTTAGAAAAAAAAAAGTGTTGGAAGTGCACACTGTTCCCCAATGGTATCCTGTTCCCCTTCCCCAATAAAATCTTAACAAAAAAAAAAAAAGAAAAGAAATCTGAAGATAGGATTCACGTCACAATTTTCATATATTCCATTATAGCTACTATGGTCCATGCATGTCAGATACACTAACACATATTTTTAGCAGAATATATCACTTTGTATAATATGTCCATATATATATATGAGGTTCATTCAGGGCTTTATTTAGAAACTATGTAATTATATCATTACTATATGGTATTATATAATATTTTACATCATTACAGTATACTTTTGCTTGACCATTCTCCTAGTGGTAAGACTGTCTGCCATTTCCATATTTTGTCCTATTATGAATACTGGTGTCAATTCAAAGACAAGAGAAAAGAGTAATTAAGAGTCAAATGGACTTGGGTTAAATCCAATTGACTTTGGGACAGTCACTTATCCATCCCACTCCTTAACATTTTTCATGATAAGACAGAGATTATGTATGTTAATACCAATCTCTTCGGGTTGTTAGAAGTATTGACAAATTCATGCTTACAGAAAATATTATCAAACATCCAAAGCACACTAGGCCAGAGACTCTGTTCGGGGTAAACAGGAAACAAAAGAAAGTTCTTGATCACATGAAGCTTACATTCTGGTGGGAACATGTGATATAAGCATTGAATAAAAGTGAAAATAATATCTAGTCAAAATAAACCATTATGGGCAAACCTCTGTGTTCTCTATTTTCAGATCACCTCATACCCTACTCATTCTTCATATTTTAGTTTTAATGCAATTTCCGCAAAGACGTCATTTTAAAACCTCGATTGTTCAAATCCTTTCAGATTTAAGTGCTTACAAAACACGTATCCCTGTTGTAGTATTACATTTACTTCTGTGATTATTTCCTTCATTTTTCTTCTTCCCATAGACTATGTACCTGATAAGGGCAGGAGTTATGACTATTGTGCTTATATTGTATCGCCAGGGTCTGTGCAGTGCCTAGCAGAGAATAGAAACTTTAATAAGCATTCATTGAGTAAATGAACTTGATGGGTGATAGAAATGAATAAGGTCCATTTCTATAATGAAAACGAACTTCCCAATTTCTTCTCCTACAACCCTTCTACTTCAAGACACCCTCAAGTACAATTCTTTGGATGTTCACAAATCCCCTGAATGTAAACCAGCGAGAGGAAAAATCAAAGGATGCCGGACCAGCATAGAATCTAGATCATTTTTAATCAGCACCGAAAAGGAATTGAACACATCTAGAGTTTCATCATTTGTTTTCTTCAATTAAAAACCTAGGGGCAGATATTAGATTTCTGCTATCCTGAGGAAAAAAAAAATTATTTAACAAAATAATGATTTATGATTTCCTAGACAGTGTTTAACTGACTTTCATTGTGCACCTGGAGATGCTTTCATGCAACTGGTCACTCGTGTTAATGAAAAATGGATTTCTGACAAGTCACATGCCCACTTGAATTTAGATAACAAATGACATATACCAATCCCAGGAAGAAGAAATAGAGGTCAAGCCACGTGTTAAGAGAGGGCTAGGATAATTTTGAGGGCTAACATAATTTTGTAATTAATGTTACAGTAAGAATGACTGGGTTTGTCTTAGAATTCCCACCAATGGGTCCTCTGGACTTGGGTTTGGGCATTTGCGTGGAGAAGAATGTTTCATGGTTTATATATACAAATGTCTATATATAACTAAATGCCTCTGTGTTTCCATGTGTGTGGGGACTAGGGACACATACAAGTATGTAGGTATGGTACATATCCCTATGTATGTGAATATAGAGAGGGTGCCCGAAAAATGTATACTCATTTTAAGAAAGGAAAAAAAAACTGTATTAAAATTATGCTGATAGTTACCACTTTGAGCACGTCTTGTAATTGTAGAAATCAAACGTGACTTGTAGTCATCTTTTGTTATCAGTATACTAGTATATTGAGTATTACAATTTTAATAGTTTTTTTTTTTTTTCTTTCTTGAAATGTGTATACATTTTTGGCTCCCTCTGTATAGTTGTGTATGTATGCATGTCTATGTGTGTCTGTGTGAAGATGTTTAAATTTGCACAAATGTATGAGTGTGCATAGATAAGCATGGCTATTATTTTTATTTTTCATCTTGACTTTCATTCAAAGAGGAAAAAGTTAGAGGGCCTCAGAGAAGAAGAGAATAGGCTTCTATCCATTTCCAATCATAGTATACCAAGGTCGTTTTTTGTCATTTTAAATGCTTTAGTTTATTTTTAATAGCAACCAAACAAATGAAAAGAATTTAAAGTTGATCCTTTATTTTCTGCTATTGGTGGACCTTCAGGAAAATCAAGTGTACAATTTTGGAGAAATGTGCCGCCACTAAAATCTCCCCATAGCCCTTTTTCCTATCATCACACACATTTGCAGAATAAAAAGCTCTTGAGCAACAATTCCTTTATATTATTGATTAAAGTATATTTTTAAATTAAAGGCAAATAAACATGTTTCTACTGAGACTTTGGAAAGTAAAACACAACAGCATAGTCACTGAGACATAGAATGTTAAATACCAGAAAATAAGGGACACAGACCACTCCCTGCCCATTGGTCCTGCTCAGCAGAATGCAAATCAGGATGCTTCTAATATAAGGCATTGCTCTTAATTTTACTTCTAGATGTGTGTGCCTTTGCAGCTCCAGAAGCATTTGCAAAATTAAAAGCATAATTTATCTCCAAAAAGCAATATTCCATCAGCCAAGAGACTTAGTGCTGATGAAAAATTGGCTCTAAACAATGTTTGTTCACTGTTTGGTCTGATCGCAGGAACAGAAGTGGGGTAATAATCCCCAATAACCACGATTGGTGTGGAGATTAAGTTAGCACTTCTCCCTCCTTCAAACAAATATAAGTAAGTCAAAACAGACTTGTCTCTTCCCTTATCCTTCACCCCGCATCATCAACCAAGTTGTTCAAAATACAGGAACTGCTAGAAAAAGTTGTGAGGGTCCTAACACTAGAAGACTCAAAGGGGAAGTGGTTTTCCTCCGACTAAGTAGTCTGATAATGCCTTTTTCATCTGTGAGTACCAGAATGGGCACGGAAAGCCACAGATAAATTTTGGTCTAAATAGCATCAAAGAGAAGCTATTCAGACTAAGTAGAGTTCTGGAGACTCCAAGGTATAGTGCTAAGGTGAAAGGTTAAGAATATCACATCCCAGGAAGGGGTGTGTCCATATCTAAATCAGAAGGTACAAATGCAACACCAGAGCTGGGAGCAGAGAATATATCACAGTTAGTAGCTAGGGACAGAAGACTTTTTTTTTTATTTATTGGGGTGACACTGGTTTAAAAAATTATATAGGTTTCAAGTATACCATTCTATAACATACCATCTGTATATTGCATTGTGTTCAACACCCAAAGTCAAATCTCCTTCTGTCACCATATATTTGACCCCCTTTACCCTTTTCTACCTACTCCCCGCCCCCATACCCACTGGTAACGATTAAACCGTTGTCTGTGTCTATGAGATTTTGCTGCAGCATTACTCACAGTGGCCAAGATATGGGAACATGAAATACGGCCATTTGCAACATGGATGGACCTTGAGATTATCAAGCTAAGCGAAATAAGTCAGACAGAAAAAGTCGAGAACAATATGACTTCACTCATATATGGGATATAAAACTGAAAGCAACAAACAAACCACAGAAGATTTTGAGTTGATAATATTTCACTTTGGCTGGGTCTCATTTGAATCCCTCTCACCATCACTCCGGAATCTTCACAATATACAACATCAGTGAAGATATACTGATTAATGCATTTCAGTCACAGATAAAGCATAGGATTTATCCATATTTTTATATGTGTTTGTTACTTTGTTGTACTATTTTACAGCTATAAGGATTCTTAGCAGTCACTGAGGAAAGAGAGTGAAGGGTATTTATCCAAGGTCATAAAACAAGTTGAGAAACAAGCAAGCTTAGAAGACAGATTAACTAGATTCATGTCTAGTAGTTCCCTCTGTGTACTTCCTAGTAAACAAAGAACCTATCTTAGGGTGAGTGTGACTATGAATTAAAGGGGATGCTAGGAAAGTGATTATGCAGTAGGGAATTATGGATGAGGGTTGACCTATTTTTTAACTCTAAAGTTTTCTTGGGACTGATACTTTTATAGCATTGGTTGAATCAATTTAGATAAATGTGATCACAGCTGCTGTCTTAGACTAGAGGGGTAATCTTCATTTAATATAAAAATAACTACCTTTATTGATGTCAGTATATTACTTTTAAAATAAGATTTTTAAAAAATCAATGCTTATGGAGTACTCTTAGAGTTGAAGAACCAACTGGGGAACAAAATTATTGAGATTAGTTTATGAGTTTAGATTTTGTTTTTTCTTTATTCTCTACTTCAGTTGGCCTTGTTTTCAAGTTAATGTGAGGGTGTTTCTTTTGTTAGTGGCATGTACATTTCCACATTTCCCAAAGGTTCTGAAAGCTAATGACAACCAGGGGACAAAGGTTTTCACTGCCAACTTCTGATACATTTCCAACTGCAAGGAGCACCTACCTTGACTTATTTGTG
Organism: Rhinolophus hipposideros; assembly: GCF_964194185.1. Taxonomy (NCBI): domain Eukaryota; kingdom Metazoa; phylum Chordata; class Mammalia; order Chiroptera; family Rhinolophidae; genus Rhinolophus; species Rhinolophus hipposideros. The sequence continues at coordinate 69,242,111 of NC_138057.1, read as the reverse complement.
AGGGGACACCTATAAATGTTTGGGAAAGATATCTTGCATGTATTGGTTAGGTGAACTCACTGAAATTTAATGGCAAGCAGTGGCAATTGGGTGTTATTTCTCAGGACATCATCTGAATAGCCATCTCCTGTCAAGACTTAAAGTGTGCAGCTCATACTTGGTCCCTTTCAAGAGACATAATATGAGTTGGGTTTTTAAATCAACACTGGACACTAAATACTTGCTTTGTCCTCCAGGTTTCCCCAGTCACTTTAATCCAGTATTGCAAAGGTGGGGTTTTGAACACAAGCACACATGTGTCCCAGGCCTTCCACAACCAATAGACTGAAGTGGAGCATAATAGGCCAGACCTGAAACTTGAATAAGAGAGAATGAACCGAGAGATTGTGGAAATCAGAAGGGCCAGAAGTCATGCCCCAGAAGTTCATCCAAAAAGAAAGAAAGGCAGGCTGACAAGGTCCAGAGTCAGTGAGAAGCAGCTGCGGAGACACATGTTCAAGCAAGGATGGTGGTGGGGAACTCACACATAGACTGGGATTAAAACTCAAGTGACAAACCAAGGTCAGCCATGGCGGCAAATATAATAATGTAATGACTGTTGTTTCTTTAGCCATATGGGAGGGAAACCCTGGTCTGCCTGTGTGTGTGCGTGTGTGTGTGTGTGTGTGTGTGTGTGTGTGTGTGTAATCTATCATGACTTCACGACTTGCAACTTAGGTGTCATCTGCTCCATGACATTCAGTGGACAGGGCATGTGATCAGAAGTTTTGACCTAGGATCCATGAGTATCCAGTCTTTCAGAATGGGCATTGAATGTGGAATTTCTGATACAATAGTTAAGACAAAGTATATTACTGTGGTTAAAACTTCAAGCACAGAAATGTGGCTTTTCTGGTTCAAATCTTACACTGCCAGCTATTAATTGTGTAAACATAAGAAGGCTATTTAACTTTTCTGGGGTTCAGTTTCTTTAGAGCCATAATTTAGGTCATATAAATTAGGATAGTATAAATTGTTATAAGAAATTAAAAAATGGCTCAAACACACAGTAGAAGGTTTCTTTCTTCTCTCTCTCTCTCTCTCTCATTGACATAACACATCAAATGTGTTGTTTCTGGTCATCAGACACCTCTCTTCCATAGTGATTCAGTAAATAAGGATCCTAATAACCCACGGTTCCACCGCACTCTAGGACCTCATAATAATTTTCAACCACCCAGCTCAAAGGGAAAGGAACTTGGAGAAGACTGTCCTGCTGAAAAGCCTTACTTTTGCTTACATTCCATTGACAATAAATAGTCATATGCTTAAACCTAGATATAAGGAGATCAGAGAAATGTAAAATCTGACTGAACCACTGTTTCCCACGGATGGTTCTATTCTGTAGTAGACTGAATAATGGCTCCCCAAAGATATCGGGCTCTAATCTCTGGAACCTATCAATTTTATCTCATAAAGAAAAGGAGTCTTTGCAAATGCTATTAAAATAAGAAACTGGACATGGAGAAATTATCTTGGATTATCCACTAGACCCTAAAAGAGAGGACAGAGATTTGATACAAACAGAAGAGGAGACAATGTAATCAGGAGGAAGAGATTGAAGTGATGTGACCACAAGTCAAATAATGCCAGCTTTAGTGGCTTCTGCATCCGGGGCTGCATTGCTGTGGAGCTTGTGTGGTGCTTTAGCCAAGATGTCTAAGGAAACCCCGACCGAAAACCAGCCAATTGAGGATGAGGTTGAGACATTTGGCTTTCAGGCAGAAATTGCCCAGTTGATGTCACTGATCGTCAATACTTTCCACTCTAATAAAGAGATCTTTCTGAGGGAGCTTATTGCAAATACATCAGATGCTCTGGACAAAATCATGTATAAAAGCTCTAGATACCCCCGTAAACTAGAATCTGGACAAAACTGCACATAAATTTCATTCCAAACAAATAAGATCGAATCCACACTATTGTGGGTAGTGGAATTGGAATGATCAAGGGCGAGTTGATCAATAGCGCTAGTACTATTGCCAAGTTTGGTACCAGAGCATTCATGGAAGCTTTGCAGACTGGTGCAGGTATCTCTACGATCAGCTGTTTTGGTGTTAGGTTCCACTTGGCCTCTTTGGTGACTGAAAAAAGTGACCGTGATCACCAAACATAACAATGATGAGCAGTGTGGCTGGGAGTCTTCTGCAGAAGGAACATTTATAGTCAGGACTGACAAAAGGGAAGCTATGGGTCATGAAACAAAAGTTGCCCTGCATCTGAAAGAAGACCAAACTAAGTACTTGGAGGAGAGAATAAAGGAGATTGTGGAAAAAAACAGCACAAAACCCTCAATTTATTGGCCACCCCATTACTTTTTGTGTGGAGGAGGAACGTGATAAAGAAGTCAGTGATGATGAGGCTGAAGAAAAGGAAGACAAAGAGGAAGAGAATGAAAAAGAAGAAAAAAAGTCCAATGACAAACTGGAGACAGAAGATGTTAGTTCTGATGAAGAAAAGAAGAAAAGAAGGATGGTGACAACAACAAGAAGAAGATTAAGGAGAAGTACACTGAGCAAAAAGAACTGAACAAAACAAAGCCTATTTGGACCAGAAATCCTGTTGATATTACTGATGAAAACTATGGGGACTCCTATAAAAGCCTGACTAATGACTGGGAAGATCAACTGAACCATTTTTCAGTTGAAGGACAATTGCAATTTAGAGCCCTTCTTTTTGCCCCAAGATGTGCTCCCTTTGACCTATTTGAAAACGGAAAGAAAGAGGACAACCCTAAGTTGCATGTTCACAGAGTTTTCACCATGGATAACTGTGAGGAGCTAATCCCTGAATATCTTAATTTCATTAGAGGTGTCGTGGACGCTGAGGCTCTCCCTCTCAATATTTCACAGGAGAAGCTGCAACAAAGTAAAATTTTGCAAGTTATCAGAAAGCATTTGGTCAAAAAGAAATGCTTAGAACTCTTCACTGAACTGGCAGGAAGTAAAGAGAACTACAAAAAAGTTTTATGAGCAGTTCTGTAAAAATATTAAGCTTGGACTACAAGAAGACTCTCAAAATCGGAAGAAGCTTTTTGAGCTCTTAAGATACTACACATTTGCTTCTGGTGATGAGAGGGTTTCTCTCAAGGACTACTGCACAAGAATGAAGGAGAACCAGAAACATCTAGTACATCACAGGTGAGCTAACTTGGTAGCTAACTTGGCCTTTGTGAAACATCTTCGCAAGCCCAGCCTAGAAGTGATTGATATGATCGAGCCCATTGATGAGCACTGTATCCAACAGAAGGCATTTGAGGGGAAGATGTTAGTGTCAGTCACCAAAGAGGGCTTGGAATTTTCAGAAGATGAAGAAGAGAAAAAAAACAGGAAGATTAAAAAAAAAAAAGTTTAAAAAACCTCTGCAAAATCATGAAGGACACCTTGGAGAAAAAAGCAGAAAAGGTGTTCGTGTCAAACTGATTGGTGCCATCCCCATGCCACGTTGTCACAAGCACATATAGCTGGGCAGCAAACATGGAAAAGAATCATGAAGGCTCAAGGCCTAAGAGACAACTCAACAATGGGTTGCATGGCAGCAAAGAATCACCTGGGGACACACCCTGACCATGCCATCATTGAGACCTTCAGGCAAAAGACAAAGACTGACAAACACAAGTCTGGGAAGGTTCTGGTCCATCCTGCTCTATGAAACTGAGCTCCTGTCTTCTGACTTCAGTCTGGAAGATCCCAGACACATGCTCACAGGATGTATAGGATGATCAAACTTGGTCTTGGTATTGAGAAAGATGATGGCCCTGCTGGTGACAGCATGCAGCCGGAACTGAAGAGATGCCGCCCCTCGAAGGGGATGACGACACATCACACATGGGAGAAGTAGATTAAGCTCTGCCTGAAAAATGGCTGGTGCATGTGTTGGATACACGTGCTTCCAAGGATTTTTTGTTGTTGTTGTTGTTAACATTTTAAAAATCCATATGGCGTGATGATAACTCCTTAAAGAAAATGGTAAGATTTCTTTCTACTTTTAAGTATCTGATAGATACTGGGACCCCTGAGGCACTAAAGCAGAGCTAGTTTTTCCTTTCTCATTTCATGTTAGTGTATTTTAACAGATTGAGGTTATGTGTGTTGTAAGATGTATGTAACCTAATGTTAACATTGTGATCTAAAGTACTTAGCTACCAAGTGGATTCCTGAGTAGACCAAATCTTTTGTCACTGACGTGTTCTGAGATATACCGATGTTCAAAAGGAAAATATGGCTTAAATCAACTTTAATCTCCTGTGGTCTTTTTTAAACCTTCCACCCCCCATAGTTATTAACCGCACGTACCAGCCTCTAGACATTAATATGTTAAGCTGAACTAACTTGATGGGAGTAACTACCCATAGATCTTGTTTTCCAAAGAAAAGTATTGTTTAGAGTAGCAAAATGTTAAGCCGACCTAGGCATGTTGTAAAGCTGTTTGAAAGTAACCAGAGCGAGTTTTGTGAATAGAAGTGTAGTGCTCATTTTGCTTTAAAAGGTGGTGACAAATACAGATGAATTAAAAAAAAAAAAAAAAAGAACGCCAGCTTTGGGGGAAGGGTCTAAGCGCAGTCTCACATCTCCCGTTTTCCTAAGAACCCTGTACTCAGTCCAGGACACTCTGACAAGCTCACAAATCACATTGCAGGCAAAGAGCTCAGAGCAACACGGTCTGTAGTACAATTCTTTTCCCTCTGTGTGGGGCACGCGTAAACTTCTCTTGGAAATGCTTAGCTGTGTGTGTCAATGACCCTCAGGCATTCCCTCAGCTTTGTGTATTTCAGGGCAAGGTTAGGGGCTCTTGTACTGCAGCAGGAAGCAAGGTGTGTAGGCTGCACAATGGATCTACTAGCAGTAAAAAAAAAAAAAAACAACATGTGGCATAGGATGGATATTCTGTGTTCTCTCACTATTCTTCAGCCTAGTGTGCGTGTTGTCTGTTCTCAGCAACCTCCAGTCATGCATTGGTCTCTTCTCTGGGTGATACTTGCCTACCTCCCAACCTTAGACACACTCATGTTATATTCTGCCCCGCAGCATAGCCTGATCACCTAGAGAAACACCAGAAGCTGAAAGAGGTCATGGACAGATTCTCACTTAGAGCCTCCAGAGCAAGCATGGCCCTGATAATACCTGGATTTCCATTCAATGAATTTCTGATTTCTGACTTCTGGTCTGAAGAAAGCTGAGAAAATAAATTTAGCTTGTTTTAAGTCACCAAATGTGTGATAATTTGTTATAGCACCTATAGGAAACTCATACTTATTCTATGCAAAAGGAGAACATATTTGGTTGGACAGCTGGTTTTTTATGTCACAAATATATTCATCTCCACCTCATAGGATTATGGCAGGATTAACTGAGATAATCTGTGTAAAGAATTTAGGAAGGTAAGGAATCTATCTGAGGAAATTTTAATAAGGATTACAGCTATAATCATTTACTGAGTATCCACTTAGTGAAGACTACTTTTATATGTAACTTAATTAATCTTCACCTAAATGCTATAGTTGTTTTTTTTTTTCAATTTGAAACAAATTATTTATTATCTTTAAAGAAATACAGAAATCTTTATCTTTAAAAAGATCGCTAAGGTCTTGGTATTTTTAGAGATTAAACATCATAAAAATTGATACTTTAAGTTCCTTTTCCAAAGGTATAAAAGGTCTAAATTTTGAAATAAAATGTAAGAAATGATAACACATCATATCTATCATTTATATATTAAATGTCACCTCCTCAGAGAGGCTTTAAACTTTAATAAACAAATACTATTGTTTTGACAAATGAGGAAATGAATAAAAGAAATTTAGTAGTACTTTTAGTTAGCAGGATTGGGAAGAAGGAGAAGTTGAACTGCAATGAATTTGCAAGAAAGACTTCAGCCAATCCTGTGAGGATTTCTGATAAAGTTAGCTAACATATGTCAATGGTGCCTGGCATATAGTAATCATTTAATAAGCATTATTATAATTTATTACTATTAAACTAAGTAAAGTTCACACACATGCATGTATTATTGAGGTTTAAAATAAGGAACACTTCAAATAGATTGAGGTGAGTCAAGAAAAACTTCTTAAACAAAATTTGGACTGAATTGTCTGCAAATTTATGGTGGGGGTAAGCTTTTGCTCAATATGTTAAGATTATTTGGAACTAGAAAAGCCTGCTTGAATATCGATGTGAACTATCACACAACATGATGGAGTTAACAATTCAGAAGCAATTTTTCCTGGGCCGGTGCAATTTATATTCCTTTCCCCTTCTTTCCATCCTGGGGCTTAGTAGGAGACAATCCCTCATGGAGTTCCAGTCAGCTGTCAACTCTGAAATATGATTTTTTTCCATTTCAGTTTTGAGTTATTGATGAGCTAAATTTTCCTCAGCTTTTTCAGATTGAAAAAGAACTCTTTAGTCACTCTCTCATAATTCAGAAAATCTTGTAATGATGTGTACGTGTGTGTGCACACATGTGCATAAGCTTACATGATGATTATATGTGTTTTTGCTGGTAAACTTTTTGCAATACTTCATATATAGGGTATTCAATACAAGTATGGTGTGTCACTGTTTATAAATTGCATTGTATCTGTTGTTTGCATAAGCAAACATGTTTCTGTTTTCATGTGTAATTCAAACTTATACGTTCTTTTTTTCTAAGAGCTTTAACTGAATTTCAATATACTCCATATTTCTACTTCAACTTTCTGATTAACAAAATGCCCTGCATATCAAAGAAAGCCAATAAATACTTGCTGAACACCATGTCTTGAAATAGGCTTTTTGGACATATGTTGCTGGAGATACTGAGGAAAAGAGACAGAAGGATTTAGTAAGCATTTAATTCAAGTCAGGTACCTAGGTTCCTAATAATGAGTTAAACGCTGTAGGTAGAGGTGATCGATATAAATATTTGAGTCCTACCACTTTTTTTGGGTTGTAGAATCGGGAGAGGTTGAGATTTCATGATTTGTAGGACAAGCCTGAGGTAAGAGAGTAGAATTAGGGTAAGGCATGCTAATACACTGTAAACTTTACTAAGAATCAGAGAATGGCAAAAAGGGTAGATAAAAAGGAATGTGTTAAATAGGAGTTAAAAAACAAAGCAAAAACAAAAACATGAGTTACAGGGTGAGTTCATTTGCTAAGATCTGTAACCTTTTATAAGCCAATTCATCCACTTTAGGATGTCAATATATTTATCTAAAACTAGGGATAAAATTTATAACATTTACCTGGAGCATGAGTTTCTCCCGTCCCCTATCAGTATAAGTTGAAATAGTTTAATATACAAATTGTTTGTTGTCTTGGTTGTCTGCTACTGCATTAAAACACTCCCAAAATCATATGACTAAAAATAACCGCAATTCCTTGGAGTGACTGGGCTCAGCCAAACAGTTCTTCTGCTATATGTAATGTTAGCTGATGTTGCACTGATCTAGGGGATTGATTGGTGGGGAAATCTAAGATGGCTTATCCACATAGCTAGTGGATGATGCTGGCGCTTGGCTGGGAGCTCAGCTAGAGCTGTCAATCAGAGCATCTTCATATAGCCTAACCTATGGCTTGGGCTTCTCACTAGATTGCAGCAACTTTCTAAGATGAAGGGTCCCAGACATAAGTGTTCCAATAGGGAGGAAGTGAAAGCCACCAATCACCTTAAATGTCAAGCTTCGAATGGCACAGCATCACTTCTGCCACATTCTAGTAGTTGAACAGTCACAGGGTTAGCCAGACTAAAGAAGAGGAAGACATTTAAATTCCACTGGGGAGAGAATCAACGACATTGTGGACATCTTTAAGTGACCCATATTTTGCTCTCTGGCTATAAATCACTTATATTCCTTTCACTTGCAAAATATTCTCCCTCTCTTCCGCAGACTTCCATAAATCTCATTTTATAATTTGACGTGACTCCTAGATCAGGGTCTTGTCATCTAAATCAGATCCAAGCTTTTCGGATGTGGTTTCTCTTAATATGAAACCCAATGAACTAAAGAGACTAATCTGTCCCCCACAGACCGAACACAAAACGGTGAGGCAGGGACAGGAAGAGTGCTGATGTGCAGTGTTTGCCGACTTCTATGGTACAAATATTCCCACCATGGCCAATTTCAATGCATCAATATACTGTCAACTAGCTTGAAACATTCTTGAGAATTTCACTATTGGCTCTTGTACAACACGGTGTCTCATCCAAGAAAAGTGAGTTAGAAAATAGGAGGCAAATCAATGGTTCACAGCAATTCTGAAATCAAGCTTTGTATGTGTCGATGATTATTTTATTTAGTAGAGGCTCTTACCTCTACTCTCTGAGCTACTGACTCTGCCTTCTATGTCATCCTTCCCTTTCTACAAGAAATGTCTTATATTTGCATCTAATTACCATCTTCAGCCTTCTTCCTGTACATAGGAAGTTGAAAATCCAAAAATGCCTTTTTATTTAATTCTAATGTCTTTGTTCCTTTAATCCGAAGCTTATAATATCCCTTTAAAAATTCTGTGAGTTTCCTATGTAGCAATTTGTAATTTTCTCTATAAGTCAAAGTCCACATTAATCCATTAATGTAGATTACATAAACTACATGAATCCAAAAATCTGGACCAAGAAATTATTTTGAGATTGGATCCTTCTTACCTTGGCCTGGGAGTCAGAATGCTGCAGAATGATACCATTAAGATTCTTAGAACCTGTCATTTCTAGAAGAAATAGTCTAAGACAAATGCCCTTCAAACTATTAGTACCCTCACTGCCTGAATGAGAGGCACTGCTTCAAATCTTCCTAAGATCCTATAAAGAATCTAACAGCTGCACTCTTAAGATTTGACATTGAGACCACATAGTGCCCTGGGTTTGATCTTTGCACTAATGACTTTCTTTCTTTCTTTCCTTCCTTCCTTCCTTCCTTCCTTCCTTCCTTCCTTCCTTCCTTCCTTCCTTCCTTCCTTCCTTCCTTCCTTCCTTCCTTTCCTCCCTCCCTCCCTCCCTCCCTCCCTCCCTCCCTCCCTCCCTCCCTCCCTCTCTCTCTCTCTCTCTCTCTTTCCTTTTTTTTTTTTTTTTTTTAACTTTGGGAGACTTTTCCTGGGAGGAACAGGGAAGAAAATCACTTCTTTTTGAATCTAGCAACAATCCTAGTTAAAGATATTTCACTAGATTCCACTTGCAAATTGAATAACCCTCTTCTGTAATTTACCTCTTTCTATCTGGACATTATCACATAAAGCTGAAAGAAATAGGTGGCCCCTTTAACATTCTGCCTGTAAATATACTCAGCTAATCCACAACTTCATTAGCTATATGTTCTACTTTACATGTTACCTTAGGTGACCGTGTGCCAAACATTCACCATTATATGACATGAGACACCATTTCCTCAGACTCAAATACAATGTCTCCTGTCCTTCCTTTCTTTCATAGCACTTCCTTAAAGCCTACCTACATTCTGCCTACCACTTAGTTCCAAAGCCAGTGCTACATAGAGTTGACCGTTGAATAACTGTTAGATACACCAACCCCATGCAGTCGAAAATCTGCGTATAACTTTTGACACTCCAAAAACTTTACTATGGTTGCCCCTTGGCATCTGGGGTGAATTTGTTCCAGGTCTCTCCATAGATACCAAAATCTTAAGTCCCTTATAAAAAGGCACAGAACAATGCATACAGTCAGCGCTCTACATCCCTGGATTCCCAACTGTGGATCAAAAATAGTAGTTTTGATCTGTGGTTGGTTGAATCTGCAGATGCAAAACATGAAACATGGAGAGCCAATTGTATATTCATTGAAAACAATCCACACATAAATGGACCCATGCAGTTCCAAGCCTTGTTGTTCAAGAGTCAACTGTATGGTTTGCTAGGAGCTCGGTTGTGTCATTGTGGCAACACATGACCAATCTCTACGGCTTGGGCTTCTCATGCCACATCAGCTGGGTTCCAAGAGAAAGCACGCCAAGAAAAAGTGTTCTAAGAGGAAAGTAATAAACATTTCCTGCCCTCTTAAAGCATATGTCTGTAACTGGTACAATATTACTTCCTCATTCTTGTGTCAACTAGTCACAGGGCCAACACAGATACAGTGTAAGGGAGAATCAATTCCAATTCTTAAGGAAAGCATGAAAAAGAATTTGTGGCCATCCATAAGACAAAGAGACTTTACCCTGTTTCATGGGAGAAAAACATTCCAGGAACCAAGAAAGAATAACTTTGTTAGCATTATTTTTGACAAGTTTGTTTACGTTATAAACACGGTTGATATAACTTGCTCTTCTTCACTTCTTCGTGGTTATAACCATCAAAGTGGGAAAAATCTCTAATTCTGAAAAAAAATTATATGTAATATAATCCCCACTTCAAATGACTGTGGACAATGTTTTGGTGTCTTCTCTAATCACCCTCTCCTTACTGTTTCTGTGTTGGATATCAAGAATAGTATTCCCCATTTATTCACTATTGTCACTCCTAGAGCTAACGCCCCACATATCTGCACAGGATAGAGTATCTCAGACTCAGACTATCTAGATGACCTGGATGAGCAATTTTCTGAGTGACCTTCAGCAAATCAGTAAACTCTCATCAATTTTCTCATTTGTGACGTGTTGATAAAACAAGATAATACTCCATTATAATGAGACAGTGAACGTGAAAGTGCTTTATAAAGTGTGTTACATTCGTGACAAGAATGACTGTCCACTTACTAGGAACCCTTCTGGTGAACCCTCTGGGGGTGCAGCTTATGCTTACATAGAATGTTGCTTTGGCTAATTGAAGTCAGCCAGCTGACATTGACTGGATCATGGAAAAATAGGCCTCTGTCCACAGCCGCTGCATGCACTATCGCCTTCAGGAAGAAGGTCATATGCCAGTGGGGTCCCCATCTGCTTCAGGCAGCCAGCCAGACAGTTCCAACCTGTCAACCTAGCATCTTCTAGCTCAGCTGGTCTCTTCGTATTACATCCTAGACCCTAGTAATTTCCATCTGTTTTGTTGATTGTTTGGATACTTGGTCTATAGGATACTAAATCATCGATTTGACTAGTTTGGGTACTGGATTCATCGGGCGTACTGGGCTATTATATATCGTGTTTCCCCCAAAATAAGACGTAGCCGGACAATCAGCTCTAATGTGTCTTTTGGAGCAAAAATTAATATAAGACCCGGTATTATATTATATTATTTTATATTATATTATATTATATTATATTATATTATATTATATTATATTATATTATATTATATTATATTATATTATATTACATTATATAAGGCCCGGTCTTATAGTAAAATGAGACGGGATGCTATATTAATTTTTGCTTCAAAAGATGCATTAGAGCTCATTGTCCGGCTAGGTCTTTTTTTGGGGAAAACACGGCATAAGCATGCAGTTCATATGGGGAGCATTGCTTGTTCCCCACAGCAATTTGGGAAGATGGCAAAAGCTTTTTGTGACACATGCCCTTATTGCTAAAGTCTTAACACCACCACCACAATTGCTGGAACCTGGGAAATACGATAAACGTTATGCATAAAAAGAAAATGTTACTCATTTCTCAAGTTAAAAACATCATCTTTTTTGTCTCACATTTTTCTTCTCCTGTCCTAGTCACTTTGCGTGAAATTCTATCTTTTTGCACTTTCAAAATTGAAGGCCAAAACAAAAATTGCAATGTAGTTGAATGAATTATTAGTTAATTAGTGACTCTCTAGTTGAGTCTTGAAGGAATAAACTGACAGGTGATAGTATCATAAAGGATGGGATAATGGAACATGACAGTTTTTACATCTCTGATAGAACAAGAGTTAAGTACAAAGGAAAATAAGGACATTAGCCACTGGGTAAAAGAGCAGAACACAAGCCAGTGAAGCAAAAGTCAAATGTGGAAAAGCATGTATTCCAAAGCTCTATAGAAGGACTTCAGCTAAGATGTAATGAGTAGGGTGTGAGCTATCTGGCACCACTTGGGAAATGGGGGTATCTCATTACTCCAGGCTGCTCACAGCTGACTGCTGGATTTGCTAACATCTATCATATTTTCCTCAGGCAATCTGATTGTAGTAGGTTGCAAAAATAGCCACAACACTTCGGAGCAACTTCCATTAAGGAGTGAAGTAGATTTGCCCATCCTTTGAATCTGGGCTGCCTTTGTCACTAGTTTTGACCAACAGAATGTAGAGGAAGAGACAGTGTACTAGTTAGAAACCTAGGATTTAAAAGTTTCACAACTTCTAATCTTATTGGTCAGACTTGATATGACTTGCTATGACTTGCTATCAGCATATGAATAAACCCAGGCCAACATACCAGAAAATGGGAGGTATGGAACCCAAGTGACCCTAACACCCCCAACTGACAACCAGTCAAGTCCTAGAGACAAAGATATATCTAACCAGCACTGACCACAAACTCATGAATGAACCCAGCCAAGAACAACAGAAGATCCACCAACTGAGTCAAGCACAAATTGCCAACCCCTAGCACCAGGAGCTAATTAGGTGGTTGCTGTTTTAAGGCACTAAGTTTTGGAGTGGTTTATTCTATACCAACAACTAACCAACTGAATGATGCAACAAAAATAAATCTGGTTTGGGGGTTGTTCATAATGTGTGGGGGTCATTTGACCTTTCCTCTAGGAAAACCTGAACTTATTGAGGGCATAGTGGAATTCAGAGGTATGAATAGAGGGGTATAGTCCTCCCAAGGCTTGATCTGCATGGGCCACACTTCTTACTCCCTTGGAGCTTAGGCTTCTTGCGCTCAAACATGAGTCTTTGAAAAGAAGACCACAGATCATAAGACTACAATAACATTAGACGTTTGAGGGACACAGGATGGGGCTGGAACACAGTGAGGAATGCAAAAATGAGTAAAAGATGCTGAAAAGATCATCATAACCAATGTCACTCCCAATGAATTTAATAAAGTTAAAAAATCAGACACTTGATTCTTTAAGGGGCCTTATCATCTATTTGCACATCATGGTGAACAGTTTAGATTTTACTCTAATTACAGTGGAAATAATTGGAAGATTTTCGGTAGGTAAGTTATATAAATTATATATATATATTTAAAATATCACCCTGGCTTATGGGTGGAGAATGCATTTTTATGAGATAAGAGTGTAAGCAGTGAGATCAATAAGGAATATTAAAACAATCCCAATAAATGATGATGGGCTAAGCAGTAATAGTGGAGATGAAAAAAGTGCATGAATTTTGAGTACTGAATTGATAGAACTTGATAGAATGATGGCATCCAAAGTGGGGGGTGATCCAGGATGACTTATAGATTTTAGGGTCAGAGGGTCACATGCTCAGTTGAGAATGACTAGTGTAAGAGCAGGTTGTGAAGTGGGTGAAGGCTCAGATTATCTGTTTTTGAGAATTTGTGGTATTTCATACCCAAGGAAGATATTTAGAGTATCTGTTGTGTACGAGTGTGATGTTCAAAGAAGTACCAGAGATTAAAAACAAAACAATACAAAAAAAAAAAAAAAAGATGGTGGTTATCTGCAGGTGATGAGTAAAGCCACGGGATTGTATGACTGGACAAATTCATCTAGGGAAAGAGTTCAGAGAAGACATCGGAGAATCGATCCGTTGGCCACACCAAAAATTAGAAATCAGTCTGAGGAAGAGTGACCCACAAAGGTAACTAACAAAGAGAAGTCAGTGAGGTAGGATGAAAACCAGGAGAGTGTGTTATATAAGAAACCAAAAGAAAAAAAAGGAGGGCTTAAGAAAATAAAAAATGGTCAATTGTGTTGAATGTTTCGAGAGTCTGAATATGAGGGACAGAAGTGACCATTTGATGTAACAACGTGGGGATAATTGATGATCATACCATTTCAAAGGGTGGTCGGGGATACAAGCCTAACTAGAAATGTGTTTAGGAGATAACAGAGGGGGAAACGTGCATTAATACTCTGCTCCCAGCCATATATTTAGGGAAAAAATGTGTTCTGGAGAAGCTGGCCTTTCAGAAGCCATCTAACTACAGTTAGTTCGGTTAAAAATGTCATAGAGAAATGAATAAAAGAGATATAATAACAGTGCATTTGCTGAATTGGAGAAATTGCAGTGATACTCAAATTTCATTAAATTTAAAATAATCTCATTATAGGCAAAGCTCCAAACTAAACAATACACAAGTTTTACAAAAGTATGACAATCTTATATCCAAAGAGGACCAACCAATGTGTAAGCAAGTAGCTAAAATAGAAATGAAAGTCTAGGATAGGGTAAGTTGTTTTGACTAACAGGAGCAGTTTTATGGGGAAAATCAATATTTATAAGACTTGAGCAAAGAAGAATAACTGACACTTGGCGAAGTAAATGAGAAAGAGTAGTGTGAATGTCATCCAGTATACCTAATGCATAAGTTGGTAAGGTTTAAAGAGGACTATTAAAGTCAACACATGAAAGATTTAGGTCCTATGGAATTTATGGTGATGTAAATGGAGAGCCAAGAAAGTATTATTTAAAAGAGAATAACACATAATTAGTAAGTGCAAGATGATTTGGAGGAGAATGAGAGTGGAGGTGGGCAGACCTTCAGAAGGCCGCTGAAATAGGCCAGAGGAGAGGTATCCAGGTATGAACTAGAGCTACAAAAATAGGAATGGAGAATGGGGAGAGACTACAAAGATGTGGCAGGGGGGAAAGAAGTGCATCGCTGTGGACTCAGAGCAATCCAGTCCCGTGGTCAAGTTCTTGGTAGGTCAGACGGTTATTACTTTACAGGGCAGGAATTTACTGGGATTTACTGCAGGTGGAAATGTATGAATGATGCAAAACAGGAAGGGTGAGGCACTATAATGAGAGACGGATGTATGGAGAGAGCACGGAGAATGCTCTGTAGCCTGTGAGCATATGCTGGTGAACTGCAGCATATGGTTGGTTTACTCATAGGACACTCATGGAGCTCACTGCAGCCATAATAGACAATTTTGCTTACCTCTGCCCCTTTGCTCCAGCCTGAGATATCCTCTCCTCTACCATCCAGACTCTCAGGATGTTTTCCTAAGCAATAGTGGAAAGACAACCAGGAAGGAGAGAAAGAGCTAGCTCCTCCTCAAATTGTTCTCAGACTTGGTTCTGCATAGAGGCAATGATACATGCCTGAGCTCACATTTAGCAACATCCGGTCCAAGCATGTAAAATGGCTAAGGGCCTTGCTGCTTTGATTGAACCTGCGGTAAATGCTTAAAAGTCAAATCTTCCTGGCTGGCCCTGCTAGGTCCTCCCTAGTGGCTTTTCTTGAATTCTGGGAGTGGGGTTGGGGCGGGGGGAGGCGGTGCAGTTAGAAACCATTGATCTATCACTCTCATTTTTCATGCTGGGAAACATACACTCAGAGCGATGAAGTGACTTGTTAAGGCCCCATAGCTTTTCAGTGACATAATGACGCCCGAAATCAAGTTTTGATCCCGTACTTTGTTCATAATAAACTCATTCCATCCAGAATTAAAGGCTGTCTCTCTGCTTTCCTGGGGTTTCTTGCTTGTTGTATGAGACAAATCTTTTTATTCTGATGTTTTGACATCTGGGTTATTGACCCTGGGGAAACTGTGCTTCTCTAGGAATTGGCTAGCCAATTCCTAGAGTGAACAACTCATGTGTGATCCTGCCTTTCATATGAAAACTAACCAATTCAAAGCCCATCCGCACCCTTGACTCCCACCCCCACATCTCCTCTATCTAACCCTTACACTTCAAGCCAATATTCCCCTGCCTCTGTCACCTCATGTTCAGATACCTGACAACTCAAGACAGTCCCTACACCTCAGAGCCTGCTGAAATTATTCAGACTAACCAATTCTAACCTTGATCACCTTGCCTCACCTGTTCTTTCCCATGTAAACCACAATATAGGCTGTTGCTCATGATTTCCTCCCACTGCTTCTGCCTCCTGACCAACCCAGGGACATTCCCATGTGGCCTTGCATATGTGTTGCATGTCCCCTCCTCTTGGGAACTGGAACAGACTACTTCTTCATTGGCAGTTATGTCATGATCTGGTGGCCTCATAACACCTGAATAAGAATGAAACTGACATTCAAAATCCCTAGGCCCCATCCCTGTTTGTCTTTGTCTTGTCTCCCTCACCCATTGCAGTCAGCGTGAGCCCCTAAGAAGAGGGGAGAGGTATTCTGCTCTACTTTGTAGCCTACTTTGTATGAGGCGCAAAGAGTAAATGCCTAATACATATCTGATACAATCATGTATGTGAGTTTTTAAATGGTGATTACAAATTTACTACATGAACAAACCTTCTAGGTATGATCACTGTTCTCAGTGACCCCCCTGTCAAATCTCACCTAGGAAAAGGAAGACATGCATCCAGGTAACATATATAACTGAACGCATCAAAGGAGCAAGACAAGCAAAGCAACAAAAGTTCATAGACACAGACAACATTTTAGTGGTTACCAGAGGATGATGGGGGAGGGGGAAATGGTAGAAGAGGGTAAAGGGGGTCAAATATATGGTGATGGAAGGAGAACTGACTCTGGGTGGTGAACACACAACATGATATATAGATGATGTATTACAGAGTTGTACACCTGAAAACTATGTAACTTTACAAACCACTGTCACCCCAATAAAATTTAATTAAAAGATAAAGAAATATACACTTGAAACCTACGTAATTTTACCAACCACTGTCACCCCAATAAATTTAATAATAATAATAATAATAATAATAATAATAATAGTAGTAATAATAAAGTTCTCATCTCAAGAAAATAAAGTTAGGATGTATGATGTTCAAATAAAGGCTCAAATAGGATTCATTCATATTTACCAGGAATTAAAATTACCACAAGGAGGTGGAACTTAAGAAGTAGAAGGAGGTGTTGATGTGTAGAGAGGGGTAGTAGGCATGTCAATTGGCAAACATGACATGAATAGTCATAAATATAGAGAAACAATGGGATATTTAACTACTCTGCTTTAAATGCTTCAACATCTCAACACTTCCTTTAGGAAAATGTCCAAATACATTAGTATGACTTAGAAGATGAGACTCTCTTTTTCTCTCTTCATCTGACCAGCTAGCTGTTCTTCACTTATTCCTCTGAGAGACCTCCCACACCTCCAAGTGCAAACTTCAGCTTCTTTAGCATTCCCACAGTCCCCATCTCTCTCAACTGTAAGCTTTTCAATATTGTATAACCCTGACCAGTTGTCTATATTTCTTATTAGACTCTAAACTCCATGAAGGGTATGTGGAGGGGGGAGGGTACTAGTCTGATATTATTCATAGCTGTACCCACATCATTAGCACATGGTGGATCTTCAGTTAAGTATTGACTGATTAACTGATTGGCTAAAAAGGGAGAAGGGAGTTCTCCCAATGTGACCTGAGCCAGGACTCTGTGGATCAGCTCTGAGGCGGTCATATAATTTATCATCCTATGTGTATTACTCTTAAGGCTGAAAGGGGGTGCAATTATTGTGACAATGAAAATAAATGGGACTTTCCTGGAAAACTAGGGTTTTATGTTACGTTTGAACTTAGCCTGGTTTAAAGCAAAATTTTACAGGAGACAAAAGAGGCATCCGAAAGATAACTCTTTAGAGTCCAATCCTTGATGCTTCCTCCACCATCTTGATCATCTATTCTGCAAAAGGTTTGGAGAAACTTCTAAGATGAGGGTTTACCTCATCTTAGACTCTCTGGCAATTAAATACAAAAAGTTGCCAGAGAGTAGAAGATGAGGTAAATCAATAATGATAATAGTAATAATAATATCTTATTCATTTTTGATTGCTGCATTACGAAGTACTACAAACATAGTGGCTTCGAACAGAACAAACTTATTATCTATCACACACTTTCAGGAGATCAGAAGGTCAGGTGGGAAGTGATTGGATTCTACGCTCAGGATCTCACCAGAACCCAAGGAGTCAGCTAAGGTTGTGATTCTCATTTGGCGTTTTCCGTCCTCTTCCAAGCTGGCTTGTTGTTGGTAGAAATCCTTTCTTTGTGGCGACAGAATTGACATCCCATGTTTCTGTTAGCTGTCAGCTGAGCATCCCGCTCTGCTCCCAAAGGCTAGTTTCAGGTCTTTACCATAGGCCCCTTCCATAGCTCACAAGAGTGATGTCTACTTTCTTCCAGGGCAGCCAAACACATGTCTGTGGCTTCCTTTTCTACAACCCACCATAGGAAACTCTCTGCTTTTAAAGGGATTATCTGGTAAGGTCAGGCCCACCCAGTATAACCTCCCTTCTAGTGTAACATATATAGTGTAACACAATGACAGGAGTGTTATCCACCATATTCACAGGCTCCACCCATACATAAAGGGAAGAGGATCATACGAAGGCGAGGGCCATTTTAGAATTCTGGCCACTGCGTGTGTCCCTTTTGAATAGTTACAATAATGCAAGCACTGTGATAAGCACTGCATGTACATGATCTTATACAGCATAACCATTGTGTGAGGTAGATGTTTCTATCCTTTCTTTAAACCTAGAAAAAAACTGAGACCTAGAAATGACAGTTGAAGCTATCATCCATGTGGTACCATCCTTCATCCTGGCTTCAGGATTGAAACCCTCTTCTCCCAACTGTGGGAGTTGCTCTTAGCTGAGTCCCTCTCCAGGAAGTGTCATTGGTGAAAGAGAATTGCCCCACTCAAGGCCATGCTTCCTCTCTAAGGACAGCTTACACCCACTGACTGGAATCGGGTATAAGGGCCCTCGCCTTGAGACAGGACAATATGGATATGACACTTCCACCCCAGAAGTCCTCAAGACGCTGCTGAGGTCTTCGTTGTAAAGGCATTGCGGTTTGACTTCTTCTTCCCAATCTTGCTTCCCTCATCCTCTACTCCCCCCTACACACACACACAAACACACACACACACACACACACACACACACATTAGTGTTGTTCTCAAAATCACTCCTAGCAAACCTCCTACACGTTAATTTCAAAGTGGGTCTCTTTCTTAGGGAAACTGATCTACTACAGGAAAATGAAAGAAAAAGGAAAAATGACCCAGTTCACAGAGGTAGTAAAAGCTAGACATAGTATTTGAACTCACCCCCTAACTCTCGCCTCTACACTGACCCTGGAGCACCCCTCATGAGCTACTTAAGCATCACAAATGGGAAATTTGGAAAATGAGCATGTCTGTTTACCCTAAAATCCAAGATCAATTTGGGCATCATATTATGTGTACAAAGAGGAAATGGAAGAATTTGTTGCTTTCTTATTGGAGTCAAGACACACACGCAAAAACACCTGTGCTTGATTTCTTGCAATGTTATCAATTCAAATAATTGTGAGAGTTGGGCAAGAAATAATAGGTCTTCTAGGCTGACTCACTTTTTAATCTGGAATTCCATTGCCAATGTCACTGCCTGAATGCCTGCATGAATAGAAAACTAAAGCTTTGAGATTAGAAGTTCCCAAAAGCTGGTTCATGTTCCAGGTCAGTGGTAGCAGAATGTCAGGAACAAATTATGTGTTTAATAAATATCTGTTAAATAAATTAATTACTAAGCATCACTCTAGACTTTCTGAATATGTATCTCCAGTGTAAAGTGCCATATATATGTGTATATATATATATATATATATATATATGTATATATATGTATATATATGTATGTATACATATATATATATATCATTTTTTTAAGTAAAACTTATTGGGGTGACGGTTGTTAGTAAAGTTACACAGGTTTCAGCTGTACAATTCTTCACGTGGAAGGACTTATTAAAATATATACTTATGTTAAGCGAAACAAGTATATATTTTAACAAGTCCTTCCAGGTGATTCTGACGTAGAATCAGGTTTGAGCAGCATTGTTGATGTGATTAGATTAATTTATTGTGGCAAAATATACATAAGGTAAACTTTTTAACCATTTCAAAATATACAATCCCGTAGCATTAAGCACACTCACAAGCTCATACACTCATTACCACTATACAGTTTCTGTCTTTTCACGCCCCCAAAAGGAAACTTGTACCCATTAATCACTCCCCATTTCCTCCTTTCCCAGTTCTGAGACACTTCTTTGTTGCATTGTCCCATCCAAGCCTGTTTATCTCTTGCTCATGTTTATATTTCCTGTTTGTCCCCTGAACCTAATCATATGAGACTCCATTTACCCATATGGCATAATTTGAAGACTACGTATATCGTGATTTTTCTCTCTTGATCTGTTTCTATTCATCTAAATCCCCCTTAAATTGTGTTCTCTGAAACCTGGCATGGTTTTGCTACGAAGCAAAAGTGGAGTTATCTCCTGCCTGGAGTCTGACATTGTATTTCTTTAATTTAGCCTTAAATTGCTTTAGTTTTGAGAGAGGCTGTTTTACACTACTTCTACATATTGAACTTGACAACTAATTTTTCATATGTGCGACTGGTAAGTCTTATTTCCTTAGGTATAAAGATGTTTTAGGAATCTAAATGCAGGACTTCACATTCATCCTTTTTTAAATTTGTTCAAAGCAATTTTTTTTTCAATGTACTTAGATCTTTTGAGATCTGATTTTACAATTTAATTAGCCTGATTCAAGTGAGTTTCAAATGTTATCATCAGGTTGTATCTTTCAGGGCCTCTGACAAGATTAAAGAATATACATAATATGCTGAATGTTATGAGTCTTGGGAAGCCTCAAACAGCACTTTGGAATATTTGTCTATCTATTCAATGATTCACAATGTTTACTTAGAACCTAACATTTGCCAAATATAGCAATCATATACGCTGCAAGATTATTGTGGATTAGGAAAATGTAGTCCCTTCTTGTATTAGTCAGTGGGATACAATGGCCACCCAAAATATCCTGTCCTACCCTAATCCCTAGAATTTGTGACTATGATGACATATCACTCTTGTGATTATGTTATATGATATGGCATAGTTGACCATGAAAACAGGAAGATTCTTCTAGATTAGATAATCCAGAAGATTATCTAATAGACAAGTGTATGTCTATTGTAATTGTATGAAACCCTAAAAGCAGAGAGCTTTCTCCTGGTGTATCAGAAGAGGAGTCAAAGAAATCTGAAGTGTGAGAAGGACTCATTGTATGGTTGCTGCTGTCAATATGGAAAAGAGACCATGTGAAAAGGAATGTGAGCAACTTTAAGGAGCAGACAGTGGACCTTGGCTGACAGCCAGCAAATAACTGGGATTTCAGTCCTCCAACCTCAAGGAAATGAATTATTACGGCGATCAGAATGAGCTTGGAAGTAGATTGTTCCCCAGGGCCTCCAGGTATAAGCCACGTCCAGACAACACCTTGATTTCAGTCTTGTGAGCTCTGAAGCAGAACACGCAGCCAAGCTCACCTGGGTTTTTGACCAACAGAGACTTTAATAGCAAATTGCAAGTTTATGGTTATTTTTCATGCAGCAATAGAAAACTAATGAAGTCTGAGTGTGGTCAGAAACAATGCTGAGCTTTACAGACAGAGGGAATTTAATTTATTGTGTCAAGCAGATATAATGTAGATAAATAAAAGCTAAGATTCTAAACAAGTGAATCTGAGTCAACTTAAGGACTCGTAAAACAGGAAACCACTATCGCCTCTCGGACTGCAGGTGCAATGGGAGGCCGTAAAGTTGCCAGAGAACAGAGTTAGAACGATGGCATGAGCAGGCTGGTGGGAAATGGAGCCACAGAGAATATGCAGACACTGTGGAAGCCACTGAAGACAGAGAGAGAGGGAGAACCACTCTGAAGTCTCCCCTTCTTCTGCCCTCCAATTGTCCATTAATTCTTCTCATTGACTAATCTACCAGGGGGCTAAAAACATAGAGCCCCTCCAAAATACCATAATGTTGTTCTCTGTGATTCTGAACAGAGCAAGTAGAGGACAAGGAATGGATTTGAGAACAAGAAGTTAAATTACTAGCACAGAGTTTTCAGTATAGAGTTTATAGACAATCATTTAGGTGCCATCTAGTACGTGTCTATTTGCGAAGTACTGCATCCTACATTTTACATGCATGTCTCATGCAATCGTCTCAACAATCCTGAGTTAGGTTGGCCCAGTTCTTCACCCCTCCCTTGCCTCCACACTCCTCCATATCCTCAGCCTGGGCGAAGGTCCCCTCCCCATCCCTGGCTTCAAGGCTCAACCGTCTGATTTTCTTTCGCCAATGATCTGGACTGGTTGTAACAATGTGCCAGCTGTAGACCTCAGCTTCAAGAAGCTTCATAGGGTGTTCATGATTTCCTTTGCCTCTGCCACCCCAGGGAACAATGAATTCTAGTTAATCTGATGATCTAAGGAAGATGAGACCAGTGGAAAAGAGTCACACAAGCCAACAACCAAGGGAGAAGCAGAGCTCCCTCTGATGCTACAGCCTGAAGACAAGCTTCCCAGTTCAACCCAGCCTCCATCAGCCAAATCCCTGTATTTATAAGAATAAGTGATTTTGTTTTAAACCACCGAATTTTGGGTTGGTCCTCTATGCAAAATTATTGTGGCAAGAGTTGATCATTAGATAGCAGGGGACTGAAGTATAGATGGTAGAGAAATTCATTCATGATCACGAGTTAGTAAGCTGCAGAGAGGGCGTTTTAAACTTAGATCTGCCTGACCACACACCCTATGCTTCTAACCATTAATTGTACTAATTACAATACATCTGGTTTGTAGCTTTAAATTGGGGAATTGAAACAGGAGTTGGTGATCACTTTGAGATTCATCATTCAGATCCCACCTCTTTTTATATAGAATTGCTCTCCGGGTGGCTCTTCTTTTCTTAAGAAATGAGATATCACCAGGAGAACCCAGCTTCCACAGAGAAGAAACAAACACAGGTCCCAGCAGCTGCCTGACTGAGATCGTGTCATCGATCGTCTCCCAAGCTGCTCAGAGACAGTGATGCAGTGTTTCAAGCTGCCTCTGGAATAGGAAAGCAGCTGGGCTTGGGCAGGAAGCCGGTGATTTAAGGTGGTATCTGCTCCATTTCAGGCTGCCACTCTGCCCTCAGAGGAATTCACGTAAGTGGGGAGTAGATGAGCTCTCATGGGAGGTGGCCGTGCCGGTGGTGCTGAAGCACGGGGAATTTATGGCAGTGTTTCTGAATGGCTGCCAGCAAACCAGTGAAGCTACAAAATCCTGGACCGTCTCTTGCCTTGCTGTACTTCAGTCACATTGCCACCA
This sequence comes from Rhinolophus hipposideros, assembly GCF_964194185.1. Classification (NCBI taxonomy): domain Eukaryota; kingdom Metazoa; phylum Chordata; class Mammalia; order Chiroptera; family Rhinolophidae; genus Rhinolophus; species Rhinolophus hipposideros. The sequence goes on along the minus strand of NC_138057.1, from coordinate 69,218,932 downwards.
CCTAGTTGTGATTCCTGGGACCTCAGGCCTGGATTATAGCAATGAGAGCCTTGCCACTGAGGAGGCTTTAATCTCATCATTCTTCCTTCCATTCATTGACTCAGATCCCTGCATCCCCTTTGCATCACCCATCCTAATACAAGTCATATGGGAAAAATACAAGATTAGAAATCAGAGACACGGATTTAGATCCCAAATACTAGCTATCATCATTACATAACTGTTAGTGTTATTAAATAACTGTTAGTTATTATTATTATTATTATTATGACTAATAATTAGGTAATTATTACATGTTATAATTATATGTTATATATTATATATTACATATTATTACATATGCTCTTATGTGTACGAAGTAGGGAATGTTTTACAATCAAAAAAACTGTAACCCGAAAAATGTAAGCTACTTGTCCAAGATCCTACAGCTAATCAGCAAGAGAACTAGCCTTGAACCAGCCTTTGAAACTCTCTGCCAACCTGCTTAGAAGCACCACTTTCTAGCTGTATGCCCTGGGTAACTAACCTAATTTCTTTTAGACTCTTTTTCTTTATCTAAAAGAAACCAGGACTATATTTCTGTTAGTAACTAAATTAGATTTGTTTGGTTACAAGTAATAGAAAACAACACCCACTGGTTAAGAATAAAAGGGAAAATATTGATTTATGTAATTTTTGGGACCAGAGACTCAGTCAATGTCATCTTTCAATACTGTGTTTTCTCTGGGTTGCTTCACTCTAGGTAGGGTCCCAATAGATGTCTGCATGGCAACCACAGACTTACATCCTACTGGCCAGAGCAACTCCAGTGACCAAAAAAAAAAGTGCTTTTTCCCAATAGTTTCGATAATCATTCTGAGATAGGTTGATCCAAAATCAGCCCAGCAGACCTCAATCACAGTAGCACAAAGGATCCAATATACTGACTGGCTGTGACTAGGTTGTGCTTCATCCCATAGAGATGGGGACTGCTGAACCACCTAAACTATACTGACTCACTAAAAGTGGACTGTTCTCGAAAAATCAACACGTTGCTACTAGAAGATTAAGGAAACTGGCATATGGTAAGCATTTACTAATGTGTAATCACATCCCAAATCTGATTCTATCCTTATTCCTCACAACATTCCCAAGAGTGCATTGGGTGGGTGTTCTTATTGGAACCATGCCATAGTTGAAGAAATTATGGCTAAGAGAAGGTGACAAACTTTCCCAGGATCCCTAGATTTCTAGCTAGTAAGCTGCAAAGTCAGGAATCACATTCAGATAGACCAATGCCAGGTTTCGTGCACTAATTTTAGAACTGGAACATGTCATCCTTTTAAGTGACAACCACTGTCTTGAATAACAGCATCTTAGGACTTCAACCAGTACTTGTGAATGTACGAATTGTCTCCTCACAGTCCATACAAGGGACTTTGCCCCTAGTTATCAGGAACACGTCATTCTGGAAGACTTAAAGGTTGAGAGTTGCCACTGGGATATTGAATTTCTTACCTCTATACTTTCTTCCCAAGCAGAACACTGGGCGATTTGAAAGCGATAGAGAAAAAAAAAAATCTTCACCCTCTGTTGTCTGTTTTATCAGCCCAACAGAGCAGGGGTGATGGCAGCCCAGGAGCTATGCCAGCAGACAGATTTTGCTTGGTGAGCATAAATTCCTGGCCCAGAGTTTGTTATCATTGTAGATATGTTGTTGCAAGGAAGCACTGGGGGAAATGGGATCTGAACTGGAGAGTCATCCTGAAGCAGCATCTGTGCAAGGGGGGTTCCAAAGCAAAATCCGGCTGAGCAATCACCCAGCAGAAAGAAAGCAGACGGAGCAATCGGCAAGCGGTAGATTTACGAGGAATCCCACACTGCCTGCACATCCATTTATATAAAATCCACTGGAATTATTTAATACAGCGTTGGAGATGTATGCTCATTGAAATGTGAAGATACTAAGATATAGGAAAAAAAATGGCAGCGCACTGAGCAATTCATATCTGCTATCTCCTTAATCCCCAATTACTTCCTGAGGTACGTACTATTACCCCCATTTTGATGATGAAAAAGATCAAGCTTAGAAGTGTTAGATAAGCAGTTCAGTGTTTCAATCACCTCATAGATGAGAGCCCGGACTGACTCTCGTTGTGCTATGCAGGCCTTAAGTATCCACAGAGAAAGGCCATGAAAGCAAGCTATACCCTAAGATGGTAAGACCCGCTGTCTATGATACGGTGGTATTGGGTGTGTTTTCTTTGTTTCGGTTCTCTCTCCTTGGCTTGTAAGGATTTTTTTTAATTTCTGTTATAACGGAAGTGATAATACTATAAACATACTACTTTAGTAACTCAAATAATTGTAAGTCAAACAAATACATGAAACTTCTATTAAGAAATATTAAAATTCACATTTTTAATCAAACACCTAACATATCACTTTAGTAACTCAAATTATTATTACAAATCAAATTTACTTAATTTTAATTAGTAAGTATTAAACTTTTTTAAAAAACCATACAGATAGCAATTTAGTAACTCCTTTGAGTTCAAAATGTATAAAATAGACTCTTTCAAAAAAAGTCAACCTCTTGGGCTGACAAGACATGACCCTAATGAATAAACTATAAACAAGTACTAACATTGGCTATAGGAATCTAGTTGAGGGAGTGATGGATAAGTGAATTTCTTTGCACTGGTAATTTTAATCATTGCTAATATTTATAGAAAACTCAACAACTTTTAAAACCCAGAAGATCTATTATCTCACTTGATTCTGAAAGTAATCATGTAAAGTATTTAGGCAAAATGTTAAGACCTGCTGCTGACTGATGGGGACATCAAAGCTCAGAGAAATGGAGCTACTTCCTGGGGGTTAGCTGACCAATACAAGAAACAGATGATTTTGAACCCAGAGAGGCTGACTCCAAGTTCCAGGCTCTTGTCACCATAGAGTGTGGCCTGCTGTGTAGTACATTAGGCTTCTGACAATGTCTCACATTTATCTTATTTTTACTAAGGCAATTAACTGGTTTATGTAGATTATTTACTCTATCATAAGAAATTCACTGGGTTCTGGGAATACAAAAATGAATAAAACCCACAAGAAAATTGTATTTGGGGGCTTAAACTTTGCAAGTATTAAAAAAGCATAATTGCAGAAAGGAAAGTATTAAGCAGTTATTCTACCTTTCGTTTAGTTCTTTTACAATTCCACATTTCCATAAATATTAAATTAAGCACATTCTATTTTCTTATAAACACCATAAACTTCTCACAATTCCCTACCCTCTTTTTGTCTAAATACTGTATATTATTAGTAATCTACTCTGATTTCTTTCTAATATACATAGAAACATAATCATAGAATATTAGATCTGGAAGAAGCATGAAAAGAAATACAGAGTAAATACTTAAATATTTCAGATTAACTAATGAGCAACTGAATGAAGGAAGAAAGAAGATCCCTGTTATTCAAAGAACCCAATGACAAGGTTGAATGTTTTCTATTACATTTTAGTAGCAAAATCTCTTGTATCAGTACAAATTAGCTACTTTCTATCTCTGCCTCCTTGCACTTACAGTCTTTTAATGTAAAGATAAGAAAGCATGATTAAAATTGGTGAAATATGAATTTCTTTCCCTCTATTTTATGTTTTTGAAATTGTAATATGCTGCTTGCAAAAAAAAAAAAGATTAAAACAATCAGTGTTACGTAAAATTTTTACACGATTGTCACTTTTTCCCCCATCCTGATCGCATGTCTATTATTGGCATTTTACAAATAGACTTCCATTTTTTTCTATGTATCAATTATTACTTATGCATTACAATTTAATATATTTATCATATAATTATAATCACAGGTAGAAGTTATAAGAGGAGTGGCATCACACTGTACATATTTTACTACAAATAGCTTGCTTTCTTAATTTGAAAAAACAATTTATTGTGTTGGTTTTAAACATTTTTTGAGACCCTCCTATGTGCTCGTAAGTAAAGAATGCCACAGAGGAGAGTATGGGTTCTGCATTCAGGCAGATACAGGTTTGATTCACCACCTATGTCATCGTGCACAATTAACTCTCCCTGTGAGCTTTACTTTCCTCATCAGTCAACAGCAATAATAACTATAGCTTCCTAATAACATAGTGAAGAATACTGAAGATAATCTCCATAAAGTATATAGCGCAGTACCTGGCACATAGGAACTGCACAGGTGTTCACTATAATAATCAATGCCATTACTTGTACAGTGAAATATTCTACAGCACTGATATGCTAGGTTGAATAGTTGAATTTCAAATTCTCTCAAAATTAATGTCCACCTAAAACCTCAGACGGTGACCTTATTTGGAAATTAATTTGGCGATATAATTAGTGAAGATAAGGTCATACTAGATTAGGGTGGGCTCTAATCCAATGACTAGTGTCCATAGAAGAATAGGGGAATTTGGACACAGAGACACATACAAAAGAAAGAGACAGGGCAAACACCACATGATGTTGGAGGTAGAAACAGGAGGAACGCGTCTATCTGCAAGTCAGGCATAGCCAGCAACCACCCACAACTGGAACAGGCAAGGAAGCGTTCTCCCCTAGTGCCTTCAAAGGGAGCAGGATCCTGCCAACACCTGGATTTTGGACTTCTAGCCTTCAGAACTGTGAGGCTACATATTTATATTGTTTTGAGCCTCTTAGTTTCTGGTAATTTGTTTCCACTGCCCTGAAAAGCTAACAATGGGTATATTTTTAGGCATTTTCAAATTGATCTACATTTAGTGTTGTTATTGTGTTTGTTTGTTGTTATATCCAATCTTACAGATTCTTCTGTGACAGATTCCAGAAATATATTTGTTGAGCCAAGGATACATGCATTTAAATTTTTGACAGTTACCGCCACGTTGCTCTATAAAATAATTGTATAAAGTTATACTCTCACATCAGTATATGACAGTGCCCTTTCTTGATAGTCTCACTAACAACAGATAGTACCAATTTTTGCACATGAGAGCTGTGGAGTATTTCACCAGTTATTGTAGCTTATTGTGCCTTAAGTTATACCACTTATAAAATTAAGATAGGAATAATATTTACCATTTAAGCTATTTTGAGAATAAAATGTGTCACATACTTAGAACAGTACCTAATATAAAAAACAGCTTAATAGGGTTTTTCTTTATTATTATTATAATTGAAATCTTCAAGAAGAATAACCTTCAGCCCAGAAACCAAAGTACCTTCCACTTAAAAACCCTTGCAAATTATTGGTGAACATGAACACTTCTCATTTCAGCTGCTTCCAAGTTTATTTGTTGTTTATCAAATAGAGGTTTTCCTGATCATGGTCGCAACACTAAAGATATGATTAAAGGGAACTACAAGAAAAATGCCTTGTGTCTAATCATTTCCTCTGTAACTAGCCAAGCACCTAGTCTTTCCCTTCCTCCCTTTCCTTTCCTTTCCTTTCCTTTCCTTTCCTTTCCTTTCCTTTCCTTTCCTTTCCTTTCCTTTCCTTCCCTTCCCTTCCCTTCCCTTCCCTTCCCTTCCCTTCCCTTCCCTTCCCTTTCCTTCTCTTCCCTTCCCTTCCCTTCCCTTCCCTTCCTATTCTTTCCTTTTTTCTTTTCTTTCTCCTTTTTCTTTTTCTCTTTTTTCCTCCCTTCCCTTCTTTCAAATAATGAACTGAGATTCAGAGAAACAGTGTTATATTTGCGGTAAATATGATTCCTCAAAATATACACTGGATGTGAAATCAGAAGAATTGATTAATGTCTGATCTCTGCCATTAGTAAGCACATTTAATTGGCACAAGTCATTTAATTACTGTGGATGTTTTTTTCATAATTTATTAATCTATTCATTTCCCAAATATTTCTGGAGAACCTATTTGCTGATAGATAAAGACAAGAGAGATGTAGCAATTGCTCTCATGGAACTTTAATTTTATTGTGAGAGAGATATTAAAATCTAAAATTCAATGATTTTGTTTTTATTGTTGTGATAAATCTACACTAGGAAAGTTAAAAAAAAAAATCGCCATAGCAGGGATGTTTATCTCAGGCTAGAATGTCAGGAAACACTCCTCTGAGGAAGTGACTTTGAATCTGACATCTGAAATATGACTAGGAGTAACCCAGGCAAAATGGTAGAAAAGGAGAAGTTATAAGCAGAGGGAACAGGTTACCTAAAGGGCTTGAGGCTAGAGGCACAGCTCAGGAGTGAGGATCTGAAAGAAGGTGTGTGTAGTTAGAAGGCAGAGAGGGTATTTAAGTGAAATGAGGATGGGGTAGGCAGGGGCCAGATTATGCATAGTTTATAGCGTATGTTAACAATTTAACTGCTTATGTGGGTGCTAAAGAAGTATGTTTCCACTGCATACCACTGTTGTGTGAGTGCTTTTAGGACTCTGCTAACAATGGGTTAGCAGTCAGATGGTCTAAAATCATACCACCAGTTGGTTACGCTTTTAGAATTTCTCATTCTAAT